>NC_133421.1:7675000-7975000 GCF_049350105.2 Macaca mulatta | reverse complement strand
ACAGAGTCTCACTCTGTCTCCCAGGCTGGAGTGCACGATCTGGGCTCACTGCAACCCCCGCCTCCCAGGTTTAAGCGATTCTCCTGCCTCAACCTCCCAGATAGCTAGGATTACAGGTGCCCACCACCACGCCTGGCTACTTTTTGTATTTTTAGTAGAGACAGGGTTTCACCATGTTGGCCAGGCTGGTCTGGAACTCCTGACCTCAAGTGATCCGCCCACCTCAGCCTCCCTCGGTGCTGGGATTACAGGGGTTAGCCACCACGCCCGGCCCCACTGCTCCCTTTTCGAAGGGTCCTCAAAGCATTTGTTTATTAATTTGCCCCAGGACTTGCCTAGGAATGAACACCGAGCTCCCTAGTTGGAATCAACCACTTTGAAAAGCAAAGCGAAATGTGCTGCCTGCAGCTTTTTGGTTATTCTTCCTTTCTCCATAGCCTCTCAAAGCGGCTCCATCCTTGTGACTGTGGGTCCCCTTCAAGGTCCTAGTGCCGAATTCTGCCGCATCTGGAGGCTTGGACTCATAGAATCTCAGACTGCCTGACTCTTACCAGGGAATGTAGGCAAACCCCTCGTTTTGCGGTGGTTTGCAGAGCGTGTCTGAGGTCACCCTCTGAGTAGGGGGTTAGTTTCCCATCCAAGGACTCTATCTGTGTCCTATCTTCCCTGTAAGTCTGTGTGTGTCCTTCTCTCTGCCTGTGTGTGTCACGTGGGCTCACCTGGGGAGTTGGGGCTGTGGGCTGAGCCCCCGAGATGCTACTGAATGAGGCTATAGTTCTTCCCAGATGTCACCTAGCTATATGGATGAATCCCACATGGCAGCAAAATAGCAAAGCCTTTGACTTCCAAGCAGGGCCAGGGTAGACTTGACAGGGGATCCTCAGAGCGTAACATGTCTTTATTTATTTATTTATTTATTTTGAGATGGAGTCTTGCTCTGTCGCCAGGCTGGAGTGCAGTGGCGTGATCTCGGCTCACTGCAACCTCCACCTCCCAGGTTCAAGCGATTCTCCTGCCTCAGCCTCCTGAGTAGCTGGGATTACAGGTGTGCACTACCACGCCCAGCTAATTTTTGTGGTTTTAGTGGAGATGGGGTTTCACCATGTTGGCCAGGCTGGTCTCGAACTCCTGACCTTGTGATCTGCCCACCTTGGTCCCCCAAAAAGTACTGGGACTACAGATGTGAGCCACAGTGCCCGGCGAGTAATGTGTCTTTTTATTTATTATTTATTATTATTATTTTTTTTTCTTGAGACAGAGTCTTGCTCTGTCGCCCAGGCTGGAGTGCAGTGGCACGATCGCGGCTCACCCCAACCTTCGCCTCCCAGGTTCATGCCATTCTCCTGCCTCAGTCTCCCGAATAGCTGGGACAATAGGCACCCGCCACCATGTCTGGCTAACTTTTTGTATTTTTACCAGTGACGGGGTTTTACTGTGTTAGCCAGGTTAGTCTCGATCTCCTGACCTCGTGATCCACGCACCTCGGCACCTCGGCCTCCCAAAGTGTTGGGATTACAGGCGTGAGCCACTGCGCCCGGCTAACGTGTCCTTTTAAATGGGGGAGGAGCTCGACTGAAAGGGCCTAACAGTCTGAGCAGTTCCTGCCCCTCATAGTAGCCTCTCCTCACTTTTTTCCTCCCTGCCAAGAGTGCCCCTGAGGAGGCAGGGCTGAGGCGTGAAGGCATTAGTAAGAACAAAGAGACCATCCCTCTTTTACTCCCCTCCTTCAGGACGGTGAAGAGCCCTGGCCTGGTGACCTGGGCTGGTTTATGCAAAAAAAAAAAAAAAAAAAATTGTGTTTCTACCCATGCATGAGCTTCCACTAGCTCATAGAAGATTAGATACCTTTGTAGCTACTTCTCAGCATGTGCCACGTGATCTCAAGGTGGGCCCAGCTCTGCTCGGTTGACTCCAGGGGTGGCTAACGGAGGGGTAGGAGTGACTGCCGAGGATGGAGGAGGAGACTGTTTGGCTTTAGCCAGGGGACCCCTCAGCGTCCACCCCTGTGGACCCCAGAGGCTGGTAGCAAGAGAGAGGGAGACAGCCACGCTCTCCAGCCGAGCTGAGGTGATGCTTTGCTTGGGGTGCTGAGTGTGTGGGTGATGACCTTGGCTTTCGTCTCAAGAGCAGTGTGGCTCATTGGCAATTAGAGGGGATGATCACAATTGGTACCTCACCAAGGCTGTGATTAAGCAAAAATAGGCTCCATTCTTCAGGCATCAAGAGCAGCCATGGTGAGCTGGGTGGACCACCTCTCCTGATGTGGTGCTAGCAGGGTACTAGGAGCTGGCACTGTGGTAGCTGGCCTGTCTCAAAGCCTGTCAAAAAACACTGTCACAAAAACAGCTGTGGGCTCACCCACCCCAAACCTGGGCCCTGCAGGGACCCAGCCTGAATAGGGACGTGCAAACAGAAATTAACAGGAAGTGGGAAGAAACAGGCAGCCCAATGATGAGGTCCTGGGGTCCCCTGTATGTGGCTCTCCACCCCTGAGGACCCCCTGCCAGCTGCTTTTATCACCAGAGTCCCTGAGGAAGCCTCTAGGGGTAGAATTATAGAGCCCAGACCAGACTCTTCTAGAATCCCTAGAGGTTCCTACATACCAGTTCCCATGAGTACTTTCACGAAATGTGCTTCTCAGTGGATGATGCTTCCCTGAACCTGATTTCTCCTGAGGGTTTAATGGCGCACAGATGTCTCACAGGCTGTGTGCATCCTGGGATCTTCCAAAAGGTTTTCATAAAAATGCCATCCTAGGCCCTGAAAGCTGATGAACTCTATTCTCAAGGGGCCTACAGTCTGATGGGGAAATAGACAAGTGAGCCAGCACCAGCGCCACCTACTGTGGGATAACCATCTTTGCCTAGATAGATCAAAGATGGCTTTCTGGAGGTGACAGCAATTGAGCAGGGTTTTGCAGGATGAGTAGACGTTTGCCAGTCTGCAAAGGCAGGAAGGGCTTACAGGCAGGCAGAGGGCTCACATGAGCAAAGGCAAGGACGAGTGAAAGGGTTATGTCTTAGGGGTGAGTCAGAGCCAATGGCCTCAATCATCATGGTAGGAATATCCGGCTTTTAGAAGAGCAGAGACCTGTGGGGAAGGTACAGGGAAGGTGGCCTACGGCTGCCCCTGCTTGTCTACAGGGGCCTCTGCTAAGACGAAGATGGGGGATGTGCCTTTCTGTGGGGAAGCTCTGGTCCTGTTAGTCACCTCTCAAGGGGCCAGAATCTAAATCTGGCAGGCTAGATCTCCCTTCCTCCATCTCCCAGAGCAAAGCATTCCTGGCTTTTGTGCATGGAAAGGAAGCAAGGCTCTGTCCCCAAACAGCGTAGGAGGCGAGACTCTTCCCTCCTGCTAGGGAGGAGTGAGGGATACTGAGGATAATCCTGCCCAGTCTCTGGCCTGTGGCTCCCATCCCCACGGAACCAGGCATGGCCTCAACATCGTTGGTGGCCAGGATGCAGCAGTCATCCATCGATTTGATGCCCAGAGCATCACATGGGTCCCGAGGGGGCTGGCTCCGGACAGATCAAAGATGTAGGCGCTCCTTGGCTTTTGTAATGGGTGAGGGTGCAGGGTCCAGCCCCCACCTAACAGAGGGCATCGTGCCCAGGAGACAGCAGGACCCTCATGTCTTCCCTGCAATGTATTTATAGCCTTGCCATAGTAATTTGTGGCAATCACAGCATTTAATCCTGTAATCACACTGCAAACAGGCACCCAGCCCAGCAAGGCCGAGGAGCCTGCCAGGGCTCAGGGAGGGACTTGGCACAAGGGAAGGCAAGTGTGGAGGCGGCAATGTCCCCAGCAGCCCATCTTGTCAGCTGTGGCCCTGGCTCTGTGCCCTGGATGTCCCCTGGATAGTGATAATAATAACAATAGCAGCTAACCCATGTGACACTTCCTGTGTTCCGCACCGTGCTCTAAGCCCTTTATGCATACGAACTCATCTATCCTCACCACCACCCCATGGGGTAGCTGCTTTTATTATCCCCATATTCCAGATGAAGAAACTGAGGCACAGGTCACACAGCTGATAAAAGTCAAGATGTGAACTCAGGTGAACTCAGATGTGATCCAGGGTCCCTGGCTTTAACCACGCTCCTCCCAGCCCTAGAGCCAACCTCAGCCCTGCCGTCACTCCTTGTTCTTCTTGACTCACAGCCTGCCCCAGAGTCGCACACACAGCTGCACACACCATGAAGCATGAGCGCTTTGTCTCAGGGAAGCCACACTCAGACCATCTCCCTCCTGGTGCTAGTTCATGGGGTGGAAACGGGCCTGGCAGCGGCAGACCTGGGCTTGAACCTTTAAGGTACTTGGGTAGGTTGAGTCTCGGTTTGCTCATCTGTAAAATGGGGCTAATTACAAGACCATTCAGACTCAGAGAGAAATTGCGGGGACCAGACAGGATGAATCATGTAAAGCACATAGCGCCCAGGACATAATAAGTGCTTAATAAAGCTGAGCCATTACTGTTGTCTTGTGTTATCATCCTGTCCTGAGGGGAGAGCCTGGGTCTCCTCTAGCCAAGCCCAGGGCAACGTCTTTAGTAAGTTAGAAATTAGGCAGGAGAGCTGAGCCAGTGGGAAGAACTAGGAAGTGCTGGGCACAGCCGGGCCCCAGGATGGGTTTTCCCTCCTCCTGCATTTAGGAAGCAATTTCCTGTCTGTGTGGGCAGCTCGGAGCTCATAAAGCAGTTACCCTTTGACTGGGATTGTGTCTGGGAGGACTGGATATTTCAGAAATGCTCTTCCCTGCTGAGAAAAGCTTCTCATGTGCAGTTCCTTGTAGAGGTGCCCTCCCCTGGGGCTGGTCGTGGTGAGGGGATGTTGACAGGGTGCCTAGCGTTGCCCACAAAGCCCCCGGAAGTACCCTCCCCAGACGTGACTCCTAGAGGGGAGCAGCAGGCTGTGGTGGGGGTGCGGGGGGTGTGAAGAAGGCAAGGACCATCTTTATCTAGAACCTGCGACTTTAAGAGAGAGATGAGCCAGTTCCTCCTCCCTGAAGACAAACAGGTGGTTCAGCTTGGCTGTAGGTTTTAGCCACACACGGGAGGTAGCATCCATCTCACGGGAGAGGAAGGAGAGGAGCTGAAGGCAGCCTGGAGGCAGGAAGGAGTCCTCAGAGCGGCAGGTATCATTTGGGTGGGGGCTCGGGGGTGGCTGTTGGATGCTTTGAAGTGTCTCCACCCAGGAGTCCAATGTCATGACATTCAGGGGCGTAGGTGTTAGATCAGGGGTTGACAAGCGTTTCTGGAAAGGGCCAGATAATAAATATTTCCAGCTTTGTAAGCTGTAAGGTGTCTGCTGTGACTGCTCCGCTCCTATGGCACAAAAGCCGCCTGCCATAGACAATCTGTAAATGAAGGAGCCTGAGTGTGTTCCAATAAAACTTTATTTACAGAAAACAGGCAGTGGGGCAGATTTGGTCCATGGCTGTGGTTTACCGAATTCTGTGTGAGGGAAATGAGAGCTCAGGGAGGGCTGGGAGCGAAGAAGGACTTCTTGAAGGAGGAGGTGTTGAGCCCAGGCTGCTGAGAGGAGCAAGGAGAGATCTCTGGCAAAGGCCAGCTTCACCCTAAAGCTCATGGGGGATACCAAGAGGGTTTCAAATGCTGACCTTACCTCTCTGGGAGTCTGCCTTCCCTAGAAAGTGGTCCCGTAATTCAAGGCTCTATTATCTCTCTGATAACTTCAAATATATATATATATATACACACACACACACACACACACACACACACACACACACATTTTGAAAGTTTTTTTTTTTTTTTGAGACGGAGTCTCGCTCTGTCGCCCAGGCTGGAGTGCTGTGGCCGGATCTCAGCTCACTGCAAGCTCCGCCTCCCGGGTTCCCGCCATTCTCCTGCCTCAGCCTCCCGAGTAGCCGGGACTACAGGCGCCCGCCACCTCACCCGGCTAGTTTTTTTTTTTGTATTTTTTAGTAGAGACGGGGTTTCACCGTGTTAGCCATGATGGTCTCGATCTCCTGACCTCGTGATCCGCCCGTCTCGGCCTCCCAAAGTGCTGGGATTACAGGCTTGAGCCACCGCGCCCGGCGAAAGTATTTATCCAGCTGTATTAGGGTTCTCTAGAGAAACCGACTGAAAGGATATATACACAGATGTATAAAAAGAGACTTATTGGCCAGGCACGGTGGCTCGTGCCTGTAATCCCAGCCTTTTGGGAGGCCGAGGCGGGCAGATCACTTGAGGTCAGGAGTTTGAGACCAGCCTGACCAACATGGAGAAACCCCGTCTCTTCTAAAAATACAAAATTAGCCAGGTGTGGTGGCGCATACCTGTAATCCCAGCTACTCGGGAGGCTGAGGCAGGAGAATCGCTTGAACCTGGGAGGCGGAGGTTGCGGTGACCTGAGATTGCACCATTGCACTCCAGCCTGGGCAACAAGAGTGAACCTCCGTCAAAAAAAAAAAAAAAAAAAAAAAAAAGAAAGAAAGAAAGAAAGAAAAAGAAAAAAGAGACTTATTATGAGGGACTGTCTCTTGTGATGATGGAGGCTGAGAGGTTCCCTGATCTGCTGTCTGGAAGTTGGGAGGCTCAGGAAAGCCTGTGGTGTAGTTCCAGCCTAAGCCCAAAGGCCGGAGAACCAGGCGAGACAATGGCATGAATCCCAGTTCAAGTCCCAAGGCCAGAGAAGCGGATGTGCTGATGTGTGAGGCAGGAGATGGAAATCTGGAGCTTGAGAAGAGTGAATCCTCCCTCCCTGCACCTCTTTGTTCTACTCAGACCCTCACGGACTGCACGGTGCCCACCCGCCTTGGCAGGGCAGATCACCTTCGTTCACTGCTTCAAATGCCAACCTCTTCCCCAAACACCTCACAGATAGACCCAGAGAGTGTGTTTTACCAGCTCTCTGGGCACCTCTCAGCCCCGTCAAGAGAGGGTGCATACAATTTGCCATCACACCAGCAATTCGAGTTGTTCTCAGCGGGAGGCTTGGCTCAAATCGCCGTCAGTAACTGGCAGTGGAAGTCGCCGGGCGGCACTCAGCCTTGCTGCTGTCTGTGGTGGAGAAACGCAGGCTGGCTCCTTTCGAGGAAGCCCCTCCTTTCAGGAGCACCATCGGCGACGGCCTCACTCTGCCACCCTCCCTTTCCTTGTGAGGAGAAAGGGCTTCATGTTGTGTGGGTCTCAGAGGCAGGGCCTGGATGGGGTGACTCTTCCTAGCTCCAGACTCTAACTAACTTGAGCTCACCTATGATGTAAGCCAAGGCCTCACCTTTAGAGCCAGCTGGGCCCAGGGAGTGTCTGATCACCTGAGGATGCTGAGCTCTCCTTTCCCTCTGCAGGAGAACTGTACCGGGTTTCCTTGAGAAGACAGAGGTTCCCGGCCCAGGGAAGCATCGAGATCCACGAAGACAGCGAGGTGGGCTGGGTTTCGGAGGGCGTCTGGGCCCGCCTCGGAGGCCGGGATTTTAGGAACGGCCCTTGGATAATAAGCGGCCTCATTTTCTTCCAGCTCTTCATCTGACTTGCTGTGTGACCCTGGGTGGGTCCGTGTCCTTCCCTGGGCTTTGGGTTCCCGTATGAACAGGAAGCATCTCTTGGGACTCTTCCTGCCCTGCCTTCCCTCCTGGCAGCCCGTGTCCTTCCCTCACTCTGAGTGCCCCCGAGGTTCTGTCACACAGCGGGGGGTATTCGAGCTGAGACTACTCCTCAGATTGCAGTTAAGACAGGCTGGACGGCCGGGCGTGGTGGCTCACGCCTGTAATCCCAGCACTTTGGGAGGCTGAGGTGGGCGGATCACAAGGTCAGGAGATCGAGACCATGGTGAAACCCCGTCTCTACTAAAAATAGAAAAAATTAGCCGGGCGCAGGGGCGGACGCCTGTAGTCCCAGCTACTCGGGAGGCTGAGGCAGGAGAATGGCGTGAACCCGGGAGGCGGAGCTTGCAGTGAGCCGAGATTGCGCCACTGCGCTCCAGCCTGGGCGACAGAGCGAGACTCCGTCTCAAAAAAAAAAAAAAAAAAAAAAAAGACAGGCTGGACATAGTGCCTGCTTCTCTGGCCTCAGTCTCCCCGTGTGTGTGAGCATGTGCATGTGTGTCCCTGTGTGTGTCCCTGTGTATGTGTGTGTCCCTGTGTGCCTCCCCCTACCCCAGCCGCCTTTCTCTTTCTGTATCCCAACCGCCTTGGCTCTCAGGAAGGCTGCCCGCAGCGCTCCTGCAAGACGCATGTCCTCCTGCTGGTCCTGCACGGGGGAAACATCCTGGACACGGGTGCCGGGGACCCGTCCTGCAAGGCAGCCGACATCCACACCTTCAGCTCCGTGCTGGAGAAGGTCACACGAGCCCACTTCCCTGCTGCCCTGGGCCACATCCTCATCAAGTTCGTCCCCTGTCCTGCCATCTGCTCTGAGGCTTTCTCGCTCGTCTCTCAGTGAGTCCATTTCTGCTTGTTTGGACTGGTTGGGGTTAGTGGGGGGACTACGTGGAGGGGCTTCCCCCACAACATGGACCCCATGGGCCGGTGGGTACCTGCAGGGACTCTCCAGGATGTCAGATCCTGATGAAACACAAGCATCCCTGGTGGAAGGTGTTGGGAAGAGTCCTCCGCCTGGGCCTGGGTGTGCCGGGGTCCTGTGAAATCTTGAGCCACTTCCTGTGTTCAACAAGCCTGCTCTGTTTGGCCCAGATAAAGACACTGAGTGTCGAGAGGTTGAGCAGTTTCCCCCAGGGTTGCCCAGCCCATGGAGACAGGAGTCAAACTCAGCCACACAGTCGCAGCCAAGTAGGAATCTGAAAAACACGAATGGTGTTTCTCCTTTGCTCTCACACCGTAACAGTCCACACAGGAGACTTCCGGGGCCACATGTGAGGGGCTGTTTCCGTGTATACCAAGCAGTCAGTTCTGCTGTGGGCACCAGCTGGGTGCCCTCCAATTCAATTCCGCCACTGTCTACCTGCAGATAGCATCAGATCCACGGGGTGAGAGCTTGGTCCCACAAGACTGCCCCAAACTTCCGACACCGATACCGTGCCCCAGTTTGTTTTACCTGCACTGCTGACAGCACAGCTTCCAGCTGGGGTTCTCGCAACCCTGTCACCGGGTTCAATTAATTGCTAGATGGGCTCACAGAACTCAGGAAAATGCTGAATCACATTTACTGGTTTATTATAAAGGATACAGATGAAGAGAGGCATAAGGTGAGGTATGGGAGAAGGGACGTGGAGCTTCCCTAGGTGTGCCGGCCTCTAGAAACCTCCACACGTTCAGCTCTCTGGAAGCTCTCCTGTCCTTTTGTCTCTTGAATGGAGGTGTCACTGGCCAGGCATGACTGACAACGTAGATATGTGGTTGGACAAAAAGGGTCTGACATTCAGACCGAGTGGGGAAACCCCGCAGGGCCTGTCTGCTCAGATGCTTCTTGGCCTCTCCACAGCATTCCTTCCTCCTCGGTATGGGGCAGGACCCTCCTGAAACGAGGGTCTCCTGACCTCAATCCAACAAGGGAGGTCAGAGAATTTCTTCACAGCCAGCTCCAAGACAGAAAGGTGGGGGAAAGTTCCTGCCTGGGGAGAGAATTAAAGGAGGGCAGGAGAATGTCAGAGAGAGAGACAGAGAGAGATTGATTCTGTTTTCCAAGGCCTAAATGCCCCAACATTATAACAACGGCTACGGGAGCCAGGAACTTTGGACAAACCTATCTATCTATTCTCTCTCTCTCTCTCTCTCTCTCTCTCTCTCTTTCTATTTATCTAGGTATTCATCCATCCATCCATCCATCCGTCCATCTATCCATCCATCCTCATCACTCTATCCATCCATCTATCCATCCATCCATTATCTCTGTCTGTCTGTCTATCTATCTATCTATCTATCTATCTATCTATCTATCTATCTATCTATCTATCTGTCTGATCTATCTGTCTACCTCATGATATCACAGTGCTGTGATGGAGGAGGAACAGGGCACTGTGGGCTCTCCGAGAAAGGCCAGAGAGGACTTCCTGGAGCAGTGACTTTTGGGTTTGCATACCATGGCTAAGTGTGTGGGCTCTCAGGCCGCATGGATCTGAATCCTGGCTGTGTGATCAGGGGAACGTGTTGAACCTCTCCTTATCTCAGTTTCCTAATCTATACAATGAAGGTAGCCTTAGTAAATAACCTCTCAGGGTGGCTGTGAAGAGTCTGTGTGCTAATGTGTGTGAAGCACTCAACACAGTGTCCAAAACGTAGAAAGTGCATAGGGATGCCAGTCTTGGGGATGCCAGCCTTGGGGATGCCAACCTTAGGGATGCCAGCTGTGGGGATCCAGCCATGGGGATACTAGCCTCGGGGATACTAGCCTTGAGGATGCCAGCCTTGGGGATGCTAGCCTTGGGGATGCCAGCCTCAGGGATGCCAGCTGTGGGGATCCAGCCATGGGGATACTAGCCTCGGGGATACTAGCTATGGGGATACCAAGCTTGGGGATACTAGCCATAGGGATGCCAGCCTTAGAGATCCAGCCATGGGGATGCCAGCCTTGGGGATACTAGTCTTGGGAATACTAGCCATGGGGATGCCAGCCTTAGGGATGCCTGCTGTGGGGATCCAGCCATGGGGATACTAGCCTTGGGGATACTAGCTATGGGGATGCCAGCCTTGGGGATGCTAACCTTGGGGATGCCAGCCTTGGGGATGCTAACCTTGGGGATGCCAGCCTTGGTGATGCCAGCTGTGGGGATCTAGCCATAGGGATACTAGCCTCGGGGATACTAGCTATGGGGATGCCAAGCTTGGGGATACTAGCCATAGGGATGCCAGCCTTAGAGATCCAGCGATGGGGATGCCAGCCTTGGAGATACTAGCTGTGGGGATCTAGCCATGGGGATGCCAGCCTTGGAGATGCGATGCTAGCCTCAGGGATACTAGCCATGCAGATACCAGCCTCGGAGATGCTAACCATGGGGATGCCAGCCTCGGGGATGCTAGCTGTCACTCACATCATCTTCCTCCTGGCTGGAAGAGGGGCTCTCTCTGCAGGTGGAGAGTGGGCTGGGGAGGGAGACTTCCAGCTCACAGTAGGGAACCCAGCTGGTGGGGAGAAAGGAGGGACGGATGTGTGCACAGAAGGGCTGGCTGAGCGCCGGGTAGCTTGCTCACTGCTGACGCTAGCATATCCTTGCCCACTGTGGGCCCTGGTACCTGTGGGGGACAAACTGAGGGGACCTCCAGGGTGTGGGGCCTCTGGGAGCTCCACCCACTGCTCTAGGCCCTGAGGACTGCAGTGCTCCCCGCCTACCTGTCCTGTTGAACTAGCTAAAAGTAAGTGCCTGGGCCGAGTGGATACCTAGATTCTCAGCAGTCATATGTGTAAAAAATGACCCAAATGCCTGCAGGGCCCAAATCCTGTAGGTATTTGGCAGATCGCTGGGGCTGGCAGCTGGGAACTTTCAGTCGGGGGCAGGAGGGAGGCCTCTGCACCTCCATTCTGCCTCTCCCCCTCACAGGACCCTGCCAGAGACTTGGGGCCGCTGCAGAGCCCAGCCCTCAGGCAGGGCCCTCATACCCTGGGGCTCCGGAGCTGGGGAAGGTGGGAAGAGGCCCCTAGCAGGGTGCCAGGTGTGTGGGGCACACCGCACCCCCGATTCCCCAGGAGAATGGGAGCCACTGTTCTCAGTCAGATGTGGCTCTGAGGAGGGCTCCGTGCGGGGAGGGCCAGAGTCCCCTGCCCTGGAGCTTCCAGCTGGTTGGGAGAGAGCATGGGCAAGCCCCTTCCCTTCCCTGGGCCTTCCTTTTCCCCCTCTGGATAGGGGGAAAGTCAGAGACTCTGATTTATCTGCATTCCTTGGACACCACCAGGAATTGCGGGCAGATCTCCATCAGAGTTGGAAGGAAGGAAGGAGATTAGGTCCGTAATTCCGCAACCTGGCTAATTGCCCAAATCCCTGGTGTGATTCTTGTTAAACTGCGAGATGTCCAGGCCTCCCCCGGGCGGTGGCTGATTCAGGAGGGAGGTGCCCCGGAATCTGCATCTCTGACACCTGCTCACTGCCTAGCTGGTGGCATAGCATGTTCCCTTGTCACTCTGCCAGTCCAGGACTTCACTGTGCAAGTTCATCATCCATCTCAGGAACCCCTCTACCTGTCCCCAGGACATCTGACCTCCAGAGCTGGGTCACCTCTATCTCCAGGAAGACGGATGGCCCAGCCATTCGCGGGCCGGCAGGAGGGAGCTTAGTTCTCCCCCAGGCAGCTCCTTGCCAGGGCCATTCATCACCCCGTAATCACGGCTGGGAGGGAGCTCTTTCTCAGCTAATTAAAATCTCTCCGCTGCAATCGAGGCCTGTTTCCTCTAATTTGTGTTCTTTGGAGATGAGGAATGGCTGACAGGGCCAACCTTGTACACCACGAGGACTCTGCCACCTGCTGAGAGTGCTCGAGCCCTGTCACCTGCCCCAGATTCTGTCGAGTGCCAGTGGGATCTGCATTGGGCTCCATCAGCCTGAGCTTGGGCTAAGGGGGAAGGGCAGGCTCTGGACAGGGGTGGAGAGTTCCCAGCCTCCCGCTATGGTCCTTCCTAACCAGCCAGGTCCGACAATGCACCTGGGTCGGAAGCCCCAGGGAACAGAAGCAGAGGCTGGGGCAGAGGCAGGGGCAGGTGACTCGGAGGCACTGGTCTCAAGTGAGTCTGAGCTGCCCAGAGAGGGAGGCATTTCCTAGTGGGAAGGTAGGGAGTTGAGGGCACCAATGCAAAGTCTGGACAATCTGCTGACTGGACACTGTTGGGCAGGCTCTCAGCCCCCTCTGGGGTCACAGAACTTTCTGCAAAGCTAATGAAAGCTCTGATCTTCTCCCAGTGACACAGTGAACACATCATGTCTGTAGCCGTGTGCCCAGCTCCAAGCTGTGGCCAACATGTGAACCCCAAGCCTGGCATGCCCTGTCTCCTCCTTTCCCAGCTTCTTCAAAGCCTTCCATGAGGCCTAGTTCAAGCCCCACCTCCTCCAGGAAGTCTGCCATGATGATATGTTCCACACTAGCTGACTCCTCAGCTGACTTCTTCCTCTATGATTGGGGTATCCTTTGGGGCCATGCAGAAGAGGGCAATAGAGACCACAGTCACAGGGACCCCAGGACCCACACCCATGGCCAACACAGGAAGGACACACAGGGAGTCAGCGTAGGCTTGAATCCTCTTCCCCTCTCCTCCCCACACTGCCTGTGTTCTGTGTCACCAGGCTCCCGCCTGGGTCTTCCTGAAGGGTCCCAGGAGCCCAATTCCGGGCCAGTATGCGCTCTCTTCTGCCTGATTCTCAGCCCCAAACCTGCCAACCTGCCCGATCCTGGCTGGGCTCACCTTGGGCCCCCTATCTGCAGCCTGAACCCCTACAGCCACGATGAGGGCTGCCTCAGCAGCAGCCAGGACCACGTCCCTCTGGCCGCCCTTCCCCTGTTGGCCATCTCCTCCCCGCAGTACCAGGACGCTGTCGCCACCGTCATCGAGCGAGCCAACCAGGTCTACAGAGAGTTCCTGAAGTCCTCCGATGGGATCGGCTTCAGTGGGCAGGTAGGACAGCCCGCCCTCCCCTCCTCTCCCCTCCCCCGTTCCGGCCCCTGCCTGGGAGAGAGGCTGGGATCTACTGAAAAGAACAAGGCCAGGCTGTTCTCGAATCAGCCTCTGAGCTCAAAGTCGGCTTTTGAGATCTCTGAGTTTGCCCTCATTTTACAGATGGAAAAACGGAGGCCAACAGTCTGAGTTCTGATTCTGAGCCCATGCTGCTCTCCAGCCCAAGTCTGACCCCTGAGAATAGCCTTCTCCCCGTCCTTGGGCTGACCTGGGCCGACGTCAACCCTGACCCCCCAGTTTGCACACTGTTTCCCAATTGGGCTCTCTCAATGCCTCCCAAGAACGAGTTCTCATTCTCCTGTGAGGAGGCAGCACTGCTCTGGCCGGGTGTGGGGTGAGGGGTCAGCAATGGGCAGGCCTGCAGTCCCAGCTGCATCTCTTCTAGGTATGTCTCATCGGGGACTGTGTAGGGGGCCTCCTGGCCTTCGATGCCATCTGCTACAGTGCAGGGCCCTCAGGGGACAGCCCTGCCAGCAGCAGCCGGAAGGGGAGCATCAGCAGCACCCAGGTACGGCTGGGGGGCAAGACTGCGGGAGGGCTGTGCCCACAGAGGTAGGGCCCGCCCCTCAGGGAGACAGTGCTGGTTCTTCACGTTGGCATCATGACATCCAGGTTACAAAGAAGTGTATCATAATCCGGCTGGGCGCAGTGGCTCATGCCTGTAATCCCAGCACTTTGGGAGGCCGAGTTGGGCAGATCACTTGAGGTCAGGAGTTTGAGACTAGCCTGGCCAACATGGTGAAATCCCGTCTCTACTAAATACAAAAATTAGCCGGGCATGGTGGTGCGCACCTGTAATCCCAGCTACTCGGGAGGCTGAGGCATGAGAATCACTTAAACCCAGGAGGCGGAGTTTGCAGTGAGCCAAGATCGTACCACTGTACTCCAGCCTGGGTGACAGAGGGAGACTCTGTTTCAAAAAAGAAAAAAAAAAAAAAAAAGAAAAAGAAGAAGTGTATTCCTAATCCCATAAGAGTAGCAGAGGATTATTATGACAGGTGTGGAAACTGAGGCCCGGAGAGCTGGATTTGGCTCCTTCGACAGCCGTCCAGCGTCCCAGCGGGAATGTCAATCCTGTGGATGCGGGAGAGAGCCTATGCCTAAAATCCTACCATGATTATGACGTGGCTTCCTGTGTCTTTTGGAAGAAGGGTAGCACCTCACATCTTAGGATGAAGGGGTTGGTTTGTGCTTGAGGGGAGGAGACAGGGCCCCAGAGTCTCCCGTGACAACAGTCCTTTTTTCTCCTGTCCCCTGTTCGGTCCCAAAGGACACCCCAGTTGCGGTGGAGGAAGATTGCAGCCTGGCCAGCAGCAAGCGTCTCAGCAAAAGCAACATTGACATCTCCAGTGGGTTGGAGGATGAGGAGCCCAAGAGGCCGTTGCCACGGAAACAGAGCGACTCCTCCACCTATGACTGCCAGGCCATCACCCAGCATCATGCCTTCCTCTCAAGGTAGCCCCTCCCTGTCCCCTGCTTGCATTCTGTCAAAGCACCCAGAAGCAAGAAGACCTTGGCTCAGAGTCAACTGGGAGGGCTGTGACCAGTCATATGTCCCAGGCCCTTCCGTGGGGGCCCATAGATAAGCATTGAAATGCTGGGACCGAGGCCACTGGCCATCCGCCCTGCACTGAGGGACCGAGGCCACTGGCCATCCGCCCTGCACTGAGGGACCAAGGCCACTCGCCGTCGGCCCTGCACTGAGGGACCGAGGCCACTGGCCATCTGCCCTGCACTGAGGGACCGAGGCCACTCGTCGTTGGCCCTGCACTGAGGGACCGAGGCTACTTGCCATCAGCCCTGTACTGAGACTCTGGAACCTGGTCCCTGTCCCTGCCTTACTCGGACTTGCAGAGAGACTGGGAACAGTCGTCTTTTTCTGAGCCTCGGCTTTTCTTCTGCAAAAAGATAAATGCTGCCCAGCCTGCTTCACTGCATGGTTTTAAGAACCTGGTGGAATAACGGCTGTGACTATTTTTTGTGAGTCACCCTAGGTGTGCGTTGTTATTTCTCACAGGGAAAGAGAGGGCCAAGTAGGGGTCACGCGGCTAGTAAGGGAAGAGCTGGGATCGTCATTCTGGTCTCCCTATCCCACGTTCAGTGCTTTCTAATCCAACACACTTTTGTTTGTGGGCCAGGCAGTTTCCTCTACAGAACTGCCTACCCTTTACCTTTCTAGAAGAGACATGCTCATCAATATGGGCTAAACACATTATCTGCACATTAATTCAGCTTACAAATTAATTGAACTTGGACCCCAATTGGAAGGAAAGCCTCTTTCTGTTTCCTTTGCGCCTCGGCGCTCTTCTTCCTTTCTTCCTCCTTCCTCCTTACCCAAGTGGTACCTTGAGGTCATTACAACATTTGGAAAATATATCATCTCACCACCCAGAGGAAGCCAATCGTCTCACTGTTAACATTGAGACTATTTCCTTCTACATGCTTTTAAGATCGTTTTACTTAAAAAAAAAACACAAAAAACCCTTTACATTGTGATCTTTTCCTGATATAATTAAAAATACTTGATAAATATTCTTTTTTTTTTTTTTTTTTTTTTGAGACGGAGTCTCGCTCTGTCGCCCAGGCTGGAGTGCAGTGGCCGGATCTCAGCTCACTGCAAGCTCCGCCGCCCGAGTTCACGCCATTCTCCGGCCTCAGCCTCCCAATTAGCTGGGACTACAGGCGCCTGCCACCTCGCCCGGCTAGTTTTTTGTATTTCTTAGTAGAGACGGGGTTTCACCGTGTTAGCCAGGATGGTCTCCATCTCCTGACCTCGTGATCCGCCCGTCTCGGCCTCCCAAAGTGCTGGGATTACAGGCTTGAGCCACCGCGCCCGGCCTTTGATAAATATTCTTAATGGCAATATAATATCGAGTGAATGGAGATCAGTTTACTTAATCCCTATAATTAGGCATTTTGGCTATTTCCAATTCCTTAGCAGTATAAATAGCCCTACAGTGAACATTTTTGTGCATAAACATTAGCGTGTATATTAGGGTGATTATATTTGGATGGACTCCTGGAGGAAGAGTTACTAGGTCAAAGGCTCTGCCCATTGAAATCTCTGAATGTTTAAAGCCTTGCTGACAGATGATCCTTCAGAAAAGCAGCTACCTTCTAGTGAGGCTTGCAAGGTGAAAACAAATCTCAACATTCCTGGTTCATCCTTGAAAAATCCTTTAGGAGAGCCCCAAATTGGGAGAGTGACGAGAAGTTGGAGGCTTCCAGGAGCTGGTCTGACACAGCCAGCTTTCCCCTCTGGTGCAGGGACAGATAGTGGTTTCTCTGGCAATTAAGTAGTTGGCGTGTGTTTAGGGACCACGCTGTACATGAAATATGTATTGTTAAACATCAGAGTCATCGTCTCACTGTGAGATGCTCACACTGCGAGAGGCAGGAGGGAGTGTGGGGACTGAGGATTCAACTTTGCCGACTCGCTCACTCCCAAGGGTAGGGCCCTTGTCCCCACGATTTCAATGGCTCTTTCTAAAGTTTGTTCTCCTCTAACTCAAGTAGTTTAGTTGCTTTGCATTCAGTTAATCGATTCACTTCAAGCTGTAGCTAATGCTGGCTGGAAGGTAAGGAAGGTGCCCAGGTTTCCTTCTGATTCTCAGCGCCCTACTCTGGGTCTGTGGCTGAACGTAACTCGGATTCTTCCCGCGGCAGTGGGCACCTGGGTTGGAAATGGTTGGAATTCTGTGTGTCTCACATTTTTCTCCTTAAGCTCTACTTCATCTGTGGGCTGGGGCTGGGGGTGGGGAGACCAAGCTGTTTGCATCTGT
This sequence comes from Macaca mulatta, assembly GCF_049350105.2. Classification (NCBI taxonomy): domain Eukaryota; kingdom Metazoa; phylum Chordata; class Mammalia; order Primates; family Cercopithecidae; genus Macaca; species Macaca mulatta. The sequence goes on along the minus strand of NC_133421.1, from coordinate 7,957,636 downwards.
GTCTGCGGGTTGCCTGGAACGGGAGTTAGGATGAAAGCCCTGATGCCAGCAGAACAGAACTGACGTTAGCCAGCTGGGTGCTGGGCAGGCTGGGCTTGTCTGATACACAGTGCAGGAATCCTCAGCGTGGCCATCACAAAGCCAGCGTGATGAGGCAGGCCTGCCGGTGTGTAGGATGCTCGGGCGCCCCAGGTGCTCATCCTGTTTCTGTAAGTAACATTTTATTGGATCCAAGCCATGCATATTTAATCACTGTCCATGGGCGCGTTCGTGCTGCAACGGCAGAGTTAACTAGATGCAATGGAGACCACACAGTTCACGAAGTCTGAAATACTGACTCTGGCCCTTTGCAGAAAAAGTTTGTTGATTCCTTTTCTAGTCAAATATCAGCCAGGCCTTGGTGGCCAGTGCTGACTGTAGGTGGTGTGCAGTAGGTGGACTCTCAGCCCCGTCCCAGAGATGGAGGGTTGGGCACTCTGTGCTCAGAATTCAGGCTGTGCTGCTGAGTGAACACTCCCGCATTCTCGGTCCTTCCCTGACCTGCCCTGCCCTGCATCCTCCTCCCTCCACAGCATCCACTCCAGCGTGCTAAAGGATGAGTCTGAGACCCCGGCGGCGGCGGCAGGGCCACAGCTCCCCGAGGTCAGCCTGGGCCGCTTTGACTTCGATGTGTCCGACTTCTTCCTCTTTGGCTCGCCACTGGGCCTGGTCCTGGCCATGCGGAGGACGGTGCTGCCTGGGCTGGACGGTAGGGATGGTGTGGGTGGGGGCCTGAGGTGCCCGTGTGTCACTAGGGCCACCGTGTCAGGGCCTCGGAATGAGGGGAGTGGAGTCGGGGATGGGGACAGGAGGGTCACAGAGTTGGGATAGGTGGAAAGAGAGGAGAGAGGGTGGAGGGAGAGAGGAGCCGATTCCCTCCCGCCACAGGACCACAGGACGAAGGTGAGGCAGCTTCAGATGGATTTCACTCTCCATATCAAGTGCCCCTGGCTCTTTGTGACCCCATTGTCCGGTGGTCATACCCTATGGGGAAGAGAAGACAGAATATTCACCCTCTTGCCTCCCACCCTCTCCTTCTCCTGTACTGAGACAGACACGACTGCCAGGCTGGTCTCACCACCCACCCCCGCATAGCCCCAGGACCACCGCAAGTGCCTTTGCTCTACACAATACCTGCAACCTTTTTTTTTTTTTTTTTTTTTTGAGATGGAGTCTCACTCTATCGCCCAGGCTGGAGTGCAGTGGCGCGATCTCAGCTCACTGCAACCTCTGCCTCCTGGGTTAAAGCAATTTTCCTGCCTCAGCCTCTTTAGTAGCTGGGATTACAGGCGCCCACCATGACGCCTGGCTAATTTTTGTATTTTTGGTAGAGATGGAGTTTCACCATGTTGGCCAGGCTGGTCTCGAACTCCTGACCTCAAGAGATCCGCCCGCCTCGGCCTCCCAAATTGCTGGGATTACAGGCGTGAGCCACCGCGCCCGGCTAAGCTAATACCTGTAACCTTGAATGCCTTTTCCTGCTCCTCTAAAAATGTACACACCAGGTGATTGGCACCAGCGGGCATGGGGGTGGGGAGGGTAGCCGTGACTCTTAAGGACTGAAGCACAGACCGTCTGAGGCTGCAGGGCACCTTGGGTATCCACAGATCCATGCTTTTGGCCAGAGTTTACTGCTGAACTACGATATGGAACAGATAAAGTGGGAAGGGTTCTGGTAGAAATGGAGGCGCGGAGGCAGAACTCCATGGTTGCCCTCAATGTCACTAGTGAACCCTAGGGCTTCCGGGATGCTAAAGGGTCCAGTCCCTGTTCTAGAAGGACAGGGAGGCCCGCCGATGAGGTGGAGGCCTCAGTGGAGACACCTGCTGGTCAGCGAGAGACGTGTTCCACCAACTCTGGCAAACCTGGAACTCCGCAGCAGCAGGCCTGGGAATGGAGTGTTTACAGCTGTGAGGCCTGCGGAAGGGGCAGCTGACCTGCCTGAAGGAACCTGGGTTGGCTTCCTAGGTCAGGTGGTAACTGAGTGAAAACCGGAAGAATCTAAAGGAGTTGCCCCATGGAAATGGTGGAGGGAAGGCCCGCAAGGAGAAGGGATGGTTTGAGCAAAGGCACAGAGAAAGGAAAGCTGCAAGCCTGATTGAGGAAGGGCAGCTGTGCACCACGGCTGCAGTGCTGAGTGCCTATCACTGCACTCCTGGGTGGGGAGACAAACTGAACGTAACGGCTTTGTTCCCGTGGGGAGCAGGGAGCCCGGGGAGGCTCTTGAGAGGGGAGGAGGCTACTCCAGGCTACACTCCAGTGAGCCTCCTAGGGCCCAGGGAGCAGGTATTAGAAAGGGGCTTCCTTCTGTCTTCCCACTCACCCCAGGCTTCCAGGTGCGTCCTGCCTGCAGCCAGGTCTACAGCTTCTTCCATTGCGCAGACCCCTCTGCCTCACGGCTTGAGCCACTGCTGGAGCCTAAGTTCCACCTGGTGCCGCCTGTCAGCGTGCCTCGCTACCAGAGGTTCCCACTGGGCGATGGGCAGTCCCTCCTCCTCGGTAGGTTCTTGGGGGTGGGAGAGAGTGTGCTGAGCTGGAGGTGGGGCCCCAGCCCCTTCAGCCCCTCCAAGCTCTCAGCGAGCTCACCTGAGCAGGGGCTGTGAGAACAGAAGGTTAGCTGACTCCCCTGTCTTCAGAGTCGCCCACCTGTGCTAAGCACCTGCTCCATCTGAGGCATATTGGGGCTCAGAGACCCAGGCTCTGTCCCCCAACAGGCTCCCGGATGCACTCCTGTGGCCAGGGCTGGTGTAACACTTGAGCTTTCAGACCCGATGGCAGGTCCAGGGATCCGTGCTCCAAGCTATTTGTGAGTGCCCAGCCTGGACTCTGGAGGGGTAGGGCAGAAAGTGTGCCGTCCTGGTGGGCTTGATGGAAGAGGTGGCCTTTGATTAGGGTCCAGACAGGGGAGGTGCATTTGGACAGGTGGGGAAGAGCTAGAGGATGAGGGCTGAGATCTTCTAGGTGGGGAGAACAGAAGGAGTGAGGGCAGGTGGTTTGGCGAAGAGCCAGTGGCCTCCAGGGTCAAGTGGGGTGACCCGGGCATGGATCGAGTGTGTCATCGATGGGAGGCCTGTAATGGACAGTCAGCAGCTTAGAAATCAGAGCCTTGGCTCCACGCCCTACTTGAGGACGTTTAGCCTAAGCCTGCTCAGAGGTTTATGTCAGGGATGGGGGAGCTGTGCTTGGGGCTGATTCAGGATTAAAAACCATGCCTTCCTCACCCCTAATTCAATGGAGCCTTTGTTTCCAAATCCCTGCCTTCCTGGAGCTTCACTAGGTCGGCTAGGCTGGAAACCCCCTCCCCCACGGGTCCCTCTTTGGTCAGGGGGCTCCCCTCCCTCCCCTGAGGCTATCCTAGCTCTCTGGCAGGAGTCCCCATTCCCTTCCAGAGGCAGCCTCCATCCGTTGTGGCGCAGGGGAGGAGTTGGGTAAGAGAGGACATGGCTGTGAGTCACTTCTGGGACCTCAGCTGGTGCTTTTGGGGCAATGTCCCAGACGCTCCCTCTGCAGCTTTATTGGGGGCAGAGGTGATGGCTGGGACTCTGCGTAACTCACAGCTGCAGGGAGGTAAATGCGGCGATGTGCTGTGGCAACGGGGTCCCTTCAGGCTCAGGGGGCTGGTGGGGTGGGCACAGTGAGAAGGGCAGGTGCCTGCTGGGCTGGCAAGTGAGCAGGGCCAGGGCTGGCTCTTCCAAGTGCCCAGCCTCCCACCTAGCACAGGGCTGGCGCTGAGTGGGCAGCTCTGCTGGAGACACGTGACTCAGCCTGACCTTGAAACTCCCCCTCCAGCTGATGCCCTACACACGCACAGCCCCCTCTTCCTGGAGGGCGGCTCCCGGGACAGCCCGCCGCTTCCGGATGCCCCTGCCTCGCCCCGCCAGGCCTTGAGGTTCCGGCGCCCAGGACGGAGGATGAGCGAGGGAAGTTCCCACAGCGAAAGCTCGGAGTCCTCGGACAGCATGGCGCCCATGGGGGCCTCCCGCAGTGAGTGAGGTCCTTTTGGGGCCCTGCCTGGACTCGGGGGAGGGGAGCCTTCCTCTAGGTGGTTGCTGGGTCACTGCTAGAGCTGCTGAGGGTAGGTCCTTGGGTGGGGAGAGGGTGAAGGAAGTCCTGGGGGCAGCTTCTGCCTTTAGAGAGCCGGGCGTCTGCTGGTGGAGATCCAGCATCGGTCCACATCCTCACTCTGGCCCCAGACTGAGCTCTGACCTTGGAGGAACCTTGACCTCTGACCCTGGACAGAGCCCTGAACGCTGACCCTGCCTCAAATCAGAGCTCTGACCTTGAAGAGAGCAGTGACCCCTGATTCCTGACGGGGTCTGAGCTTTGACCTCAAACAGAGCCCTGACCTCTGAACCTGGGCAGGGCTCTGACCTCTGACCATTAAGGAAGTCCTGAACCTCCAGACATAGTCTCCACCCCGACTTCAGGCAGAGCCCACTGGCAACTGCCACTGAGCGGCAGCCCTGGGTGAGACTGTGGACGTCTCTGTGGGTCTGGCCCTCCTTCCTGGGCACAGGCTTGGTGGGTACATCTTAGCGGAGGGCGGGTGGGTTTTGAGAAGGAAAGAGGAAGAGCAGCGCATTCCCCAGGCCTCCTTCAGGCCAGGGTGCGCCAGCCCAAACCTGTGCCCCACGCGACACATCCACCACTGGTCTGGGCAATGGGAGACCCCACTGCCCCTCGAGGGAGGCCCTGGGCTGGCCACACACCCTCACCTTCCTCTCCGACCCACAGTCACAGCCAAGTGGTGGGGAAGCAAGAGGATCGACTACGCCCTGTACTGCCCTGATGTCCTCACGGCCTTCCCCACCGTGGCCCTGCCCCACCTCTTCCACGCCAGCTACTGGGAGTCCACGGACGTGGTGGCCTTCATCCTGAGACAGGTACCACTGCGCAGTCGTGGGCCTGCCCACAGCCACCGCGAGGGGGTACCGCCCTTCTCCAGCTGGAGAGGAAGCTATTCCTGCAGACCCTGTTCAGCTTTTGGCCTTGATCCTAAGAGCATGGGGAAGGCATTGGAGCACCTACGTGAGTGGGGAGTGACATGACCAGAGAATGGGCTTCATAAAGACATTGGCTCCTGGGTGACTGATGGTATGGTACATTCTCGAAAATTAAATATAAACTACATAGGAGAATGTCCCAGTGTTTCAACTTGGAGACTGGAGTAGTCAGTTCCCACTCCCCACTGGGTCTCAGTGGTCTCATCTGCAGAACAGAAGGTATAGCAGAAAGGCCGGTGCCCAGAGGACAGCCTGGTCGGGAGGGAGTCTGGGGAGCTGGTAGGGGTCATGACGTTCATGAACAGCTGCGATGGCCAAGGTTGGGGGTATGGTTTTATATTGAGTTCAATGGGAAGCCGTTACAGGGCTGTGAGCAAGGGAAAAGTAGCAACAGGCTTGTGTTTTTTGAAGGAAACCCTGAGGCTGAGGTTGCTGTTTTCAGGGCAGGAGAGGAACCATGAGGCCTGTTGTGAGGCCAGTGCGGGGGTCCAGCTTAGACAGGAGGCTTGGACTAGGACAGGGAGTGAAGGCAAGATTTCCACAGAGTGGCAAGATTTGCGTTACGGTGCGAGCACTTGCAGATGACCGCATTGTAGGAGAAAGAGGGGACCCAGAACGTCCTGTTTCTCACTTGAATGACTAAGGTGGTGCCATTTCCTGTACTTGGGGAAGAGCAGGGCTGGGCAGGGGGCGGAGGAAAGTGAGTTTTGTTTGTAGGTTCTTGGGGGTGGGAGAGAGTGTGCTAGGCTGGAAGTGGGTTCCCCGCCGGTGGCACCCAGGCCAGGGTGCTCCAGCGCAAACCTGTGCCCCCACGTGGCACATCCACCACTGGTCTGCATATGTGAAGTGTGAGATGCCTCTGAGGTGCTGGGATGGAAGGGAGTAGAGGAGTCTGGAACTTAGAGAAGACATCAGGATTCCAGAGAAAAATGTGGGTGTCATCAGAGCTTGGATGGCATTTAAAACTGGTGATGGGTGCCAGACCAAGGGAGCTCCTACAGAGAGGGCAGTTCAGAGATGAGTCCTGGAGCTCCCCCGGGAAGAGGAGGAGAAGCCACTGAAGGAGAGAAGAGGACATCCGTGAGGTTGGAGCACCCAGAGAGTGCAGGGAGAGGACCCCGGAGATAGGTGGGGTGGGAGTCACTGGGGCCTTGGCAAGAATGGCTTCCGTATAATGATTGAGAAGAAGCCTGACTGGAGTGGGTGCAGGAGGGATCAGGTGAGGAAGGAGCTGACAGTGTATGGGCTAAGTCCTCTGTGAGTGCTGCTGTGAAGGACAGCAGGGACATGGCGGTCACTGGAGAGGCATGAGGAGTCCAAGAGAGCATTTTTTTAAGATGGGCAATATTGTGCGTATTTGAATGCTAAGGAGAGTGATCTAGCAGAGGGAGTCTAATCAGCGCTGCGGGATTGACAGGGGAGCATGGCTGGAGCAATGTCCTCAAGAAGGGAGGAGGGGCTGGGATCAGGACTCAAGCCGGCCTTAAGGAAGGGCCACCTGTTATAACAGAGGGAGGGCAGAGAGCGGGGACAGATAGAGGTGGCTGCCAGGTTTGGGCACAGCGGGGCAGAGATTTCTCTCAGGAAGAGAGCCAACTGGGAGACTGCCCTGGCCCCAGCTGTCAGGACACGAATGCAGAGACACAGGTGCTGGGGTCTGCAGCCTCCTGATGGTTCCAGGCTGTGAGGTTGGGGGGTGGCAGGGGCAGGGCTCAGCTGGCCACAAGGTGGTGGGCGCTGACACCCTGGGAGGGAAGCAGAGGAGCCAGAAGACCTGACCGGGGCCTTGCTCGGCTCTTGGCCAGGTGATGCGCTACGAGAGCGTGAACATCAAGGAGAGCGCCCGCCTGGACCCCGCAGCGCTGAGCCCCGCCAACCCTCGGGAGAAGTGGCTTCGTAAGCGGACTCAGGTCAAGCTGAGGGTGCGTGCGTGCTCAGTTTGCATGCGGCTGGGACTGCGTCCTCTGGGAGGTGGGGCTGGCCTGGGGGTTGGGGCGTCTGCATGGCAGGTAAGCACTTCGGCTTGGGAGCTCAGCACCCAGACAGGCCAGGGCTCACACTCAGATGAGGCCCAGGCGCTGCAGCTGCAAGGGGCATGAGTTGCTTCCCCAAGGCCTGGTTCCACAGGAGCCCTGAGGGCAGGGGTCCAAGATACTAGGGTTGGTGAGGAGATACCAGTTATGGGGCAATTGCTATATGCCAGGCTACAGTAGATGTGGACTTGAATCAGAAAGAGTCCTGGATCTCAGTCTCAGTTACCATTGAGTATGGCCTGGTGTGATATTTGATAGAGGAAGGCACAGATTAAGACAATTATGGAAAGAAGGATTGTCAGGGCAAATCATTCAGGGATTCTCTGAAGAGGCTCCTCTGTGGGGTACTGAAGGATGAATAGGAGTTTGAGGTATATACGTTTATTTATTCACTCAGCAAACGATCATCAGTGCCTACTCTGTCTCAGTCATTCTGGTAGAGAGTGGAGCATAGAGTTGTACAGACACAACCATTGCTATGGTAGGTACCTCCAGTCTGGCGAAAAGGCCAGACATGGACCCCAAGAACAGTCCTAAAAGGTAGAAGGAGATCAATCCTTCATGAACCAACTCTTTTTCGGTAAACATATTTATTGAGATAAAATCCACATATCCTATAATTTACCCATTTAGATACTACAATTCAGTGGATTTTAGTATAGTCACAGATGTGTGCAACAATTACCATGGTCAGTTTTAGAGCTTTTTCATAACCTCCAAAAAGCAGCTCTGTACCCTTTAGCTGACACTCCCTCACTTGCCCCAGGCACTCAGTAACTGACTTTCTGTGCCTGCAGAGTTGCCTATTCTGGACATTTCATTTCAACGAAATGATGTCATATGTGACCATTTGTGTCTGACTGTTTCACGTAGCACACTGTCTTCGAGGTTCATCCACGCGGTCGCTGTGTCAGAAATTCCTTTCTGAGGCTGAATAATATCCCGTTGTATGGAGATGCTGTGTTTTGCTTATCCATTCACTGCCTGATGGACATTTGGGTTGTTTTCACCTGTTTGTTTTTTGTTTGTTTGTTTGTTTGCTTTTGTTTTTGTTTTTTTTTTTGAGACGGAGTCTTGCTCTGTTGCCCAGGCTGGAGTGCAATGGTGCAATCTCAACTTACTGTAACCTCCCCTCCCGGGTTCAAGTGATTCTTCTGCCTCAGCCTCCTGAGTAGCTGGGATTACAGGTGTTCACCACCATGTCCGGCTAATTTTTATTTGTTATGTTTTGTATTTTTAGTATAGATGGGGTTTCGCCATGTTGGCCACGCTGGTGTTTTCACCTTTTGGCTGCTATGAATAATGCTGCTAGGAACGTCCGTGTATAAGTTTTTGTGTCTTTCATTTCTCCTGTTTTCATTTCTCTCGCGTATATGCCTAGAAGTGCAATTTCTGGATCAAATGGTAACTATGTTTAATCGTATAGGGAACTGCCAGACTGTTTTCCACAGTCACTGTACCATTTCACATTCCCACTGGCAATATATGAGGATTCTGATTTCTCTGCATCTTCAGCAACCCCTGTTATTATCTGCCTGTTTGATTCTAGTCATTCTGGTGGGTGTGACGGGGTATTTCATTGTGGTTTTGATTACATTTCCCTAATGACTAGTGATGCTGGATCTTTTCAGGTGCTTATATTCATGAACCAGCTGCTCCCTCTCCCCTGATAGTGCACCCGTAAGGGGGCCTGCGTCCCCTACCTGGCTGAGTGTCTCCAGTTTATCTCAGGGACCCTGTGCAGATGAGGTGTCTGCAGATATTTGTTGGATTGAATTAAAATGCGTGGGAATCGAAAGGAGGTTGAGAACATGTCTTTGAGGAGTCCGAGGAGTGTTTCTTGGCGATGATGACGCTGAGTCTTGTCATAGCGAATGGGCTGGAATGTGGGGAAGAGGGCCAGGGATGGCACCTAGAGCCAGTGTGGGGGGCGGGGCGGCGGTGTGAGCAAAGGTCTGGAGGCTGCTGCAGAGCCTGGCAGAAAGGACCAGAAGGTGTGGATGGGGAGCAGCAGGAGACAGACTGAAGAGGTCATTCAGGCAAGGCTTGGAAAGCTAAGCTCAGGATCTGGACTCTACCCAGAGGGCACCGGGGAGCCTGGGAGGGTGTTAATGGATCTGTGCTTTATAAAGACAGAGGATCTGTTGCAGGGACTGCCTTTGAGTAAGGAGCTCCATTAGGAAGCTGTTAGCAGCATCCAGGCGATGTCGTTGTGGGAGAGACGACAATGTGGCCAACACAGTAAAGGAATGGTCACTAGATTGAGAGACTAGGGTCTTGGAGGCCAGGCTGGGAGTGGGGGCTGGTCGGGGCCAACACAGGCTGCAGAATGAACTGAAACCAGAAGTGAAGAAGATTAGGGAGGTTGAGACAGTCACAGTTAAAATGATGTAGCATCCAGGATTGCTCCAGGATAATCCCGGCGAGGCTGGGGCCAAGGCTGGGGAATTGGGCAAGGGAAGAATGAAACCAGGATGGCCATGAGTTCATTGCTAAGTGGTGGAGCAGGTGCCGGGAATACGAGGCTTTGTTACACTCTTTTCTCTCTCTCTACGCTTGTGCATTTGAAATTTTATCTTAAAAAAGAAAAAAACAAAAGACAGAGAGTAAATATCCGTTGGATGTGCGCCGTGATGTAGAAGAAAGAACCAAAGAAAGGCAGTTTCCAGCTCAGGGATCTAGAAGAGAAGGACAGGCTGTGAGGCCAGTTGTCCCCTCAGGGCCAAGCAGAGTCAAAAGCAGAGAACAGGCCGGGCGCGGTGGCTCACACCTATAGTCTCAGCACTGTGGGAGGCCGAGGCAGGCAGATCACCTGAGGTCAGGAGTTCGAGACCAGCCTGATCAACATGGAGAAACCCTGTCTCTATTAAAAATATGAAATTAGTCAGGCGTGGAGGCACACGCCTGTAATCTCAGCTACTCGGGAGGCTGAGGCAGGAGAATTGCTTGAATCCGGGAGGCGGAGGTTGCGGTGAGCCGAGATCGCGCCATGGCACTCCAGCCTGGGCAACAAGAGCAAAACTCCATCTCAAAAACACAAAACACACAAAACAAAACAAAACAAACAAACAAAAAAACAAAAGCAGAGAACGTACAATGGCAGGAAGCCCTGGGCGCCTTTAGAGGACTCATGTCAGACAGCGTTTGGGGGACTCACGGTCTGTTTTTCTCCCACGTTCCCTGGGAACACATCTCTGAAACTCTAGCAGAAGTTAGTAGGGAGACGTGATTCAGCAGGCTGATATGCCTGCAGCCAGTCTGAGGCACACTGTAATGATAAAGCAAGGTTGAGCCTCCCTTGCAAGGACTGAGCCAGCTTCTTTCTGTCCTTCCAGAATGTCACGGCTAATCACCGGGCCAACGATGTGATTGCTGCTGAAGATGGCCCCCAGGTCCTGGTGGGGCGGTTCATGTACGGTCCCCTCGACATGGTGGCTCTGACTGGAGAGAAGGTACCCAGGGCTGGGCCTCCCCTCCTCAGCCAGTCCACCTGTACCAGGTGCCTCGTGGAGCCACATGGCATGTGGGGTGAGGGTATCAGGAGGGCCGAGCTACCTGGGGTGGAAGCACAGGGCCAGGAGTCACTCACCTGCTTGGGCGGGCCGGGAAGGGCGAGCAAGGAGGAAAGGATGGGCTCAGAGTATCCAAGGATGAATGAGGAGCCAGGGTGGCAGGAGCCAGGGAATGTCAGGCAGGGACCTCAGCCCAGATTTCCCCTGCCCAGCCCCTCTGCCAAGCCTGTAGCCCCTCAGCCTTCAGGGAATCCCCTGACCCCCTTCACTGCCACAGGTGGACATCCTGGTAATGGCAGAGCCGTCCTCAGGCCGCTGGGTACACCTGGACACAGAGATCACCAACAGTAGCGGTCGAATCACATACAACGTGCCACGGCCCCGGCGCCTGGGGGTCGGCGTCTATCCTGTGAAGATGGTCGTCAGGTAAGACCCAGGGGCCATTCTCAGGGGGGTTTCTCTCATTTCCATGGCCCTTCCAGCCAGGCCTGTCTAGAATTTAGGGTCCTTGGGGTTCTTTTTTTTTTTGAGACGGAGTCTAGCTCTGTCACCCGGGCTGGAGTGCAGTGGCACGATCTCAGCTCACTGCAAGCTCCGCCTCCCGGGTTCCCGCATTCTCCTGCCTCAGCCTCCTGAGTAGCTGGGACTACAAGCGCCGGCCACCGCGCCCGGCTAATTTTTTGTATTTTTAGTAGAGACGGGGTTTCACCGTAGTCTCGATCTCCTGACCTTGTGATCCGCCCGCCTCGGCCTCCCAAAGTGCTGGGATTACCGGCGTGAGCCACCGCGCCCGGCCCCTTGGGGTTCTTTTTGGGCCCCCATCTCTGTCTGCATGGACAGAAGTGGATGGGAGAGGTCACCAGCTGTGGCATCAGGAGATGCCACCCAGGTGCTCTCTGACCTTGACCCAGACTGAGCTCTGACTGCAGCTACAGGCTGACCTCTGGCTTCCGGCTAACGTCTGACCCTGACCTCACGGCTGACCACAGGCAGGCTTCTTTCAGGGGCGACCAGACCTGTGCCATGAGCTACCTCACGGTGTTGCCCCGGGGCATGGAGTGTGTCGTGTTCAGCATTGACGGGTCCTTTGCGGCCAGCGTGTCTATCATGGGAAGCGACCCCAAGGTCCGGCCAGGTGCAGTGGACGTTGTCCGGTGAGTGCCACCTTCCACGAGGGATATGTCTCCCTAGGGGGCAGGAGCCAGCAGCCCTGGGGAAATATGTTGTTTTTCTGATTTGCTCCAGGAATTCTACTGGTCTCTGGGGCTGCGAGCTGGGAAGCCCTGGCTTTACCTCCAATAGTAATTTATTGAGTGTCCTTGGGAAAATTTCTCCTGCTTTCTAGACCTCAGCTTGTCTGTTTCTTCCTCTCTCCCTCCCTCACTTCCTTCTTCCCCCTCCCAATTCCTTCCTTTTTTCCTTCTTCCCTCCCTCCCTCTCTCTCTCCCTCCTTCCTTCTCTCCCTGCCTCCCTCCCTCCACTCATGCACGCATCCGTCCCTTTCTGAGGCCCACTGTGGCCAGGCTGTGTGCTGGGCACTGATGCAGAGTGAGCTCTTAAGTTGGAGGAAACTCAGAGTCTGGTGGGGAAAATAAGTCACAGCCATGAGAAAGTGTAACCCAGGACTCCAAGTGATCAGAACCTCAAGAGTAGGACAGATGCCAGGCACTGGAAGTTCTTGGGGGCTGGAGACTGCCCTGCCTCACCCCAGTAACAGTGATGGCTTTGGGGAGAGAAGATGGGCCTGGCTCCTGGGCTCCCGGGAGACTGCTGCCCTCGAGATGCCCAGCAGCTCCGTAGGAACAGGCCTAGTCAGACTCAAGCCTGTTTCAGGGGGCCAACCTTCCCCTTGTAGGGCTAGGTCGTTTGTTGCCCTTACAACAAATCCCTCCAGCATCACGGTCCCCCTCCCACTGCAGGAAAGGGGAGGCTGTGGTCCTTCCTCTCTGGGGGTCCATGGTCCTCCCACTGCCTTCCACGGGCTCCAGGGGCCACATGGTGCTGACCAAACCTCGACAGTCGTCAGGAACTCCCCTTTTCGTAAACATATCACTGGGCCCCACGTCAGAACTAACCAGAATCCCTGAGGTGACCCCTGTACCCCTGCATTAGCGTAAAGCATCCCCAGATCCCTCAGACCATCACCCAGGTTTAGAACTCCCCATCTCTGTTAGCCTGTTCTGGTGGCAGGTGCCATATAGGTGCCCAACCAGGTCTGGGCTTATCTGACATCTTGCAGCCAGGATTCTGCGTGAAGTCAGCCAAGAGAGTTATCTCACAGTGCTGTGAGAGCACAGAGGAAAGAGGCTGATCTGCCTGGGAAGCAGGGAAGGCTTCCTGGAGGAAGGGGGGGTCTTGAAAGATGGAAGATTTGAATATCAGGAGATGGAGCCCTGAGGGCTGTCTAGGGGAGAGCTGTGTAGCAGAAAAGCCCAGGGCTTGTCCGGCGGCCGCAAAGCAGCTCTGGGTGGGCGGGGGGGATCCCATATGCAAGGGCAGAGCAGGGGCATGGCCACAGAGGCAGAGAGAGGCCTTGAGGCTCTACCTCAGGGTGCTGGGGAGCTGGAGATGCTGTTCGGCAAAGGAGTGCTGGGGTTCGATTTGTGATGTACAGAAATCACCATGGAAACACTGTGGAGGATAATAATAAAGCCAGCCACACCAAGCACACCACCTTGCTACGCATGTTTGGGATTAATTCCTTTCATCTTTAGGACAACCTTATGGGGTAGTTCATATTATTATGCCCGTTTTACAGAGGGGGCAACTGAAACCCTGGGAGGTTGGGCAGGGTTGAGTAATCTGCCCAGGGTTACAGGGCTCAGGTTAGATATGGGCAGGAGCGGGGGTGCAGGGAAAGAGGCCAACCAGGAGGCTTTTGTAATGGCCCAGGAGAGAGATGGGGCCCAGGCTAAGGATGAGAAGCAGGGCTTAAGTGAGAGGGCTGGGGGATGGGGGTGTAAAGAGTCTGGCCTGGTGAAACGGAAAGGCTTTCTTCCTGGAGGAGGAGGGAGGGAGGCACAGGGAACAGGGGGGAATGAAAGGCGCCTGTCTCTGGCTCTGAAGCGGCTGTGAGCAGAGGGGTCAGGGGTGAGGAGATGAGTTTGGATGTGGGCCTGCAGCACCTGGAGGCCATCTGGGGAGATGTCCAGGGCTCAACCGGGAGAGGGGATTCGGGATCCCCCTTGTTCTCCCTAGCACGCCTCAGATTCGTCCCTCTGACGTCTCAGGAGGGCAGCTATGGTCAGGGCAGGCTTCTGGGCATTGGGTGGCCTGCACTGGGCAGGGCTGGACCCTTCTAATGCCGTCTCGCCAGGCACTGGCAGGACCTGGGCTACATGATCCTTTACATCACGGGGCGGCCGGACATGCAGAAGCAGCGGGTGGTGTCGTGGCTGTCCCAGCACAACTTCCCACAGGGCATGATCTTCTTCTCGGACGGGCTGGTGCACGACCCGCTGCGGCAGAAGGCCATCTTCCTGCGCAACCTCATGCAGGAGGTGAGTGGCCAGCTCGGGGCAGGGGCGGGGCCTCCACAACTTGAGAGCCCAACCCTCCTCTTCACCACTCTCTGCCTCCCTCCCCCGGGGTGGGGCCTCATGATGTGCAGTCTACAAATCCCATTCCCGTGGATCTGGTGGGTCCTCTAGCAGCCCTGTGAGGTAGGTTATTAGTCTCGTCATTGACAGAGGAGAAAGGTGAGGCTGCAGCGACTTGCCCTAGATCTGAGTCAGACTTTCGTCCTTTATCTCCTGACTCTTGTCTCTACATCTGGCCATTCATCCAGTAGACATTTAAATGGCGATTGTGTTCCTTACTCTGTGCTTGTTGGGGCTGCACAGAGACAAACAGAACCAGGGGGGCAGAGGATGTGCTTTCCGTGACCCAGATATGCTTTCCATGACCCGGATGTGCTTTCTGTGACCCAGATGTGCTTTCCGTGACCAAAGCTGTGGTTCCCACTAGCAGCACCAGGGAACTCAAGAGAAGTGCAAATTCTCTGCCCCGCCTCGCCCCCTACCCTCTTAGACCTACTCAATCAGAAACTCTGGGGAGGGGCTCAGGAACCTTTTCACAAGTCCTCCAGGGGATTCTGATGCACAGAAAAATAAATCAAGAATCCCTGACCTAGAGCAGAGCAGGCGTTGATATATAATGACCAAATCCAGCCCACAGCCTGTTTTGTTGTGACTGGTCAGCTAAGGATGGTTTTTATACTTTCAAATGGATGGAGAGAATAATCAAAGGAATGATATTTCATGACATGAAAATTACATGAATTTCAATGTCTCTAAATAAAAAACGTTTGATTGGAACACAGCCAAGCTCATCTGTGTACGTATTGTCTATGACTGCTTTTGCAGTACCACAGCAGAATTGAGTAGTGGTGACACAGTGCGAAGCCTGAGATCGTTACTATCTGGTCTTTCAAAGAAAAAGTCTGCAAATCCCTGATCTAGAGGAGGAAGGACATGTCAATTGATAACTACTGGTGTGTGGTTGAAAAAGGCCCTTTTAGCAAACAGAGGAGAAAGGACTTCAGTTTGTCCAGGGAGGGCAGGGAAGGCTGCTAGGAGGGTGGTAACTTTTGAGCTGAGTCTTGAAGCATGAGTTTATCAGGTAGACAGCGAAATGGCATGTGCAAAGGCATGGAGGCAGGAGAGAGCTTGGGACGTTCTCAGAGCTGCGGGCATCCAGGCTTGGGGTAAGTGCAGGCAGGGTTAGACCCAGGGCAAGTGGGAGCTGAGCCCTCAGAGGTCATCAGGGGCCCAAACTTGGCAGATCTTGAAAACGCTGGAAACCAGGCCAAGATCACAAATTCTCTGCTGAGGGTCATGGAGAGCCACGGAACAGTTTAAAGCAGGGAAGTGGTCCTGTCTAACTTGGCGTGTACAAAGATCCCATTGGTGGCTGTGTGGAGAACAGACTGGCAGGAGAAACCAGAGGCAGGGAGGCCAGTTAGGGGGCTGTTGCCCAAGCAAAACACAGGAAGACCATAATCCAGGCGATGATGAGCACGGGATGGAGAGAAAAGCATGGACAGGATTAGGAGGTGGAATAGTCAGGACTCAGGGATGGCTGGACGCAGAGAGCGAGGAGTCCTAAGATGTCCGTGCTGGGTGACCAGGAGGGATCCAGGTGCTACACACCTGACCAAGGTCTCCATGGAGGCAGAGCCTATCTGTTCTGCTCACCAATATAGCTTCTGGATTGGGGGTGATGATGCTGCGTGGTAGGGACTCAATAAATGTTGGTAGAATTAATCAATGAATGAGTGAGTGAATGAGAGGGGACACGAGAGGAGGACCAGGCTGGAGGGAGATGAGCTCAGCTGTGGACATGTCAAGGCTGATACGGCCATGGGACCTGATATGGCTTAGGGTAGGTCTGGGCTGCAGGTGGAGACTGGGAAGCAGACGCACAGGACGGATCAGCGGAGCCACGAGAAGGGAGGCGAGGCGTGAGAAGAGGCTGTGCTGGGCCCCTGAGAGCAGCACAAGGAGCGGCTGAGGAACCAGAAGGAAAGTGAGGGGGAGGAGGGCCAGGAGACAGAGGCTACAGTTATCGGTAGGAGAGGGGTTCAAGGAGCTAGTGCCCCTCTTGCCAAGGGTGTGGGATGCTGAGAACTGTCCACTAGACAAAGGTTGGCCACCAGATGACCTTGTGAGGAAAAGACAATTCGGAAGGATAAGGGGGCAAAAGTAGTAGGGAGAGGAGCAGAGAAGGTGGGTGTCAGCTGGGAGGGTCATGAGGCAGCCAGCCAGGGTCCCCAGAGCTAGAGGATCCCAGTTATAGGAGTGATCTCAGGTGAATGAGAAGGTGGAAGGGCCAGACGAAGAGGCACTGCTCCACCCTCTGAGTCAGCTGGGAATACACCAACCACTGAGGGGAGGGGCAGCGGACTGAGGAAGCCCTCTCCTTGGTCCAGCATCGAAGGCAGCCACCTGCAGGACGGAGTAGGGCTCAGGGAAGGACAGGAAGAAGATGGAGGGTGAGAGCTGTGTGGCTCTGTGTTTCTTTAGCAGCTCTCAGTGAGCAGCGTATACAAATACACAAGGTGGATAGTGGAAAATTTCCAGGGCTGAGATTTGGGGCTGGGCGGGTGTGGGAGGAGGATGAAGAGGTGAGAAAATCTGGGGTGGAGGCAGAGGACACAGGGATGCTGCGGGTCACTCAGGCAGGATGAGGAAGGGGTGAGGCAGCAGGGCTGGTGCAGAAAGCACAAGTGTCGGTGAGGCTGAGAGCAGCCAGGTGGCGGCTGGCGGAGACGTGGCAGGGAGGGGGCAGAAACCCTGGGCGCAGCGGACTTGTGGAAGTTCACAGTTAGAGGGGCAGGTTCTGAGTTCGGTTCCGGAAGTGACGGCCACTGACGTGAAAGAAGGTGCAAAGCTGCGAGGCGGGGTGGGAGGTGGTAGATCCCTCACGTCACTCTGACTGTGGCTCATTCCAGCGATGGTGGGGATTGGGAGGAAGGAAAGCTGTGACCCAGGACCAAAGTCTCCAGTGGCTTCAGAGGAGCGTGAGTGGGAGAAAAAGAGGATGACAGGGACAGGAAGCAGCTGGGTGGCCAGCACCTCACAGGAGGAGGCAGTTTGATCCGGTGTATCCCAGGGAGAGGAGGGAACGGTGATGGTCTGGAAGTGCCCTGGAGCAAGGCAGACCTTGTGCAGTTCTCTGAATTGAATTGGGGATTCTGGGGGGCGGGGGGTGGGACAGTCATTACACCAGCCAGCGGGAGGCAGTAGGCGCACGGCGAGCTGCAGCGTGGAGCGGTGTGGATGATACAGGATCAGAAGCCAGGCAGAACTGGCCTCCAGTCTTGGCCCTGTGAGCCAGAAACCTGGAACTCAATTTCCTTATCCACAAAGGAACATTTGGCTTCATCATTACTTAACCTGAGCGTACTGCTGCAGGCGGGACCGGTAAATGGTGTGGTCACGACTGTTTACCGGGCAGAGTCCTGGGATGGGCCTGGGGTGCAGGAGGGGCAGCCACTCTGGGGGTTCATTCCTGACACAGGGTGGCCCCATGGCTTGGAGTCTACCAGACTGCCCATAGAGGGTCCCCAAGCGGGGGCTCCCTGGGGTTGGCCTGGGAAGGCTTTCCAGGAGGTAGGCTGGCCTCACTCTCCCTCCGTGCCTGCCCTGTGTTTCAGTGCTTCATCAAAATCAGTGCGGCCTACGGCTCCACAAAGGACATCTCTGTCTACAGCGTGCTGGGCCTGCCCGCCTCCCAGATCTTCATCGTGGGCAGGTCCACCAAGAAGTACCAAACCCAGTGCCAGGTGGGTGGAGGCGGGGCTGGAGGCGGGGAGTTGTGAGGGAGGTCAGGGAAAGGGATGGAGGGAGTGGGCACTTCATTCATTTATTTCTTCATTCCCACATTGGCTCATTCATTTATTCAGCAAACACTTCGGGGTGCCTGCCTCGGGCCAGGGCCTGTGTTGGGTGCGGGGAGAGAATCCCAAGTGGAGTCGGATGCAATGAACTTCAGTGTAGTGGGGAGATGGCACACGTGCAGTTGGTGACAGTAGAGTGTAGCAAGTGCCATGATGTATGATGGGGGGCTCAGGGAATTGCGGGGCCCTGGAGAGGGACCCAGACTCCAGGGCAAGGTTGGGTTTCTGGAATTTGAAGGAATGGTCCAGGAAGGGCCTGAGACTGAGAAGAGCATTTGTGGCAGAGGCAGCAGCAAAAGCCAAGGTCAGGAGGTGACAAAGAACATGTATATTCTGGGACTGCCAGTGACTCAGCTTGGCTGCGTGGGACATGAGCTGGGAGGGGAGAGAGGGGGCTGGAACGGTCAGTGCAGCCACGATGGCCTGTGTGGGGACTCTGTGAGAGTGGATGAGCAGGTGTGTGATTCAGGAAGCTCCCTCAGGCTGTCGGTGGAAGGTGGTTCAGAGGAAGGAAAGAAAAGCCGAGAGGGAGCTGAAGAGAAAGTGGAGGGTCTGAGAGGCATTTTTTGGTAGGAGATGGATTGGGTTTGGTAATGCCCAGATGGATGTGCAGGATGAGAGAAAGGGAAGGCAGAGGACAGTGCCTTGGTTTGTGGCTTGGGTGACCACGTAGGAGGTGCCACTACTGGAATCGCACAGCAGGCGGAAGGGAAGGAGGTGACCTCCCTCTGGGGCATGTCAAGTACGCAGTGCCTAAGAGTGACCCCCGGGTAGAGGGTCCGGGGATGGTGGTGTTTCCAAGTTGGGAACTCAGGACCCGCTTCTCAAACTCTAAAGTGCCCAGGCATCACCTGGAGATCTTGTTGCCATGCATATTCTGATTCCATAGGCCTGGGGCGGGGGGAGGGCCCAAGGCTCTGCCTAACAAGGGGCCAGGTGGTGGTGATGCTGCCAGAGTTCATGGACCACATATCGAGTAGCAAGGTTCTGGGCACAGCTGAAAGGACCGGCAAGGAGGGCAGCCGCGGGGCTCAGAAAAGTGACAAGAGGCATGGAGAGGCAGGTGGCATGATGGGAGGGACTTTGCAGAATTCTAGTGAGCCAAGTGACAAGGATGGGTGCTTCCCCACCCTCAAGAACCCATAGGCCAAGTGCCCTGGCTCATGCCTGTAATCCCGGTGCTTTGATACGCAGGATTGCTTGAGCCCAGGGTTCAAGGCCAGCCCTGGCAACATGGCAAGATGCTGTTTCTACAAAAAATTTTAAAAATGAGCTGGGTGTGGTGGCATGTACCCGTGGTCCCAGTCACTTGGGAGGCTGAGGCTGGAGGATTGCTTGAGCTGGCGAGGTTGAGACTGCAGTGAGCTGAGACTGGGCTACTGCAACTCCAGCCTGGGCGACACAGTAAGACCCTGTCTCAAATAAATAAACTAACAAATTAATTAAAATAAAATAGGAATAAAAATCCAGAGAACTCTGGTGTGACCCACGGGTACAGGTAGAGATGCATGGTTGTTCAAAGCGGGATGGGGACTCTGGAACACTAAAGAGCTCCCGGCTTCCCTGGGCTTCCTCAGAGAAGCTGGAGGTGTCTCCATAGAGTGTTCCTGGGAAATGATGGGGACAGGATCAGCATCGGGGTCCCCTCCACCTGACGCCTGTCCCCTCCCCTCCCCTCCCTTCTTCCCCCTCCCTTCTTCTCCCTCCCCTCCTTCTCCTTCCCTCCTTTCACCTCCCCTCCCCTCCCCTCTTTCCCCTCCCCTCTTCCCCCTCCCCTCCCCTCTTCCCCCTCCCCTTCCCCTCCCCTCTTCCCCCTCTCCTCCCCTTTCCCCCTCCTTTCCCTTCCCCTCTTCCCCCTTCCCCTCTTCCCCCTCCCCTTCCCTCTTCCGCCTCCCCTCCTCTCTTCCCCCTCCCTTCTTCTCTTCCCCCTCCCCTCCCCTCTTCCCCCTCCCCTCCCCTCTTCCCCTGCCCTGCCCTGCCCTCCGCAGTTCCTGAGCGAGGGCTACGCTGCACACCTGGCCGCGCTGGAGGCCAGCCACCGCTCACGCCCAAAGAAGAACAACTCGCGCATGATCCTGCGCAAGGGCAGCTTCGGGCTGCACGCACAGCCGGAGTTCCTGCGGAAGCGCAACCACCTGCGCAGAACCATGTCGGTGCAGCAGCCCGACCCGCCCGCCGTCAACCCCAAGCCCGAGCGGGCCCAGAGCCAGCCCGAGTCCGACAAGGACCACGAGCGGCCGCTGCCCGCGCTCAGCTGGGCACGTGGGCCCCCCAAGTTCGAGTCGGTGCCCTGAGGGGTGGGCTGTGCTCAGAGCCGGGGTGGGGGGCCCAATCAGGCTGCCTGCAGGGACGGGAGGGGGCTGCCCTCTCCCCGACACAGGCGTTTTCCTGCTTTTCCCCTCCCGTGTCTGTCCAGCAGTGTCCGACCAGAGCGGGGAGGGATCCTGCCCGACCCCGGGGGGGCTCCCTGAGCTGCCACAAGGTGAGATCCGGGGGTCTCGGTGCAGCCGCTGCTGCCTCCCACGTGCCTGCGACTGCAAGCCCAAGTCAGGGTTCATGTTTGTGTCATCCTGGGGGCAGGCTTGCCCGGAGCTGGAGCCTTTGGGCAAACTCGACCACCCTCCTGCGTCCCCAGGCTTCACAGCGAGCTAGGCAGGCCCTCAAGGGGGCAGCCCCAGCCTCGGGACCAAACGCCGCTGGCAGGCACAGCCTCTCGACTGTCTTGTGGAGGCGTGAGTGGCATTTGTGCCCGCCCTCCCTGTGGTCCTGGATCACCATTTTGGGGTTGGCGCTCTTACAGCAAGATGGCCACTTTCTGGGAGTGAGAGCACATCCCCGGTCCCTGTCCACAGCCCTCGGGGGGTGGGGTCTGGTGCTGACGGTCTGTCCTGCAGCTGTCCATTGTCCCCAACCCCCCCTTGTCCTCAGTGTCCTCACCATTTCCCTGTGGCCCTGGAGGCCAGGGGTTCCTCTTCCCGGAGCCCTGCCTCATGCCCTCCCTTGGGAGGCTGCAGCCTTGGGCTCTGGCTCAGCTGGGCTGGCTGGGAGCCCCTGAGCTGGTTGCTTGCCCTCTCTGGGCCCCGTCTTCCTTCTGTTATTGGAGAAGTCCCCCTAGCTGAGATTGGTGTGAGTCTTTGACTCGCAAGATGTCCTGCAGTTTGGCCCATTGAGGCTTTTCAGGCCTAGGTCCCTCTGCGTGTCCTGTGACCCATACCTTTCACACAGCCTGCGAGAGGGCGTCTGGGTGGGCTGGAAAGGAGGGACTCTTAAAGGAGCCTCTCTGGGTGGGCTGGGAAGGGACCCCTACTCCACAGAGAGGCGCAGCTGGTTTGCCTTGCACTGATGCTCAAACCGGGTGTCCCAGGGACAACCCACCTCCATCTCCTGCCAAAAGGTTAGTGATCTGGCTCCCCATAACCCCAGCTCTGCCAGGACCCTTCTACCTTTTTTGGCTCCTGGAGGCATAGAGCTGAGATTCCAGGGTTCTAGGGGTTCCTGGAAATTTGGCTCCAACTGTTGTATTCTCTTCCCTGTCCCCTGCTGCTCAGTTTGTGCCCATAACCTCCTCCTGGGTAGTCCCCTGAGGTTGGCAGGACTTGGCCCTTCTGGGGCCCCTAAAGCCTGCTCAGGCCCTCCTGCTGCTGAACCTTGGCCTGGGCACTGGTTTCCTGCATCCTGGAAAACCCCGACTCCCTGGCCCAGGCCCACACCTGCTGTGTGGGGCTGCCCAGGTGGCTGCTGAGCCCCCATGGGCTGCCACTGAGGCCGGTCCCAGCAATTTCAGCCAGGCTGCCCCAGGGCCCAGACGTGTGTATACACAGCAGGCACCTGTGTCAGCTCAGTGTCGCTTCTGCTCAATGTCTACCTCTCGCGGCTCCCATGCAGCCTATGATGCTGCTGATGGGGGCGGCTGGCACCACCATTGTGAATTGCCTGGCAAATTGGGTGCCCTCCTGGGGCTGGAGGGGTCTGGGCTCCTAGCGTCCATCCCTGCTCTCTCCCCTAGAAATGTGTCTTCAGTCTGCCAGCTCTTCTGCTCTACTTCCAGTGCCGCATCCTGCACTCAAGCCCAGGGCTGCTGGCGAGTCTGTGGGGAGGAGTGCGGATCAGGCTCTGCCTCAGCCTCAGCCTCAGCCTCCTCTATGATCCTGTCTCCTGGCGGTTCACAGGTGCCCATCCCCCCGTTAACATTTCACAGTTCCTGGCTTTCCAAAGGCACCAGCTCATATGGCATAACCACCTCAACCCTAATCCTTCCCAAAAATATCCTGATTTAAACTTGGGCAGATTTAGTCTGATTCTTGAAAACTCTACCATTTCCTTTTTGCAGAAGGCACCGATTAAACTGAAATGATAAAATAATTAGTATGAGGTACTTTGCTCCCAGTTAGATTCCCTCTTCCCTGAGAACTCCAGGCTAGGCGAGAGAGGGAGAAAGAGTGAGAGAGAGAAAGAGAGAAAGGAAGGCAGAGAGAGAGAGGAAGACAGAGAGAAAGAGAAAGGAAGACAGAGGAAGACAGAGAAAGAGAAAGGAAGACAGAGAGAGAGGAAGACAGAGAGAGAGAGTACATGAGCCAGGATCCCTGGGGAATTTGAAGTCAGTGTGACCAGGATTCTGTGGCTCTGGGGTCAGAGCTGGGACACAGGACCCAGCAGG
The DNA here is from genome assembly GCF_049350105.2 of Macaca mulatta. Classification (NCBI taxonomy): domain Eukaryota; kingdom Metazoa; phylum Chordata; class Mammalia; order Primates; family Cercopithecidae; genus Macaca; species Macaca mulatta. The sequence goes on along the minus strand of NC_133421.1, from coordinate 7,934,993 downwards.
ATGGCCACCTGTTTTGGCCCTTTGTTTTGGAAGCAGCTCTGGGTCCAGGCAGCAAGCAGGTAGGAAGATCGGGGCTTTGGCTGACGATGCACACATGAGATGCCGATGGTGTACAGTGAGAGGTTGTGAACACAACAACTGGAGCTGTCGTTGGTGTGTGTGAATGTGTGTAGATGCGGTTCTGTTTAGTGGCGAGACAACGTATGTTTCAGTACTGCTTTCACAGCAACTGTGTGATGCATATGCACTTTCTATACTAGTGGTTTCTTCAGTTTTGTCCGTCCAGTTAAGTTGGAGAAAGAACCAAGTTGTGTTGTTCTCGGGAGCGGGTGCCGCTGCCTCTCCTTGAGTAGTTCTGTGACCCCCCCAGTCCAGCTGTTTTCTAGAGAGTTCTTCTAGCTTCTGGTATGCCTGCCCTCCAGCAGCTGGAGACAGATCTTCCCGCCTGACCAAAGCTCCCTGTTTCTTGCGTGGCATGTTTGTTCTTCCCGATCCGGCGGCTGTCGTGACCGAGGGCCTGCCTGCCACCCTCCTGTATCATTTGCCCTGTTAGGGTTCAGGGTGTGTCCTTAGCCCAGGACCTGCTCTTCCAGCGTCGTGGGTTTTTTCCAAAAGAGTTCAACGGCTCCCTTGAGCTCCGTAAACTATTTCTTTTTTAAAAAAACAGACTCCTTTCACACACTGGGATGAATGGTCCTCTTGTCTGGGTGCTGGGTTACAGCAAACAAATGTGTTTGAATCCCGGTATTCCAGAGTTTTCCGGCGGTGGGCTCTCTGGAAGACATGAGGCTGGAGTTCACGGTTTTTAAACTGGATTTTTACCCCTTTGGGACCCATTCCTGTGTCCTGGAGTCTTTCATGAGGCACATGGGTCCCCTGCATCCTCACACTCCCCCCTAGCCCAGGTGCAGCCCCGGGAGGGTGCCCTGACCCCGCCTTAATCAACCACCTTTCCCACCGAATCCCATCTGGGGGGGGTTTGGGTGCCAAGTGCCCTGGAAACCTATTGTAACATTCCCTCCTTCCTTTCCTTCCGGGCTTGGGGGAACCTTCTTAAAAATCATAGTTAGGGTGAAGTCCAAGCACTGAGGCCTGACCTGGGCTCTGCTCTCCTTGTTGAGAAACTAACAGGCAGTTGGGAGGAAAATCTGAATTTGACTCCACCCTCTTTAGGGCAAAGGAGAAGCAGGTGACCCAAGGAGGGGCAGGGCAGAGGAGGGTGACTCCTGCACAGGGACCCCCACCCTCGGACCCCGCTGTCCTTTTCTATTTGTTTACTTGGCGGTGGCAGCCAGTCTGACCCTGTCTGTGGTCTGACTGTTCCTAAGTGTGTAACTTTCAGTATTATCTGTGACAGACGGCTCTGTGGTGAAAAAGGTTTATTATATTCCTTATGGCTGCCTTGTACAAAATCCGTTAGAAACGCTAATGTAAGATATCAGATTTCTAACAAGACAAAAACAGCGTTATGGAGTTAAAAGATTTTTACAACTGGTCTTGATTTTGATGTGAGCTGGTTTTTAGCTCTCAAATGTTGTCACTTAAATAAAAACCTTATTTGCCTTTACGGTGTGTTTGCGTCCGAACTAAGCTGAGAAGCCTTTCCCTTTATACATGTTCTCCCTGGGATGGGTTTTGGGGGCAGACTGGCTCAGAGCAGAGGTGGATGAGGGCCACAAATGAGACCACAAATGACAGATCTATGGCCCGGAGTGGTGTGGGAGGACGGGGAAGGTTGGAGGTGGCCGGTGAAACGGAACAGATGTCAAATGCAAACAGTCTTTATTATGAGAAAGCAGTGTTATCTAGGAAAGTCACACGCTGGTTTCTTATACAACGACAAAGCAGGTTTCTTAAATAATTTACAAAGGGCAGAAATTGCTTTTGAACAGGGCTACCCCTCCCGGCACACCCACAGTACTCCGCCTTGAGTGTATAAATAGAACCCGTGAGCCCAGGGTCGGAAACCTGGAAATATCTCCTATGCCTTCCTCTGAGTCCCTGGTAGGGAAAGCAGGGATGACAGTGGGGCCCCCAAGAGCCTTGGCACCAGAAACACGGTGGGTGAGTGACTCTGTGGATGACTCCCCAAAAACCAGACACCTGGGTACACAGCTAAGAGCTCTCAAACATCTGAGGCTAGCACTTCACGTTATAGACGAGGCAAATAGAAGGCTCAAGGTCGAGTGTACGATGAGTTTCTAAGCTCAAGAGTCCCCTGGGAAAGCAGAAGGAACAATTCTCCCCCTCTGCAAGGTCTCCCCAAGACACTCTCAGGCTATGGCAGGCAGTCACTGATGGGTCCAGATGTGGCCGGAGCAGGGGGCTCTGGGCCCCTTGTTAGGTGCTTGTTAGCAGTGGCCCGGGGGTACTGACAACTCCTGGGGGTTTCCTCCGGGAAGCTCACGGGGAAGCATAGACATCCTTGAGTACGAAGACTTGGCGGTCAGACAGGGCTTGTTTCCTGCAAGACAGCTGCCTTTGTCACTGTGCTCAAGGTCGGAGAAGTAGGGATACCTTTCCCTGCTCACTGTGGGGTGGGGGCTGCTGGAAGGTGGCTGTAGCTACTCGGGGCCCCCGGCATGCTGTTAATGATGGGGTCTGTGAGGTTAGCAGCTCTGGCTCCAAGCAGCAAGCGGGTCCTACCTACTCTGCTGTGCCCATCAGCTCTGTGGGTTTTTCTTTAACTTGCTCATGCATGAGGTGGAGGAGGAGGACAGTGAGAAAGACGCTTGGGAGGTGGGCATTACCTGCAGGCACTTCCTCAGTCATGAATGAGAGAGATGATGTCACCACTAGAGAGAAGGGGAGGGATTGATGCCACTGGGTGTGGTGGGCTCTGAGTGGGCCCCTCTCAGCCTGAGCTAGACAAGATCAGACCCGGAAACATGGTAGGAATATGGCCCCCCAACACATAGAGCTGGCAGGGCTCAGCCTTAGAGCCCATCATGGCCATTATACAAGTGGAATGGAGAAATAGCCCCAAGTTAGGGGAGATCCACAACCGAGGCCCTGCGCCTAGGATGGGGCCATGAGCAGAGAGACCAGGAGCTCCATAGCAGTCAGGTTGCTTTTCCCTATTCCACAGGCAGGCAGGGCACAGAGGAGCCACGGACAGTTCTGGAGGAAGGGCAGGCTTTTCAGGAACCAGCCACGTGTGAGGTTCCAAATGATGGACAAACGTGGGGGCCCAAGGCCCAGAAGACCACACACATTCAGGCTGCATTCTTTACCATCAACCCAGTCCAGGTTTTTGTCTCTTCTCATGTTTGAGATGAGGGAGACTGAGGCCCAGAGAGGGGCAAAGACTGGCCAGGGTCACACAGCAGGTCAGCGCAGAACCAGCGCCTGCCTACAAAGATGGCCGGAGGGGCCCTGCCGGCCACTTCACTTTGAAGTATGGAATGCCAACTCACCTCTCTTCCGCCATGATGGCTTCCTCTAGCTCTTGGGACAGCTTCTGGAGATGCTGAATTCCCGCCCCCACAGGCTCTGGGTCACTGTCAGACTCGCTGAATGAAAGAAAAAGCCACACCAGTGACTAGCTAGAAACTCCTGGCAGGAGCCCCTTGCAACCCAGTACCGGGGTCTGGTCTGTGGGCCCAGATGACCCTGGTGGGCTGGGCTTCACTCCAGACCCTCACTCCAGGAAGTGACCTCAGAGCAACAAACAGAGAGAAGATCAAGATCCACAAGGCCAAGGTCATGGGCAAGTGATTTTGCAGTGTCCCCACTTGGAAACTGAGCCTCAGCCCTCCAGGAGGCTTCAAAACTTGCTTGTGGGCTCACTAGGAGGCTTGGGTGAGTGGGATTGTATCAGAGCTAAGCTCAGCTCTTCCTTTACAGAGAAACTAAGGTCCTGAAGGATTTTCTCAGGTCCTCTGCTAGCTCTGGGGGCGGAACCAGGTCAGAACACAGATGTGGAGAGTATTTTTGAAGTGTACACAAGCCTTATTTTAGCTTCCAGGTTTGCAAAGAGCCACCTGGTCACTTACATGCATCCTGGTGACCACCTGCCACAATAGACGGGCAGCCGCTAGGCAGCCTTCCCTGAGAGCCCCGAGATGGGAATAGGAAGCTGCGAGGAACTGTGGACTGGGATGAGCTTCACTCTCTCCCCTGAGCCAGGCCACTTGCTGGGCCTGTCTGAGAACTAGAAGATTCTGCAGGGCAGGCCAGCTTGATCAGTGGGGCAGAATATCCAGATGATCTGGACCCCAGCCTTTACTCCTCTGTTTCCTACGGGATGGCCCTCGTGCTAATCACCAAAAGCCTCCGGACCTCCGTTTCATTACCTGTCAAACGGGACAAACAGAGCCTACCTTAATTACAGCTCAAGGTTCCTATGAGACTAAAGAAAGATGCTAGCCCTCAAAGAAATTTGGGGAAAAATTCAACAGCCCAAAGCTACTATGCAGCCTTAACTAACACACTCCATTTCCCCCTAGAACTCAGCCAGAAAGTTGAAATACAATCCTTAGGAATCTAGTTGTTGTTTTGTTTTCTCTCTTTTTTTTTTTTTTTTTTTTTTGAGACAGAGTCTCGCTGTGTCACCCAGGATGGAGTGCAGTGGCGCGATCTCGGCTCACTGCAACCTCCACCCCCTGAGTTCAAGCGATTCTCCTGCCTCAACCTCCCAAGGAGCTGGGATTAGAGGCGTGTACCACCACGCCCAGCCAATTTTGTATTTTTAGTAGAGATGAGGTTTCACCATGTTGGCCAGGCTGGTCTCCAACTCCTGACCTCAGGGGATCCACCCGTCTCAGCCTCCCGAAGTGCTGGGATTACAGGTGTGAGCCACCGTGCCCGGCCAGTTTTCTCATTTTCTAATGAACAAATACACGCACTGGATATCTGCTAAAGCAGGACACACATTTAACAGTAAGAATAATTATAACATGATATGACGCTGCTCAGGGTACCCCTGGCTCCAGGTAGCCACAGGAGGTGCCAAGAAGCCCCTGGGGCCCAGCTGGTGTCTGGGAGGTCAGAGAGCAGGGACTGTGCCCAGGCTAAAAGGTCACCAGTGCCGGGGTGAGGCACTATCCCACTTGCCTGGGAGAGCAGAGGGGCTCTGTTGAGGAGTAGGGGCTCCGGAAGGCAGCCTCCCGCCTTGACCGCCGTGATGGGTGGGCACGTGAGCCCATCCGGGCAGAGAGGTGGTGACGCTCCTTCTCCCGGGGCTCTGTGGCTGAGTGGGCAGGGGCGGCTCCAGACAGCCGAGTGCTCTTCTGGCTCAGGCTGTGAGCTGGGGATCCACTGCCCGTCTGTGCTCCTCTCTTCCGCCTCCTGGCCTTCACGTGCGTCTCCACCAGCCACCTGGTGCCACTTTGGCAGGACTCCTGGATTCTCTGGAACAGGCAAATGGAAAAGTTAGCACAGACACAACCAAAAGTGAGGCCGGGCACCGTGGCTCACGCCTATAATCCCAGTACTTTGGGAGGCCGAGGCAGGTGGATCACCTGACGTAAGAAGTTCGAGACCAGCCTGGCCAACATTGTGAAACCCCATCTCTACTAAAAATACAAAAAAAAAAAAAAAAAAAAATTAGCCGGGCACAGTGGCAGGTGCCTGTAGTTCCAGCTACTTGGGTGACTGAGGCATGAGAATCACTTGAACCCGGGAGGTGGAGGTTGCAGTGAGCCGAGATCGTGCCACTGAACTCCAGCCTGGGCGACTGAGTGAGACCCTGTCTCGCAAACAAACAAGCAACAACAAAAAACCCAAGGGTAAACTACCCTGGTCTCCAGACCCTACCAGCGATCCCTAGACCCACCAAGTGTCCTGTAAATACAGGCTGTTTTAGTCTCCAGGGTGAAGGATGTGACTGACTCCTCGTAGAATGAGTCCACGGCAGGGACCCAGCTCAGAGCTCCTGGATATGACAGCAGCAGTCAGCAGCAGGAGGATCCCCCTGGTGCCTGGAGCCTGTTTGTCTAAGTCCAAACTCTCTTTCCAGACACAGATTGACCCCAGGACTGAAGGAGAGGGCCCAGAGTAGAGCAGGCTCCCCCGCCCAGCACCCCCTGCACACCAGGAGAGCGCCTGTCTTCCTGCCTCGGGTCTCACTCACTCTATCCACCCTCTACAGTGGTCCATAGTGATCCTTCTAAAGGGCAGTTCTGACTGTGACACTCAACTGCTCGAAACCCTTCTATGGCTTCTTGTTGCACATAGGACCAAGCCCCAACTCCTGGGCCTTTCACACCAGCTGGGTGACGGCTGTGAAGGCTCTTCTTCATCAGCTCGACTGTCTTTGCCTTGGCAAGCCAGAGCCCAGGGGTTGGAGCCCAGCCCAGGTTAAATCTGATGAGTTACGTGACCTTGGACAAATTCATTTCATTTCTCTGATCCCTGAGGGTGGCGAAAACAATCAAAAAGTTCTTCCAAATAAAGACTAACATTTGGCTCAGAGAACTCTCTGCAGAGGGTCCAGAAAGAGCCACTCTCTTTCTGGAGAATTCTCTCGTCTTCAGAATTCCCAATGAGACACCGAGGAGAAACCTCTGCAGCCCCCAGTCCTCTCTCTGGAGGTCTGTTCATCCTAATGGCTTCTGTCCTTTCTAAGTGACACGTCTACACCTCCAGCTCTGGGTTTAAAGATGCATCGGTTGAAGGGCCCATAGACGCTTACATCCAATATAAGGACATCTTCCTGCCAGCACCTCTCATTTGACAGCAAATCCCCTCTAACTGACCTTCTCAGCAGCTCCTGAAGTTTATCCTCTGCAAGTCCAGATCCTTAGTCTCCTTCAGGAGCACCTCTGCTTCTATTCCGTTCTCCATCACGTAGATAAAGGACAAATTCTAATATGCTAATGAGACCAGACTTTCCACTGTTTAGAATCCTCCAGACTCCTGATCATTCCTGGGAGAGTCTAAGCTCCTTCATGTCCTTTCTCCCGGCTCTACCTTGCTCTCTGTCCTCTGCTCATACCCAGACTACAATTCTGGCTCTCCTCAGGGGTACACGGCTGAGTTGGCAGTACACCTTGCTTTCCCTCAGCTCTAGGCTTGGACCTGAGGGGCTCTGGACTTGCACTATTTCTCCTACCCTAAATACCCCTTGACCTTTGCTTCCCTGGGTGAACTCTGGAATCATCTCCTCTGGGAAGCCTTCACCGGCTAAGTTTGTGTTTGGCGAGCCCTCGCTATTGGCCACTTGCTTGCAATTTCCTATCACGTACAGCTCTTATCACCTGGTATTGTGAGCATCTGTTTCCTCCAAGACATGTTTTCACTAACTCATTCAACTATTTGTTGAGTGCCTATATGTGCCAGGAACTATTTGGGGTGCGGGGGAAACAGCAGTGAACTAACCAAAATCCCTGTCTTCTTGGAGTCTATATTCTTGAGACTCTTTGAGGGCAGGAACTGTCTGGCACCAAGGAAACACTCCATAAAAAAGATGATTAGTATTGTCACTATTACCTGGGACATGGCACCCAAAGCGCTCTTAGCTGAGCGAGCTGCAGCCTGGAGGCCCTGCTGACCTGGCTCTGGGGTTTCCAGGCGTTTCCAGGAGGGGCCTGTGCAGAGGTTGAGGTTGACGGCTCTCAGGGGCAGCCTCCTTTGGAACTGCCTGCACAGAGACCCCAGGGCCCCTGCAGAGGTCTCCTGATGGCTGGCCACAGGCTGCAGCTCCTTGCTGTCCTCCAGCTGCTCCTGGTGCCGGAGAGATCTCCGGCGCACAGAGGTCCCCATGCTCTGCCACCGAGAAGCCATTTGTCTGGCCAAGAGTCTTCTCTGTCCACTAGACCCTGGGGAGGAGGGCAAAAAAGCAGGTCAGCAAGGCATTCCCCATCCCCATTTCCAGGCCCCACAGAGACCCTGGACACAGGGGAAGAGATGGGATGCAGCGGGGTGGCGAGGGCGAGCGGGGAGCGGGCGAGTTGGCAAGTGTGGGTGCGGGAAGGAGGATGCTTCCTGGAAGAGAGGTCTCGGGTCAGCAGCATTTCTGCTGTCCCGCACTTCAAGTTTCCAAAACAGCTGTCTTTTCATCCCAACCTCCTTCCTCTCTCTGGCTCAGGCGTGGAGGGGAGGCGGGGTCAAGACACGCCGTAGCCGAGCTTCAGCGCTGGGCCCAGGACACGATCACCATCTCCTTCACCAGCTCGCCCAGACCAAACGCGCCCCCACGCAGATCCCGGCCTTCCCACCAGACGCCCTGATTTTGATCCGACGCTTGTAGTACCCAGACGCCTCCACAGGCCGTGCGTGTCCGAACCCAATGCCCTCCCCTCTGAACAAAAAAAATTGTTTTGAGCCGAGATCGCGCCATTGCACCCAGCCTGGGGAACAAGAACGAAATTTGTTGTGCCCCGCCCGCACTCACCCGACAGCACCAACGCGGATCACACGCCCAGCACAGCTGCTCCTCGCCCACCACAGCCGGTTTGAAACTCTGCGCGGCTCCGCCCCAGGCCCCGTCCTCACAGCTGATTGGTTCTGTCCCCGCCCCCGTCCCCGCCCCAGGGATCCGATTGGCTTTCTCTGTCGCAGCTGTAAATGCTGCGCTCGGATTGGCCCGGCCGTCCCCATTCATCTCTCCGGCCCCCTCCCTGCCGCCAGCCTCGTGGCTCCGGGCTTTGTGTTATGCGTCCCGCCCGGGCCACCGCCCTTGCCCGCCCAGCCCCCGCGCATCGCACGCCGGGTCCCCTCCCTGGAGCGCGCACGGGGTTGAGGCTGCTCTGATCCATGGGGTGGAGGCGGAGGTCCTGGGATCTAGGCCTCCTGGCTCAGGCCTCAGGCCTCAGACCCCGCAGTGGGCAGGGACCCTGTCCATCCTGCCAAGGGGTCTGGCTTTTCTTTCTTGCTCAGTGGTTTTGTCCGAAGGAGCCAGGGCCTGGCAGTGCGGAGCCCTGGGTTCCCAGAGACGTTTCCTTTCAAATTTCCCTCCTGACCCTCCCTTCCTGTGACAAGACACTGTCCCTCTCTGAGTTCCCCATACTCGCCATCCATGCTCCGCGCCCCCCTCCCAGAAGATGCGTCCTGGAAGCGGGGATAGACCAGAGTACTCGTCTGCCCTCCTCCCGCCTACACCAGCTCCCCGTCCCCGCCTTGCCCCACGCATCCCTCCCTCTCTCAGCGGAATGCCTGCCTCTCCTCTCCTTAGCATCCAAACACAATCAGCCATTATAGAAGTTCATCCTTCTCCTTTCGGTGACCTCAGAGCTGTGCTGCCCAGTCCCCTGGCTGGTTTCTTTGTTTCCTCTCCGGCACAAGAGCCTGAGATGCTGACTTCTTGAAAGACTGTCTTCAGCCCTCTTCGTTTCTGGGCGGTCTCACCCACTCCTTTGGCCTCAGTGATTTCCAACGAAAGGATGATGATAATGATTAACGTGTATATGGCCCTTAGTATGCACAGGTACTGGTGTTGCAGTTTATTAACTGATTTGACCCTCTGCTGTGGTTTGAATGTGTCCCTCAAATTTCACATGTTGGAAATGTAATGCCCAAATTCGTATATTGGTGGCATTTGTTTGTTTGTTTTTGAGACAGAATTTCGCTCTTGTTGCCCACGTTGGAGTGCAGCCTGACGATCTCGGCTCACTGCAACCTCCGCCTCCCGGGTTCAAGCGATTCTCCCACCTCAGACTCCCGAGTAGCTGGGATTACAGGCGCCCGCCACCACGCCCAGCTAATTTTTTGTATTTTTAGTAGAGATGGGGTTTCACTATGTTGGCCAAACTGGTCTCGAACTCCTGACCTTAGGCAATCCACCAGCCTCAGCCTTCCAAAGTTCTGGGATTACAGGCAAGAGCCACCACGCCTGGCTATCAGTGGCATTTTTTTTTTAGACATATAAATTGTTATTTATTCAAATTATAGAATATTATACAGTACTGAAAAATAAGCGAATTGTAACCAGATGGTGTAACTTAAGTGAATGTCGAAATATAATGCTAGATTTAAAAAAAAGCAATATGCAGACAAACATAAAGTATGACAACCATATAAGTTCAAACACAAAAAAAACTAAACAATATGGTTTAGGAATATGCACACACATTTGTGGACAAAGCTATGATGGAAAGCAAAGGAATTGTAAACACCAAAATAAAATAGGTAGTCATTTTTTGGAAGGGTGGCAGGAGAAGAGGATGTAATGAGGAAAGGGCTCAAAGGACTTCAAAGGTAATGTTCCATTTTGTAGGCTGGGTGGTGACCACATGAATGTTTACTTTCCTCTTTATTATTTTTTTCCTTTTAGACAGGATCTTGCTCTGTTGTCCAGGCTGAGATGCAGTGGTACAATCATGGCTCACTGCAGTCTCAACCTCCTGGGCTCAAGCAGTCCTCCTGCCTTGACCTCCCAGAGTTCTGGGATTACAAGTGTGAGCCACCTTGCCTAGCCTTTATTATTCTTTAAACCATATATGTATGTAATTTTATATGTGTCAGTTTATATTTGTGTGTGTATACACATACCTGTACATATATTATTTTGTAAGTATGAGCTACTTTGTAATTTTTTTTTAAAAGTTTTTAAAAATTGACAAGTAATAATTTAACATTGATGGGGCACACAGTGATGTTTTGATATATATAATGTAAAGTGATCAGCTCTGGGTAATTGGCATATTCATCATCTCAAATATTATCATTTCTCTGTGTTGGGAACAGTCAATATCTTCCTTCTAGTTATTTGAAACTGTATATTATTGTTCACTCTAGTCATCCCACAGTGCTACAGAGTACTAAGCTAATTACTCCTATTTAGCTGTAACTTTGTGTCTTTTAACAAATCTCTCCTATTCGTTCCTTCCACCTACCATTCCCAGCATCCAGTATTTTGATGAGGTGAGGCCTTTGGGAGGTAATTAGCATTAGATAAAATCAAACAGGGTAGGCCCCATAATGGTACTGGTGGCTAAAAAAGAAGGGGAAGAGAGACCTGAGCTGACAGGCACGATTTTGCCCTCTCATCATGCAATGCCTTCTGCCATGTTACCACACAGCAAGAAGGCCCTTACCAGATGCCAACCAGATGCCAGTGCTATGCTCTGGCATAGCACTTCCCATCCTCCAGACCATGAGCTAAATAATGTCTTTTCTTTATAAATTATGCAGTCTGTGGTATTCAGATATAGCAGCAGAAAATGGACTGACACCTTCATTGTACCTACACTTGATGAGGAAACTGAGAATAGAGAATTTGGTTGGGCCCAAATTTCGCTCAGTTAGTCTACATCAGGGCCAAGGATTCAAACTTCAAGGTTCAAGTTTGAAGTTTGAACCCACTATATCCATTTTACAAGAGTCACTAATGGGGTATAGGTTGTGGTTTGCAAAATATTGCTCTAGTTTGCCTGTCCTTCATTTTTTAGTGGATACAGGGTTTCATCATGTTGGTCAGGCTGGTCTCGAACCCTGGAGTTCCTCCAGTCATCAGAGCCATATCAAAACTACAAAGGAAAATAAAAGTGTTTATCATAAAAGTCTAAGGAGAGAGGGAGAGCACACTATCACTTGCAGGTGGCAAGTGTCTGCTTCTGGGATGCTGGCAATGCTCACGCTTGATCTAGGTGATGCTGTTTATCAACCTAGTGAAGTTGTTTATCAACAGTCAGAAATGCTTGTTTTCAAACCTGTTTATAACAGTTGCATTTGTTACTGTAATTAAGGAATTTAATTGATGTCTTTTACCAATGAAATCCAAGGGGGAAAAGAAAGAGTTGTTGTTTCTATGAAAACTAAGTTGAAAGTATGGGAAAGAGTCCATGAAGGGGAAATACTTAGAAACAAGCAAAGTCTCTCAAACCAGAGTGTCTTATCACAATTTGCCTCCCCAGTGCCTGCCATGTCACAGGCATCTGTAATAATAGTTTATATTTTTTGAGCCTTCACCATGTGTCAGACGCTCTGCTAAGTGCATTTACTTTCTTTATTCTTTCTTAATCCTCAAGCAGTTCTATGAAGTAGGTACTATTTTTATTTCCATTACAGATGACAAAAGTGAGATGCAGACAGGTGAAATATCTGGTCCAAGATCGTGTGGAATGTCGGAACTGGAGCTTAAATCCAGTGACTGACTTCAAAGCCTGAATTCTTACCCTCAGATTACACAGCTTTGTTAAGTATCAGGGGTGACACAATGAATGCATGCATGCACAAAGAGGCCATCCCTGCTTGGAGCTTTCCATCCTCTTCCCTCACTCAGAATGGTAACTGGCAGGTCAGGTTAATGAAGGACAGTCTCCATGGCAACAAGTAAAGGAGGAAGAAACATTTTCTTCTGAATGAGAAGCCTTTCCCTTCTGCCTTGCATGGAGTGGTGGCTGGAGGGAGGGAAGGAGGCTGTGCTCAGGGGAAACAGGCTCCTAGTCCAGAGGTCAGTACAGGGGCTTCTGTTCTTGGTAAGGAGGAGAAACCAGTCACTTGTTCCTAGTGGAGGCTTTTGGAGGGGGAGGGAATCCAGCATCACCCTTGCCTCTGTTGGGGAGGGGGATAAAGGAGAAGCTCCAGCCCTGCTATCCAGGGGCTCTTTGTCCAAGAGCAAACATTCCACTAGTTTCCTTGACCTCCTGAAACTGTCAATCTGATGGAAGACATAGACATTAAACACATTATTGTAAACAATTACAATCGGGCAAAGTAGCATGAATGTGCAGTGCTGGGAGAAGTGACGGGGGTACAAGGGGGATGGGGAGATTGACTGGAGCTGGAGGTCAGGGTACTCTTCCCTGAATGTGTGGTGTTTGAAGTGAGGAGCTAGTGGGCCAATGGTTGGGAGTCTGGAGCATTGCCAAGTGTTAGGACTGGGGACTGGGGAAAGTCTGGACAAAAAGGGTAGGGCTGAGATCAGGGGCTGAGGGTAGGGGATGGGGTGGCAAGAGACAGGGTCTGTTGGTCCGAGAAGGAGCTTAAAATTTGTCCTGAAGGTGGTGGCAACTCTTTGCTGAACGTTAAGAGGGCAGTAGGTTATTAGAGCGGCATTTTAATGAAGTCCATGACGAGACTGGTTTGGGAGCGGCTATAGTTTTAATGTGTCCCCCAAATTTCATTTGTTGGAAACTGAATCCTCAAATTCATATGTTGATGATATTTATGGGTGGGGCCTTTGGAGGGTAATTAGGATTAGATAACATCATCAGGGTAGGAGGACCCTGTGATAGGATTGGAGGCTTTACAAGAAGAGGGACGGAGACCTGAGCTGATATGCATGCTCTTGTCCTCTTACCATGTGATGCCTTCCACCATGTTATGATGTAGCAAGAAGGCCCTCACAAGATGCCAACACCATGCTCTTGGATTTCCCGGCCTCCACAACTATGAGCTAAACAAATGTCTTTTTTTTAAAAAAAAAATAATAAATTATGCATTCTGTGGTGTTCAGTTACAATCACAGAGAATGAACTAAGACAGCAGGCAAAGGGTTTCTGGGGCATCAGTCTGTAGCCTGTGGCCCAAGCCCAGGCACAGACCAGGAACGATCATCATTCTTCTCAGCAGGGAAACCAACACCCCTGGCATCAGCTTCAACATCCCCTTTTCTTCTTGCCCCCACCTCCCCCAATCAACCACAGGCTACATCTATCAGTTTTACTGTTTAAACGTCTCTGCAATGTGTGTGTGCCCTTTGACCCTCTACAAAGGGAAGCAATGGAAACAGTGGGAGAGTTTTAAGAAGTGTGAGAAGAGACACAATTGGATCTTTTTCATTGTGAATTATATCACTGATAGAAAACTGCCTAAGACATAAAATCTAGCGTCATGAATACAGTGAGTCCTTACTTAATGCTGTCAATAGGTGTTTGAAAACTGACTTTAGCCTGGGTGTGGTGGCTCACACCTGTAATCCCAGCACTTTGGGAGGCCAAGAAGGCAGGTGGATCACCTGAGGTCAGGAGTTCGAGACCAGCCTGGCCAATGTGATGAAACCCTGTATCCACTAAAAAAAAAAAAAAAAAAAAAATAGCTTGGCAAGGTGGCAGGAACCTGTAATCCCAGCTACTCGGGAGGCCGAGGCAGGAGAATCACTTGAGCCCAGGAGGCGGAGGTTGCAGTGAGTCAAGATCACTCCATTGCACTCCAGCCTGGGCAACAAGAGCAAAATTCTATCTCAAGAAAAAAAAAAAAAAAAAAAACTGACTTTCAGTGAAATGACATATAAGGAAACCACCTTTTTTTCTCATCAACATTATAAGAAAATGATGACATTGATTGAAAGGATGTTATTCGAGGACCTGATGTATGTCCTTTCATTTCAGACTGCAGTTTCCAAGAACCTAAAAGGACATTAAGTGAGGACTTACTGTACTTATAAAGCCAACACCCATGTAAGCATCACCTAGGTCAAGGGTAAGCATTGCCAGCATCCCAGAAGCAGACACTTGCCACCTGTGAGGGATGCGTGTGCTCTCCCTCTCTCCTTAGACTTTTATGATAAACACTTTTATTTTCCTTTGTAGTTTTGATACAGCTCTGATGACTGGAGGAACTCCAGGGTTCTTGGTCTTGCGCCGATAGGATTAACGACTCGGACACACGTGGAGTGGTTTTAAGGAGCAAAAAGTTTAATAGGCAAGAGAGAAGGAAGGAAGAAGAGAATAGCTCCCCCATACAGAGAGAGAGGGAAGGGGGAGATTTGAACAAAGAGAAAACCCCCTGCTCAGGGTGGAGTGGTGGGAAGTGGCTGCTTACACGAAGAGGCTGAGGAGGCGGTGTCTGATTTCCATAGGGCCCAGGGGATTGGTTTGACCAGGTATAATTTACATAGCCCACAAAAACCCTGGCCCTCCCACCTTAGCCCTCTAATATGCAAATGCGGGTCGCCATGATGTTCTGAACACATGCTGTTATCTGGAGGTGACCATGACACTCGGTACACCTGATGACAGGGAAAAGACAGCGGGAATCGCCATATGAGTGAACCCAGTTTCTAATGGCCGGCATTTGCATATTGAGGCTTGCCAGCCTGGCCCTTTAAGCGGCCCTTTCTGTTAGAAAAGAGATGGTTTCGGGTTTGTTTTTTTTTTTTTTTTTTTGAGACAGAGTCTCGCTTAGTCGCCCAGGCTGCAGTGCAGTGGCGCGATCTCGGCTCACTGCAAGCTCCGCCTCCCGGGTTCACGCCATTCTCCTGCCTCAGCCTCCCGAGTAGCTGGGACTACAGGCGCCCGCCGCCTCGCCCGGCTAATTTTTTGCATTTTTAGTAGAGACGGGGTTTCACAGTGTTAGCCAGGATGGTCTCGATCTCCTGACCTTGTGATCCGCCCGCCTCGGCCTCCCAAAGTGCTGGGATTACAGGCGTGAGCCACCGCGCCCGGCCGGGGGTTGTTTTTTATTGCAGGAAAATTTCCACCGAGAACCTTTACCCTTACTATCTGCCTAAAAATTATTTCTTATGAACTCCTGTATTAGTTTTGCTAAGTATCCACTTTACCTATGTGTGCGGACCTCTCTAGGCTGCCGTGTGGCTGGAGAAAGGATGGAAGGCAGGAGGGCAAGGTTTTCTGCGGCCTTCTACCTTCCAGGGATGGAAGACTTTCCGCGGTGCTAGATTTCAGGGTGCTATTCACTGCTGCAGCCCTCCCAACTTCCCCTGAGAGGGAGGAAGGAGAGGTCAGTCTTCCCATTTCAATTGGGAAAATGCAGTGAGAGAGAACGAGAGACCTCCAAGGCCATAAGGTCAGTATATAGGAAAGGGTCAGCCCTTTGAACTCAGCTGTGTCTGGCTTACCCCAGTGTTCTTCTTTTTCTTTTCTTTTCTTTTTTTTCTTTTTTTTTTTGTTTTGATACACAGTCTCACTCTATGGCTCAGGCTGGAGTGCAGCCGCATGATCTCAGTGCACAGCAACCTTCATCTCCTGGGTTCAAGTGATTCTCCTGCCTCAGCCTCCTGAGTAGCTGGGATTACAGGTGCCTGCCTCCATGCCCAGCTAAGTTTTGTAATTTGAGTAGAGATGGGGATTTATTATGTTGGCCAGGCTGGTCTCTAACTCCTGACCTCAGGTGATCAACCTGCCTTAGCTCCCAAAGTCCTGGGATTACAGACATGAGCCACTGCGCCCAGCCTAGTCTAGTTTTTTTTTTTGTTTGTTTTTTTTTGAGATGGAGTCTCGCTCTGTCACCCAGGCTGGAGTGCAGTGGTGTGATCTCGGCTCACTGCAACCTCCGCCTCCTGGATTCAAGCGATTCTTCTGCCTCAGCTTCCTGAGTAGCTGGGATTACAGGCACGCACCACCACACCCAGGTAATTTTTGTATTTTTAGTAGAGACGGGGTTTCAGCATGTTGTCCAGGCTGGTCTCGAACTCCTGACCTAAGGTGATCCACCTACCTCAGCCTCCTTAGTCCAGTGTTTTCCTCTCTCCCTGTAGCAGAGTCCTGCACCCCTTCCCTCTGCAACCAATGAGCCTGGTGTCAGGAAGAGAACGGTTTTGTGGCGGTGAGTCCAGTGCCCTCAGGGTGCAGAGGTGTAGGAGCTTGAACTGGCCACGCGGTGGTGCCAAACACCAGGTCTTCGCATCTGTGTTTCCCAGCCCGGAAGGGCGTCCCTGAGGTCCTGAATAAACTCTGCCTGCTTCCCAGAGCACAGGGCTAAGGCGCTCCAAAGGGGATGGGATACCCACCCTGCCCCCAGCCAGACCTGGCAGGAGAGGCAGGAGCGGGGCTGGGGAGGGCGCCTCAACTTTGCCCAAACCCACCACGCCTTCGTTGTCCATCTTCCTTCCCTCCCAAGCCAGAAATCTGTCCCCTCTTCCCTTGGGCCACCATTGCAGGGCCTCCTGAAGGCAGATCCTGGGGAAGGGATGGGGAACAGGGAAAGTAGGAAGGTGGCTGGATGGCAAAGGGCAGCTGCCACCCCGGCTGGCCTGGAGTCCTCGGGGGCTTAGAGTCTGGGCCCAGCCCAGGTCTCCCCACCTTTTCCCCTTCAGTGGCCTCCAGGCCTCTCTCCACATCGCCAGGCTGGAGTGCAGTGGTGCAATCTTGGCTCACTGCAACCTCCGCCTCCCGGGTTCAAGTGATTCTCCTGCTTCAGCCTCCCAAGTAGCTGGAACTATAGGCGCCTGCCACCACGCCTGGCTAATTTTTGTATTTTTGGTAGAGACGAGGTTTCACGATGTTGGCCAGGATGGTCTCGATCTCTTGACCTCGTGATCCGCCCGCTCGGCCTCCCAAAGTGCTGGGATTACAGGCGTGAGCCACCGCGCGCGGCCCCCTGTCTTCTTTAAGAAAGCTCAGCGGACCTTTTTCCTTCTTGGGGTGGAAGAAAATCCAAGCCTAGCACAGCCCTGGCATGTGTCGGGCAGGGGCCCAGAATCACTGGACGGAGCGGTGGATGGGATAGGAGGCGAGGCTGCCTGCGGACCACAGGCCTGGCCCGAGTGGCTCTGATGAGAAACTGGGGCGCCTGGGGCACCGCCCCCACCGTCTGCCCTTCCCCCACACTCCTCCTGGCTGGGCAGATCCCAGAGTCTCAGCCGCCTAAGTGTCTTCCCCGGAGGTGAGATTATCCCCGCCTGTGCCGGACACCGCCTTTCCTCCTGCAGCCATGGATGCCGCTCTGCTCCTGAACGTGGAAGGGGTCAAGAAAACCATTCTGCACGGAGGCACGGGCGAGCTCCCAAACTTCATCACCGGATCCCGAGTGAGTGGGGCCCCTCCGGAGCGGACAGGGTCCCCTACAGCCGCCTTCCACATTCCAGGTGTGCCCCAAGGCACTGTCAACAGCTTTCAGCTTTGCCAAAAAACAGCCAGGCATCCCCAGCCCTGGGCCTCCGGGGAGCTCCCAGCGTCTACCCAGTCACGGGGCATTTTTGGTACTTTGCAGATTCGACTTTAGCATGGGCTGAGGGGCAGGGCTTTGGGGAATTTTCTGGAGCCCTAAATGTTGAGAAGAAAGGGGGTCCCAGAGGTCTTGGTATTTGTCCCCAAATGTCTGTTGGGCTTCCCTGGACTGAAGGGTGCGTCTGTGGCTACAGAACTCTGACTTTGGCCGGGCGAGGTGGCTCACGCCTGTAATCCCAGCACTTTGGGAGGCCAAGATGGGCAGATCACGAGGTCAGGAGTTTGAGACCAGCCTGACCAACATGTGAAACTCCGTCTCTACTAAAATACAAAAATTAGCTGGATGTGCTGGGCGCTTGTAATCCCAGCTCAGCTACTCAGGAGACTGAGGCAGGAGAATCACTTGAACCCAGGAGGTGGAGCTTGCAGTGAGCCAAGATCACACCACTGCACTCCGGCCTGGGCAACAGAGTGAGACTCTGTCTCAAAAAAACAAAAAACAAAAAAACAAACAAACAAAAACAAAAAAACTGGGGGCTGATTTGAGGAAGGACTTCCGGACACACAGGACTGTGGGGAGTGGAATGGGGTCCGTAGGGAGGGGGTGGGTCCCTACTCCCTGGCGGGTGCAGGCAGGGTGGAGGTGCTCAGGGGATCTGAGGCATCTGATGGGGTGAACTGAGTGAGCTGACCCTGGGGACAGCCCTGAGTGTCGGTGGCAAGGGGGTGGCTTCTGCCAGGCCTTGAGCGGTGTGTCTAGAGCGGAGTGCACCGTCTCCGTGACCAGGTGATCTTTCATTTCCGCACCATGAAATGTGATGAGGAGCGCACGGTCATCGACGACAGCCGTCAGGTGGACCAGCCCATGCACATCATCATCGGGAACATGTTCAAGCTCGAGGTCTGGGAGATCCTGCTCACCTCCATGAGGGTGCACGAGGTGGCCGAGTTCTGGTGCGACACCATCGTAAGTCGGCCTGCGCGCCTGTCCCCTGGGACTAGTCTCTTCTGGCTCACCCACCCGCTTTGCAGGGCTGCTGTGTTTCAGGAAAGCTGGGACTCAAGCAAAGCTCTGCAAAGGCAATCCTGCTACCTTATTCCCCACCACTGTGCATGTGAAGATGGAGGGGACAGGGCTGGAAGGGGTGACCCATGCCTTGGCTGGCTGGTGGGGAGCAGGGCTATCCTCAGCAGGAGTGAGCCGGCCCACTTCACAGTCCTCACATTTGCGTGTGTGTGTGTGTGTGTGTGTGTGTGTGTGAGAGAGAGAGAGAGAGAGAGAGAGAGAGAGATAGGGTCTCGCTTTGTCATCCACGCTGGAGTGCAGTAGCGTAATTATGGCTCACTGCAGCCTCAACTTCCCGGGCTCAGGTGATCCTCCCACTTCAGCCTTCCAAGTAGTTGGGACTAAGGTGCGCCACCACACCTCATTTTTGTATTTTTTGTAGAGACAGAGTTTCGCCATGTTGGCCAGGCTGGTCCTAAACTCCTGGGCTTAAGCAATCCTCGGACTGTCTCGGCCTCCCAAAGTGCTGGAATTATAGGCATGAGCCATCATGCCGGGCCAACTCCTTGCTTTTTATACAGCAGGATTAGACCTGGAGATTTTATACAGCATGATTAGACCAGCCTTGGTCTAATCCCTCCTCCTCACATTGCACATTTTTTTTTGCCCTCCTCCTCACATTACAAGTTTCCCCTCCTATTTATAGCACTCCGTAAATTACCCTTATAAGTTAGCTTCCTTGCCTTGTGGCAAAACTCACTGACTCTTAGGCAACGTTTCTTGTGGGAACTTTCAAACATACACAAAAGTCAACAGGAAGAATAATGAACTCACAAGCATCCATCACCCAGTGCCGGCCACCATCAACCCGTGGCTGGTCTTGCTTCATCTCCCAACCCATCCACTTCCCTTCCTTGTCCTGCCTGGTTAAACCAAATGCCAGACACCATATCATTTCATCTGTAAATACTAAAATTTGTATCTCTAAAATATGAGGATATCCTGGCACTTTGGGAGACCAAGGCGGGCAGATCACGAAGTCAGGAGTTCGAGACCAGCCTGACCAACATGGTGAAACCCCGTCTCTACTAAAAATACAAAAATTAGCCGGGTGTGGTGGTGCACACCTGTAATCCCAGCTACTCAGGAGGCTGAGGCAGGAGAATCACTTGAACCCGGGAGGCGGAGGTTGTAGTGAGCTGAGATCACGCCACTGAACTCCAGTCTGGTGACAGAGCAAGACTCCATCTAAAAAAGAAAAAAAAAAAAAGAGGATATTAAAACAATTTAACCATGATATCATTATGAAATCTTTTAAAAACTCCAGTAATTCCTTAAAGCCATCTAATATCCAGTCACTGTTAAATTTTCTTTGGTTGACTCTTTTATTCTTTATAAATGAATGAGTTTGGTTTGTTTAAATCACCAACCAACCAAAGTCCCTGCATAGCGCTTTGTTGATGCGTCCTTCAAGTCCCTTTTCATCTATAGCTCCACCTCCTTTTCTTCTTTTCTTCCTTGACACGGAAATGTTGAAGGAACTGGGTCATTTATCCTGTAGAAGTCCCACATTCTGATTTTCCTGGTTGTTTTGCCATGGAATTGTCTAACATGCTCCTCTATTCCCCACATTTTTGATAAATTGAAAGTGAGGTCAAGAGGACCTGATAAGATTCAGATTCTTCTCTCTCTCTCCCTCTCTCTCTCTCTTGTTTTCGGAAGTCTGCCATGGATGGTACCATATACTTCCCTTTGGGAGAAGTACATCACACTCGGTTGTCTTTCTTACGATGACGTTAAGAGTGATTGGTGGGTTTAGGTGTTGACAGCCTGATCCATCCATTCCAAAGCTCCCCCTAGACTTTCACCATTGGTGGCAGATACCCAGACTCATTATTTCGTCAGAGGCCACTGACCTTTTAAATGAGCATTTTGGGGACGGTTTGAACTCTGTTCTGTCGTTCATTAGTTGCATGACCTGTGGAAGTCCCGTCTTCTGTCTGCTACTCTATTCCTCCATTTATAAATAAATAAAACTCTAAGTTAAGGAGTTGTTTTGGAGATTACATGATATAACATATGAGGGTGAATCATAATACAGAGCAATTAAAAATGAAAGCTATTATTTTGAGCTAGAATTTTTTTTTTTCCTGAGATGGAGTTTCACTCTGTCACCCA
Organism: Macaca mulatta; assembly: GCF_049350105.2. Classification (NCBI taxonomy): domain Eukaryota; kingdom Metazoa; phylum Chordata; class Mammalia; order Primates; family Cercopithecidae; genus Macaca; species Macaca mulatta. The sequence continues at coordinate 7,914,077 of NC_133421.1, read as the reverse complement.
GGCTGGAGTGTAGTGGCACGATCTTGGCTCACTGGAACCCCTGCCTCCCAGGTTCAAATTATTCTCCTGCCTCAGCCTCCTGAGTAGCTGGGGATTACAGGTGCCCACCACCACACCCATATGTGTATGTGTGTGTGTGTGTGTGTGTGTATATATATATATATATATTTTTTTTTTTTTTGTATTTTTAGTAGAGATGGGGTTTCATCATGTTGGACCAGACTGGTCTTGAACTCTTGACCTCAAGTGATCTGCTTGCCTCGGCCTCCCAAAGTGCTGGGATTACAGGCATGAGCCACCATGCCCAGCCTAGAAAAAATATGAGATTTTTTCTAGGAAAAATGAGGAATTTTTCCTAATGAGGAAACTTAAGACTCCAAAAGGGAAAATAACTTGCAGTGGCTCAAACAAGTTAAGGGAAAAGATCTGGGTGAGATGCCTGGTTCCCTCTTCATCCTGCACACGTTTCTTGCAGTGTCTAATATAGCTGGGCTGCAGCACCATCCTCTGCCAGTAGGTGGTCCCACTCAACATGTTATTCATTTATTCATTCATGTAGCAAATATTTGTTGAACATCTTTCCTTTGTAGCAGTCCCTGTGTTTTTCTTCATTTTGATATTTTTATCTTAATTTTTTTTTTATCAAGTCAAGGCTTCAGAAAATTGGCTTCTTTGTGATTTCAGTTAGTTTAAAAATATATCTATTGACTTTGCTTAGAGTGAGGGGGTCCTGTACTTTGATTCATGCCATATGTGAGGCAAGTCTTGGCTGCCACTAAGAGTCCCCTCTCCATAGGATACACGTTTGCTAACACATGACAGCTGAGTGCATAGAAGGCTGTCAATAAATTCTTGATCAGTTGATTGATTTGTTTTTTGCAAAACCACAAGCTGTTGTCGTTCCCGTAATGTGGGCATGGCTCTTTGTTTCCTATGGAGTCTGTGTTCCTTTTTCCATGTTGATAGTCACATGAGTGCATTGCCTATATCACAGGCTGGTAACTGTTTTTTTTTTTTTTTTTTTTTTTTTTTTTCTTTTTTTGAGATGGAATTTCACTGTTGTTGCCCAGGCTGGAGTGCAATGGTGTGGGCTTGGCTCACTGCAACCTCTGCCTCCTGGGTTCAAGTGATTCTCCTGCCTCAGCCTCCTGAATAGCTGGAATTACAGGTGCTCGCCACCACACCGGGCCCATTTTTGTATTTTTAGTAAAGATGTGATTTCACCACGTTGGCCAGGCTGGTCTTGAACTCCTGACCTCAGGTGATCCACCCACCTTGACCTCCCAAAGTGCTGGGATTACAGGCATGAGCCACTGCTCCCATAGTAACTATGGGTTTTCCCAAGTTTTCCATGCCCCCCACATCTCCTCACCCCAGCCCATGGCTGTCGTGATTGTGTGCACATGCACACACACACACACACCCCTTTTAGAGTTAGTTCTTCACCTGCACATCCACCTCTTATCCATCCACCCACCTGCCCAGGCATCAATTCATCCATTTTTCCCTTCAACCAATCTTCATACATAATTCAGGCTTCCATCACTGCATGCATCCATCATCTTCTATCTCCTATCATTCATCCATCTATCTATCTATCTATCTATCTATCTATCTATCTATCTATCTATCTATCTATCTATCTATCTAGTTAGAAAACATTCACTGGGCACCTGATTTGGCCTGTGCTGTATGTTAGGAATGAAAAGCCCCAAGTCCTTAGGGAACTTGAATTCTGGAGGAGGAGCAGACAGCTAAACAATTGTAATGCAGAGCAGCCAGTGCCACGACATAAGTAAGTGAGGGCAGTGTGCTTTGGGGCCACAAAAGCTCAGCTTGCTGGGGGCCATGGCGTGCCGAGCTGGGGGCTGCTGAGTCAGAGCCAGAGGTGGCCCGCCTGGCAGCAAGCTGTTTCTGGGGCTTCTCCCTCCCTTGGTCCAGCTCTAATCCCAACAGGCTCAACAGCCATCTGCTCATCTCTTCCACAAAGAGGCAGAAGGCATTTCGGGCTAATCCTGGCCGGTGGGGCGGGCGGGGTGGCCTCTGCCTCTGTGCTGGTGACCTGGAGGCAGAGCTGAACCGCTGCACAGTTTCAGCCCCTTCAAGTCGTATGTTGCATGTGGAGCCAGTGCTGGATCGTCTCAGAAGCCAGTCCAAGGAGATGGGTTCTCAGGGAGCCTAGTCGGGGAAACTGAGGCCCAGCATACATACAGCGGGCCTCGCTGAGGCTGTACGGCTGATTTTCCCAGCCCTCCTTCATCCCAAGGGTGGCAAACTCAGCTCCCGTGCTGGCTGAAGCTGTGATGAGCCAGACGTATATCTGCACCGTCTCATTTAATCCCTACAGCAGCCCTAATACTGGACAGGAGCAACCCAGGGAACTGGGGTTCAGAGAAGTGCGGAGACCTGGGGTCACTGCTAGCCTGCAGCACTGCCAGGAGACCAAAGTGACTCTCTTGGACCCTGGAGTCTTGCTCCTTCCACTGCCCCACACTGCCCTTCCTGCAAGTCATAGGCTTTGTGGAGCTCAGGGCTTCCTTGGGGCAGAGATGTGTTACAGCGGACCACAAGGGCCAGAAGAGGCAGCCGGAGGCTAAGAGCATATGGCCTCTGGAGCCAGGTTTGAATCCTGGCTGCGTCATTTCCTAGCTGTGTGACCTTAAGCAAGTTGCTTTGCCTCTCTGGGCTGTAGTTTCCCCATCTGTAAAATGGGGATAATGATGCTTCTCTTGAATTGTCGTAAGGATTGAAGAGGCTCATAACAGTGTGAAGTGCTTTGCCTGGCACACAGTTAACCACAGTTAGTATTAGTGGCATAGTGAGGGAGCAGGATTCCTGCCAGGAGGGGCTCTGAGTGGAGGCCTTTTGTGGCCCACCTAGCTCTGAGCAGGTAGCCCAGATGCCATCCATCTGTTTCTCCCCACAGCACACGGGGGTCTACCCCATCCTGTCCCGGAGCCTGCGGCAGATGGCCCAGGGCAAGGACCCCACGGAGTGGCACGTGCACACATGCGGGCTGGCCAACATGTTCGCCTACCACACGCTGGGCTACGAGGACCTGGACGAGCTGCAGAAGGAGCCTCAGCCTCTGATCTTTGTGATCGAGCTGCTGCAGGTGGGGCTCGGGGTAGGCAGGGCTGGAGGGCTGTGCCAGCACCGGAGAGGGACAGAGGGCATCACAGGCACCCCCACCCCACTGGCCACTGGACAGTGCCCTGTTTCTCTTTAGAGAACAAGAAAGGGTTCATAAGCTAGGGGACAATACGAATGTGAAACGACAGTCCTCTGATTTTTCCACAAGAAAGGTCCAATTGGTGCTGGGTGTGGTGGCTCACGCCTGTAATCCCAGCACTTTGGGAGGTCGAGGGGGTTGGATCACCTGAGGTCAGGAGTTCGAGACCAGCCTGGCCAACATGGTAAAACCCCGTCTCTACTGAAAACACAAAAATTAACCAGGTGTGGTGGTGCACGCCTGTAATCCCAGCTACTCGGGAATTTGAGGCATGAGAATGGCTTGAACCTGGGAAGCAGAGGTTGCAGTGAGCCAAGATCATGTCAGTGCATTTCAACCTGGGTGACAGAGCAAGACTCCATCTCAAAAAAAAAAAAAAAAAAAAGTCTGCTTGGAACCACTTTTTTTGTTTTGTTTTGTTTTTGAGATGGAGTCTCGCTCTGTCGTCCAGGCTGGAGTGCAGTGGCCGGATCTCAGCTCACTGCAAGCTCCGCCTCCCGGGTTCATGCCATTCTCCTGCCTCAGCCTCCGAGTAGCTGGGACTACAGGTGCCAGCCACCTCGCCCGGCTAGCTTTTTGTATTTTTTAGTAGAGATGGGGTTTCACTGTGTTAGCCAGGATGGTCTCGAACTCCTGACCTTGTGATCCGCCCGTCTCGGCCTCCCAAAGTGCTGGGATTACAGGCTTGAGCCACCACGCCCGGCTGAACCACTTTTTAAAAATGTGATTTGTTTTCATTTTGGAGGCATTTTACTTCTATTTGTTATCTACTTCCACTTTCATTTTCGAGAGTTGGAGATTATAACCTCTTCGGTTCCTGTGGTTTGTGGGTTCAGACTTGGTTCTCTAGTAGCGGGAGAGGCTGCATGGAACTCCCCATATCCTCCCACCCACAGCCCCAGAGTGATTGACAGCGCGTGTTTGCGGGTTGGTGAGAGAGGGTTAGGGCCAGGGTCAAGGTCAGGTCAGGATTCAGCTTATGGCCAAGACTGAGGCTCAGCCTGAGAGCTATGTGAGTGAATAAAAATAAAATAAGAACTGTGTCAACCAAGAGCCTTTACAGGCTTGCTGTCACAGTTGCGTGGTCTGTGCACTGCACGAGGTGCACCGGCATCTCCTCCAAGGTGCTCATTATGCTCATTATAGACATCGTACATCGGTATTTCTATAATGACAAGTTTCCAGCAGATGGCAATAGTGTATTGTTCTAACAAAATGAGTATTCACGACAATTTTCTGAATATTAGAAGTGAAGTGTCTTGATGAACGGGCACCTTTTCCTAGTTTGCACAAAGGCATGGATTTAGGGCAGGGTTTTTGGCATTTTCGCTTCTTTCCCTTGTCTGTATGCACTTGACCAGCAAGCATGACTTCGGGGAGCTGTGTCAAGGTCCAGTCTTTCGGGTCCCTGATGGGGTGCAGGCCCCTGGGGTCCCTGCCTCACTGACCTGCAGCTCTGGGGCCAGGTTGACGCCCCGAGTGATTACCAGAGGGAGACCTGGAACCTGAGCAATCATGAGAAGATGAAGGTGGTGCCCGTCCTCCACGGAGAGGGAAATCGGCTCTTCAAGCTGGGCCGCTACGAGGAGGCCTCTTCCAAGTACCAGGAGGCCATCATCTGCCTAAGGAACCTGCAGACCAAGGTCAGAGGCCGCTGGCCATGGGTGGGAAGTGGGGCTGACTCTGGGGGACCTGCCCAGCGCCGGCGAGGGTGGGGCGGGGGTTGGGCAGCCGCCTGAGGTCATGGCTGACCTTCTCCCTGGGCAGGAGAAGCCGTGGGAGGTGCAGTGGCTGAAGCTGGAGAAGATGATCAACACCCTGACCCTCAACTACTGCCAGTGCCTGCTGAAGAAGGAGGAGTATTACGAGGTGCTGGAGCACACCAGTGACATTCTCCGGCACCACCCAGGTGTGTGGGGCTGCAGGGGTGGGCAGCGAGGGGGCGCCCGGCTCAGGGCCACGGAGACACCTGCCATAGCCTTCCTGGACTTTTCTTTCCACCCCATCGGGGCACCGAACCTTGTCTCCACCCAGCGGGGTTTCCCCGAGTGTGTAATTGAATCGTGGGTGATGGATGGGCAGTGCTTGGCGTGGGGGGCCCTTTATTTTAATGTGTGTTTGAACACTTACCCAGGAAGCTCACCAAGCTTGTGTTTTCAGTGGAACAGTAAACAGGCTTTTAAAAAAGAGGGGCAATCAATATAGAGAAAAATATTATGCCGGTACTAGTACAGGTGTTGCGAGGATATGGCACCTCCAGTACTACTAGTATTGACTTACCGCTTGAATAGTGCTCACGGTAATACCACCCAGGCCCTGGCTCGTGCGTCAGGCTCAAGTCCTCTGCGTTTATTATCTCATTTAATCCTTGTAATCCTCATAATCACCATGTGGGGGAGGTGCAGGGAAAGGGACTGAAGGTTATCTCATTTAGGGAGCATCTGTAAGAAAAATAAAAGTTATGAATATAAAATTAGTCACAGGGCCTTGAAAAGGAGAGAAGGAGGTACTGCCATTATGATCATCATCTCCATCTTACAGTTGAGGAAACTGAGGGATCGGGGGTACAGAGAGGTTAAGGATCGTGGCGGGGCTAAGGGTCTTGGAGGCTGGTGAGTCCCAGCTGGGCGGGGGCTGCCTCTGAGGCTGGGCAGGGAGCTGCGGCTGGATGCTCCCTGCTCTCCACAGGCATCGTGAAGGCCTACTATGTGCGTGCCCGGGCTCACGCGGAGGTGTGGAACGAGGCCGAGGCCAAGGCGGACCTCCAGAAAGTGCTGGAGCTGGAGCCATCCATGCAGAAGGCGGTGCGCAGGGAGCTGAGGCTGCTGGAGAACCGCATGGCGGAGAAGCAGGAGGAGGAGAGGCTGCGCTGCCGGAACATGCTGAGCCAGGGAGCCACGCAGCCTCCCGCAGAGCCACCGGCACAGCCCCCCACAGCACCACCTGCAGAGCTGTCCACAGGGCCACCTGCGGAGCCCCCCACAGCACCACCTGCGGAGCTGTCCACAGGGCCACCTGCAGAGCCACCCGCAGAGCTCCCCCTGTCCCCAGGGCACTCACTGCAGCACTGACCCCCCTGAGACCCACAGTCAGCCTGACACCTAGGCAGGGAGCAAGTGGCCTGGTCACTTCTGGTTCTGCTGACCAGGATCGTGGTGTCACTTTTTAAAATTTAAAATTAATTTTTGAAATCAAAGTCAGACACGCCCATGGTAAAAAAAAAAAAAAATTCCAAAACGCACAGAAGAGCTCATGAATAAAGTGGTTTTCTCCCCTACCCCTTCCATTCCTTCCATGCCATGGTTTTAATTGACCCTGTTTTTAATTCTTCTGGTGGTTTTCTCTATTTCCAAGTAATCTGTTTAAATCAGTTTCTCCACCCATCGATTTTACTCCATGTCAATGACAAATGAGGATTTGATGCTCTGATCCTTTCTCATCCCTGGTACCCCTCCCTGTCTCCCCATTTGTGATAGTTAGATTTGGGGGTCATCTCTTGGTTATTTTTGTAACTTTATGCAGGACACTTAGAACTCTCTAGAATCCCACTGATTTTAGTGGGTCTTGATGTAGGGTGGGCAAGCCCCGAAACTGGAGCTTAGCCTGAGAGGGCTCTTGGCTTCCCCCAGGATAGATTTCAAAGGCAAGCACCAGTGGTGGGGTAGAAGAAAACAGCTGTGGCCGGGCGCAGTGGCTCACGCCTATAATCCCAGCACTTTGGGAGGCCGAGGTGGGTGGATCACCTGAGGTCAGGAGTTCCAGACCAGCCTGGCCAACATGGTGAAATTCCGTCTCTACTAAAAATACAAAAAAACTAGCTGCATGTGGTGGCAGGCGTCTATAATCCCAGCTACTCGGGAGGCTGAGGCAGCAGAATCGCTTGAACCTGGGAGGCGGAGGTTGCAGTGAACTGAGATTGCGCCACCGCACTCCAGCCTGGGCAACGAGAGTAAAACTTCATCTAGAAAAAACAAACAAAAAAACCAACAACGAAACAACAACAACAAACAAAACAAACCAAGGAACAAAACCAAAACAGCTGTATTGAAGCTGCAGTGTTGCAACTCTGTGACTGCCCTGCAGAGCAGGGCTACCCCATAGGCAGGGAGCAGCAGCAGCTCAGGGCAGTTCTGCAGTCAGATTTACACCCACTTTTAATTACATGTAGATTAAGGAGCGGCGTATACAAAACTTTCTAGGGAAGGGGTAGTAACTTCTGGGTCCTGGGGTCTTTGCCACGGAAAAGGGCGGTATGCCAGGGTGTTGCCATGGCAATGGTAAACTGACGTGGCACCCTGGGGGGCGTGTCTTAGGAAAAGCTGCTTCCACTCGTCCCTGTTTTAGCTCATCTTCAAGTTAGTACGGTGTCCAAGCCCCACCGCCTACCTCAGTCTGGCGACTTCCTTCTGTGTCTGATGAGCATGGCAGCATTGGGACCTTCCCCTTCCAACTCTCTCCCTCCTCTTAGTCTTCCCTAAAGAAGGACGAGTACGAGGAGGTGCTATCACACCAGCGACATCCTCTAGCACCACCCAGGTATGCGGGGTAGGGCAGGGGGGCAACGGAGTATCCGGCCCAGGGTCACGCAGTCAACTGCCAAGGCCTTCCTGGGCTTCTCTTCTGCCCCAAAGCTTGTCTCCACCCAGCAGTGGTTCCCCCAGCGCTAACTGTATCCCTAAAGTTCTGACGTACCTTACTTTTCCATCATCCCTGTTGTTAACATCTACCTTCTGTTCTGTAAGCAAAACTAAGTCTTCTGTGCTTTGTCCGTAGGTGGACTCTACAATCTGAAAATCAATAAACAGCATTTGCATGATTGTGGCCGTGTAGGCGTGCTTCCCCGCCGGGCCCTGCGCAATCCTTCCACTGCATTGCTTTCTCTGTGGTTCCAATTTCCTGACCCCTGGGACACCAGAATGAGGGTATTTCTGGCATCTGGAGTGATAATGTATATTTTAACATGGCAGTGTTTTATGTTTTTCTTCTCTGCTTCTCCTCTTCCTTTTTTCTTTTTCTTTTTTTTTCTTTTTTTTTTGAGATGGAGTCTCACTCTGTTGCCCAGGCTGGAGTGCAGTGGCATGATCTCGGCTCACTGCAAACTTCACCTCCCAGATTCAAGCGATTCTTGTGCCTCAGCCTCCTGAGTAGCTGGGATTACAGGTGTGCGCCACTGTGCCTGGCTGATTTTTTGTATTTTTAGTAGAGACAGGGTTTCACCATGTTGGCCAGCTGTTCTCGAACTCCTGACCTCTGATGATCTGCCCACATCGGCCTCCCAAAGTATTGGGATTACAGGCGTGAGCCACCGCGCCTGGCCTCTTCTTCCTTTTCTCTTGCAGTACTAGAAGGTTTGATGTGTAAGCCTTCCCGCTCTTGAAGAAAAGGGGTTTCAATTTTTGGATGATTAGGCTCAGTGGTCCAGTGGGCCACATGGTAAGAAGGAACCACGTGAGCGAGGAGGTTTCAGAAGAGGTCAGAGGAAGGGGATGTTATGGCCTGCAGAGGGAGCAAGGCAGGAGTGTCCTGAGGCCATAGCGAGTCCCTGGAGCTGCAGAAGGTGGAACAGGGAGGGAGGCTGGGGCCAGAGAGCCAAGGGACCTCCACTGCTACCTCCTGGCGGCACTGCCTGTGGGGAAAGGCCTGGATGTTGTCTGGGCAGTCAGAGTTGAGTGTGGCTCAGAAACAGATGAAGGGCCTGGCAAGAGGCATTGTTTGGGGGTCAGGGACTGTGGCTCGCAGACTTCCCAGTCTCCCTTGCCCTGTCCATTGTCTGAATGTAGCTGTCCTACCAGCTACCCTTTCTCTTGGGGACAACGAGCAGCGAGGCCCCCCCGCCCCCATTGGTGGTGAGAATGTGGCCTGTGGGCTCCCTGGCAGGGCGGAGGCCCGGATGCAGCCTACCTTCTGGCTTGGTCCTGTCTGGCTCATCCTGTGTGGACAGCTCCCCTTCTGATGCCTCTGGATGTCTGAAAACAGGAAAAAGGGGATCGGGATTAGGAAACCCATAGCATGTGGTGGGAGATACCCCGGAGAGAGGGTGCCCAGGGACCCTTGTCCTATTGTTACGGTCCTCCAAAGGCAGAGGCTGGGCCAGTAGAACCACTGTTCAGAAACTGCCACATCCCATACCCCATCTTCCTAGTGCAGAGGAGGTGGGCAGCAGACACGGGGAGAGGCGCAGACAGCCTCCCACCCAGGGCTCTGGCTGCTGCATGGGTTTCCTTCTGCTCCGTGAAAACCAGCCTAAAGGAAGGGTGTGGCTGGCCAGGTCTGGGCGGGCAATTGCAATAGGTTTCAGGGCCTCTCTTTCCAGGGGTAGGGGAGAAATCCACTTTTATTCATAAGCTCTTCTGTGCCCTTTGGATTTTTTTTTTTTTTTTTTTTTTTTTTACCATGGGCATATCTGACTTTGATTTCAAAAATTAATTTTAAATTTTAAAAAGTGACACCACAATCCTGGTCAATGGAACCAGAAGTGACCAGGCCACCTGCTCCCTGCCTGGGTGTCAAGGACCACTAAAGTCAGTGGGATTCCAGAGAGTTCTAAGTGTCCTGCATAAAGTTACAAAAATAACCAAGAGATGACCCCCAAATCTAACTATCACAAATGGGGAGACAAGGAGGGGTATGTACCAGGGATGAGAAAGGATCAGAGCATCAAATCCTCATTTGTCATTGACTTGGGGTAAAATCGACAGGTGGAGAAACTGATTTAAACATTGCTTAGAAACAGAGAAAACTACCAGAAGAATTAAAAACAGGGTCAATTAAAACCATGGCATGGAAGGAATGAAAGGGGTAGCGGCTTCTTTACCTGAGATCCAGCGGGAAGGCTTTGTTTTCAAGTTGCCAGCAGGGGGCAGCAGAGAACAAGCAGACGGGTCCCCAGGGCAGGAGATGGCCGCTTTGGGTTCCAAATGTGGCAGTTCTCCATCAGCCCCGACCATCCCTGACCCCTGCAGATCACCAGGTCAGGCAAGCTGGTGACAGGGAAGGTGGCATTTAGAACTATGGAATGAGGCTGCCAGCAAACTAGGTCCTTGGAGGCAACTCAGTTCCAACCCCTTGTACAGATGGGGAAACCGAGGCTTAGAGAGGGCCAGTAGCTCCCGGATTAGCATCAGGTTTCCAGGAGTCTGGGATGGGGCTTGCTTTTCTTTTCTTTTCTTTTTTGTCCCTGCACTGTGCTGCCTCCTTCACTGGGTGCTTCATATGTGGGTATGATGCATTTTTTTAAAAAAAGGAGAAAATGTGAAACTTAGGCAGCAACCAGGGGCATGCCAATAGCCTTTGTCTGGGGGCAGTTGGAAGGGTCAGCATGAGACAAGCTTGTGTGGGTTTTGCAGCCCCCTTTGACCTGGCTTGTCTTCAGGAATCGTTACTAGTTAATCAAACCAAGGCATTTGCTCCCAGTTGGGAGCCACCATACTGACCTCTGGAGTTGACAGACACCCTGAGACCAGAGAGTCATTTGGGTCGGCAGTAAGGGGCTGAGTGGCCCGAGGGACACCTCCCTCCCTGGGCATTGTGCAGGGGTAATAGTTTCCCATGGTGGCTGCAGCAAATGCCACAGACTTAACGGCTTAAAACAACACACACGTATTCTCTTATAGTTCCAGAGGTCAGGGATTCTAAAACGGGTGGGCAGGGCCGTGTTCTTTCTGGAGGCCGGATGGGAGAATCCATTTTCTTTCCTGCCTGTTTAGCTTTTAGAGGCTGCTTGTATTCCTCGCCTTGTGGTCCCTTCAAAGGCAGCAATGGAGCATCTTCCACTCTGCATCCCTCTGCTTCCATCATCACGAGGCTTCTGCCGGTCCCTCACCCTCCCGTCTCCCTCTGATAAGGACCCTTGTGCTTACATTGCCCACACCTGCTGGGTAATCCAGGCTCACCTCCCCACCTCAAGGAGCTTAATGTAATCACAGCTGCAACATTCCTTTGCTTTAGAAAGTAACCTGCTGGGCGTGGTGGCTCACGTCTGTAATCCCAGCACTTTGGGAGGCCAAGGCGGGCAGATCACCTGAGGTCAGGAAATCGACACCAGCCTGACCAACATGGTGAAACCCCATCTCTACTAAAAATAGAAAAATTAGCCGGGGGTGGTGGCACGTGCCTGTAATTCCAGCTACTGGGGAGGCTGAGGTAGGGGAATTGCTTGAACCCAGGAAGCGGAGGTTGCAGTGAGTGGAGATCGTGCCACTGCACTCCAGCCTGGGTGAAGAAGCAAGACTCTATCTCAAAAAAAAAAAAAAAAAGTAACCTATCCACAGGCTCTGGTGATTCAAATGTGGGCGTCTTTCAGAGGGTGCATTATATAGCCCTCCACTGCTGCTTAGTCTCTGTGGGTCTCCGATCTGTCCTCTGCCTTGCTGGTCTGTGCCCTGGAGGCTCAGCCTACAGATGTCCTGGCTACCATGCCCTCTGCCCTCCCGTTGGGTTTGGCCAGCAGGAGGCAGCAGCAGGAGACCTGCTTGCGAGAGGAGGGTGCTGGGCCATTTGCTTTTCTGATTCCCTCCTTGCTGGGCTGCAGTCTGGCCAGGGTTGTGCTCTTTACCTGTGGTCACAGCAGGTGTCCCGGGCCACGGCTCTCACTGGTCTCCAAGCAGTGCCTGCCCTAGGTCCTGCAGCCTCAGCACGGCAATGGTTTCCCACTCCCGCTCGTCCTCGCTGGCTCCCCCCATTCCTTGCTGGTTCCTCAATCCCTCCCGTATCTTCATTCTGCCTCTGTGGCTACTCCGTTTGCATAAGCCACCCATTGGCTGCCAAGACCCTGCCTGAGCAGGTATCACATCTCCACCAGGATGCAGGGAGTAGAGGAGAGCTGAGGAGACTGAGAACACACACGCTGTCTCCAGCTCCTCAGGGGTGTGGGCAGAATTTGAACTTAAGCCCAGATGCCACAAATGGGTATTAGAGCTGGCATTTTCCAGCCCCTGGGGCACTGCTGCCTCCCACCGCCTCAGTTGATGCCCTCCACGGCAAAGCCACCTGCTGGAAGAAGGTCTAACCGGAAGTGACGTCTAAGGGCCTGGCCTGCATCCGGAGGTTGCAAACATGGCGAAGGAATGCAGCAGAGGCCAGGCGTTGCTTGTCCCGGGGCCAAGGCGCCTCCCTGTCTGTGGGAAATGGCCAGGCAACCTCGGTCAGATTTTGTTTTTCTTTTATGAAAGAATTTTACTTTAAGTTCTGGGATACATTTGCAGAACGTGCAGGTTTGTTACGTAGGTATATGTGTGCCACGGTGGTTTGCTGCTCCTATTTACCCGTCATCTAGGTTTTAAGCCCTGCATGCATTAGCTATTTGTCCTAATGTTCTCCCTCCCCTTTCCCCGCCATCCCGACAGGCCCCAGTGTGTGATGTTCCCCTCCCTGTGTCCATGTATTCTCATTTTTCTTTTTCTTTTTTATTGAGACGGAGTCTCGCTCTGCCGCCAGGCTGGAGTGCAGTGGCGCAATCTCGGCTCCCTGCAACCTCCGCCTCCCGGGTTCAAGCGATTCTCCTGCCTCAGCCTCCTGAGTAGCTGAGATTACAGGCACTCGCCTCCACGCCAGGCTAATTTTTATATTTTCAGTAGAGACGGGGTTTCACAATGTTGGCCAGGATGGTCTCGATCTTTTGACCTTGTGATCCACCCGCGTCAGCCTCCCAAAGTGCTGGGATTACAGGTCTGAGCCACCATGCCCGGCCTGTGTATTCTCATTTTTCAACTCCCACTTATAAGCGAGAACATTCAGTTTTTGGTTTTCTGTTCCTGTGCTACTTTACTGAGAATGATGTTTTCCAGCTTCATCCATGTCCCTGCAAAGGACATGAACTCATTTTTTTATGGCTGCATAGTATTCCATGGTGTATATGTGCCACATTTTCTTTATCTAGTCTAGATGGGCATTGGGCTGGCTCCAAGTCTTTGCTATTGTAAATAGTGCTGCAATAAACTTAAGTGTGCATGTGTCTTTATAGTAGAATGACTGATAATCCTTTGGGTATATACCTAGTAATGGGATTGCTGGGTCATCAGTCATATTTAATTTAGCAAATAGCTCAACTTTCAACAGTGTGGCTCTGCAGGAGGCTTGGTGCAAGCCCTGGGGAGTAACAGCAGCACCTCTTTGTGAGTGCCACCTCCCCACCTCAAGCAGTCATCATTGGTTCCACTTGGCAAAGGAGTCTCAGCTCAGGGAGGAATATGAGCTGCCCAGGTCACAGCTGCAAGTGGCTGAGCCCAGAGTTGACGCACATGAGTTGGATGCAAGCTTGGGGTCCTTCTGCCTGTAGATCTGATGCCCAATAAGTGACGGGATTGAAGATGACTTGAACTAACTAGATCAGAGCATGGTGTTCTAGTTCGTTCTAGTTTTTCTTACGGGGGTTTGGGGGGAACTCAAACCCTTTCCTCAGGGCTTTATGTTTTAAAAATATTTTTATTTTATTATTATTTTTTCAGATGGAGTTTCACTCTTATTGCCCAGGCTGGAGTGCAATGGCATGATCTTGGCTCACTGCAACCTCCGCCTCCTAGGTTCAAGAGATTCTCCTGCCTCAGCCTCCCATGTAACTAGGATTGCAGGCATGAGCCATCACGCGTGGCTAATTTTGTATTTTTAGTAGAGACAGGGTTTCTCCATGTTGGCCAGGCTGGTCTCGAACACCTGACCTCATATGATCCACCTGCCTCAGCCTCCCAAAGCGCTGGGATTACAGGTGTGAGCCACCGCGCCCGGCCAGGGCTTTATTTTTCACCGTGGTAAATCTACTAATGAAGACCTGAGTAAAATTTGGATTAACCAAATAATTTTTTTTTTTTTTTGAGGTGGAGCCTCGTTCTGTCGCCCAAGCTGGAGTATAGTGGCGCGATCTCGGCTCACTGCAACCTCTGCCTCCTGTGATTCCCCTGCCTCAGCCTCCTGAGTAGCTGGGACTACAGGCCCGTCACCAGGCCCAGCTAATTTTTGTATTTTCAGTAGAGACGGGGTTTCACCATGTTAGCCAGGATGGTCTCAATCTCTTGACCTCAGGTGATCCACCCGCCGTGGCTTCCCAAAGTGCTGGGATTACAGGCGTGAGCCACCGTGCCCGGCCAATGGTGTGTTTTAACAGTGGAGAGGGGAGGTTCCACAGCCACCACAGGGCATGGCGTTTGTGTGGAAGAGCAGCTGGGGACCAGCTGACAAGTCATCTTTGTGATGGAGTCCATAGTCTGTTGTAGTGCTGCTCTGACCGTCTCTCTGGACGCCACCTACCTCCACATCACAGGCCACTCTTGCGCTGCTTGAGCTGCACGGTGAGTAAACTTCTTTCAGTTTCCTGCAAGGCCTTTGTTTCTATAGGATCTGAACAGTAGTCTAGGGTGGAGGGAACTTAGGATGGAGGGTCTGCCTGAGCCTTACCCGTGTCCCGATTTCCCCCCAATAACAGATTCTCACCATGTCAGCTGCCTGTGAGGACACTGGGGCAGTCCGGGTGTGATGGCCCTGACAGCCGACATCTGCATGCGGGTTTCTTTTCTTTTTTTTTTTTTTTTTTTGAGACGGAGTCTTGCTCTGTTGCCCAGGCTGGAGTGCTGGAGTGCAGTGGCACGATCTTGGCTCAGTGCAAGATCCGCCTCCCGGGTTCACGCCATTCTCCTGCCTCAGCCTCCCGAGTAGCTGGGACTACAGGTGCCTGCCACTACGCCTGGCTAATTTTTTGTATTTTTAGTAGAGACAGGGTTTCACTGTGTTCGCCAGGATGGTCTCATCTCCTGACCTCGTGATCTGCCCGCCTCGGCCTCCCAGAGTGCTGGGATTACAGGCGTGAGACACTGCGCCCGGCCTGCATGTGGGTTTTTAATCTTCCTCCCTGGGCTTGCCAAGTTTTGTACCTGGAGTGTCCGTCTTGAATTTCACCTTGATGGAAGGGTCCATGAGTGAGGCATCACTTTGACCACCTCCGAGTGCTTGGGATAGGGGGCTGCTTCCTGCTCAGCCTCTCTCCATTCCTCTCCCGCTTGAGGTTTTAAAGGAAAGGTTAAGTAAACCTGCATTCTTATTTACGGTAGTTTCGAGTCTGCAGAGTTCCTGGCCTAATTACAATTGCTCCATTACTTCAGGTATTCTCATTAGTGCGAGAATCTGATGAACAAAGAATCTCGCCTTTCCTCTTGCACCAGTAAAAATATCATTTGAAGATGTAGGGGCGCATTTGTCTTTTCTCAGCAGTCTTGGGGCTGGCAGCTCTTACAGAGTGTGACAGTCTCTGGAGGGCAGAGGATTTTGCCTGCTGTGTTCACTGCTGTATCCTCAGCAGCTAGAAGTATGCCCAACCCATTCCGGGGGCTCAGAAATATTGGCTCAATGAGTCCGTTTCTCTCTGAAAAACATGCCTCGATTCTTACAAGGGCAAGGGCCTTCAGAAATCGTCTAATTCAACATCTTATAGCGCAGATGGGGACACTAATAGACTACTTTGCTGGTGGCAGCTTCAGCTGTGGGCTGGTCTTCCTCCAGCTGGATGAGATTGATTAAGCTCTCCAATCAGTTATCCCTCCTTCTTGACAGCATTCCACCCAGAGCAAAGCCCTGCTCCCTTACCTTCTCTCTCAGGGCATATAACATCAGCCCAAACCGATGATAGGTTCTTTCTGGCACTCTCTTACTGGGACGCCCACGGTTGCCATAATGTGTGTTCTCTCACTGCAAGGGCCCATGAGCCCATGGGTTCAACCAGAGGTGTGATCCTGATGGTCTTCCTCTGAGGGTCATTAATCATCGTCTTGGTGCGTTGAAGAAAGCCACAGCCACCATCGTTCCCACCATTGCAGGTGCGATGAGGGCTCTGTGGGAAGGCCCAGGGCACTGGGGGAGCGTGAAATGGGTCCCCCTCCCCGCCGGCCTGAGCACTGGGATGGCCTCTCCGGGAAATGGATGGACTGGAAGTGATGGAAGCAAAGGGCAGGATGCTTGTTTCAAGAAGGCTCGTGGCTGCAAAGGCTGAGGTGGCATCATGAGGATCCTGAGAGCAATGGGAAACCAGGGCAGGCTGTTAGCTGGAGAGTGGCCTGATCAGACCTGTATTCACAGAGGCTGACCTGCCATTGTGGGGAGTGGGCGAGGGGGACAGGCAGGGAAAGCGGACACCGAAGAGCAGGCTGTTGAGGTGAGGATGAGGAGGGTGACCTGAACCTGGACAGTAAGCAGAGCCTGGGGGCTGTGGGGCCCACACCTCCTCCAGGGTAAGGTGAGGGGGTGTGGCAGCTCCTAACCCCTTTGAGTGACCTGGGCATATAGGGAGGGCTCTTAGGGAGCTGCCGGGTGAAGGGGACGGAGCCCTGATTCTGTGTCACTTGCAAGGGGTGGAGGCACTGCCGGGTGAGGAGCTGGCACTGTTTTCCTTGTGAATCTCCTGCAGGCAGGCCCCGGGGAGCAGAGCGAGGCTGCATGCAGGGGGACAAACCAGCCCCAGTTTGCTTAGGATGCTCCTGGCTTTTGCACTGAGCATCCTGTGGCTGGGCAGCTCCCCTAGACCCATGCAGACTGGGACTGTGGCTTACCGTGGTCCCAGGTGAGGCTGTGGAAGGGTGGGTCTTTTTGCTAACTGTCAGGCTTGCCACCCGAAGGATGGGAAGTTCTGGGGGATAGTGGCTGAGAACCATCCCTGGGGGTGGTCACGAGGCCCCATTGATGCCAATGTCACTTTCTCTGTTGAAATATTGCCTGACCCTTTACCCATCCTTAGACCAAGGCCGGGGCGTCCTTCCCTGGGCCTGAGCCTCAGGGGCCTCCTGCACTTTGGAAAGTCTTCCTTGGCATTTTCTATTCTTTTATTTTTTTCTGAGACAAAGTTTCACTCTTGTCGCCCAGGCTGGAGTGCAGTGGTGCAATCTTGGCTCACTGCATCCTCTGCCTCCCGGGTTCAAGCGATTCTCCTGCCTTAGCCTCCTGAGTTGCTGGGATTACAGGGACCTGACACCATGCCCAGTGATTTGTTTTATGCGACCACTGGAGCAGGCGCCAGAGTTGAGGCAAGTAGGCAAGGTAAAAAAAGCATTATTAGCTAGCCAATGTGAAGGAGGAAGGCGGCGAGGTTCACCCGTCTCCGGCGGAGGCCGAGGAAGTCGCTCCCGCGTTCTCCGGCGAGGTTCCTAGGTCCGCACATGAGGAGGGGCTGAGGAAGTTCGTGCCGCACGGCTGCCGGGAGCGGCTTTTCTGTCTAAGGCTTGGGAGTGGGAGGGCAATAGGCGGGACACGGGCGTGTCGGGGGTGTTCGGTAGGTGCGACCAGGTAAGTTTCGGTTTCCTCGATCGGACGCCATGTTGCGCCTGCGCAGTTGGTCTGTATTTTTCCCGGGTGTGGGCTGCATTTTCCCGCGCGCGGGTAAGTTGGTGATGAAGAACCCGGAAATGCGCCATCTTAGTCGTCTTTGTCCTCTCCCCGCGTCCAGACACCCAGCTGATTTTTGTATTTTTAGTAGAGACGGGGTTTCACCATGTCGTTCAGGCTGGTCTGGAACTCCTGACCTCAGTTGATCCACGCGCCTCGACTTCTCAAAGTGCTAGGATGACAGGCATGCGCCACTCGCCCGGCCTTTCCTTGGCATTTTGTAAGTGCCCGAGCCTGGACATGGGTCCTAGGACCCTCTGGCGAGGGAGCCCCAAGACCAGACTGAGACCTGGGTGGGCCCTTGTCTTAGTGCCCTAGGGCTGCAGTTACAGAGCCACAAACTAAGAAGCCTCTTGTCTTACAGAATTGAAGATGGGAAGTCTGAAATCAAGGTGTCGCCAGGGCTCTGAAGATCCCAGGTAAGCGTCTGCTCTGGCCTCTTCGTCTTCCGGTAGCTTCAGGCGTGCAGTGGCTTGTAGATGGCTGTCTTCGCCCTGTATCTGCTCACATTGTCTTCCTTCTGTGACTGTCTTTGTGCCCAAACTCCTTCTTTTTATAAGGACACTTCTATTGCGTTAGCACCTACACCCAAATGACCTCATTTTAACTGGATTATCTCTGCAAAGACCCTGTTTCGAAATCAGATCACATTCTGAGGTTCTAGGGCTTAGGACTTCAACATATCTTTTGTGGGGAGGACACAATTCAACCCAAAATAGTCCTGGTTTGGTCCCTGTTCTTAGGGGCACTGTCTTATCCTCTCTCCCTCCAACCCCTTCCCACCCTCAACTGTCAACCAGATGGGGAGAGCCAGGGTGCGTACCCATGGGGCTGTCCCAGAGCCCTGTGGCTGGACACTGGTTCCAGAAGGGAAGCCGAGAGAGCAGGTGGCTCCTGTTGGCTGGGGTGGTATTTCTGTCACGGGATTGTGCAAGACTAGGCAGCCAGCGTGGTGGGACATGCTGAATTTGGGGTGACTCGAATTTCTGATATAGATGTGTATTTCCATCTTAGATAACATTTTCCCTGGGCCCTGAACACCACGGCTTGGCCCTCTTCTGCCAGCCCCTCCCACACTGGGGAATGGCCCTCCCAGGGCCAGCGTCTGCAACCCCAGGGATGTACAGCCTGGGTGACAGGCTGTACCCCATCATTCCCTGTCTTTCCCCTATGTCATGTCTCCACCTCCCAACACTCCCTGAAGGACTGCTGGAGTCGAGTGACCCCCAATGAGAGTATTAATTATGCAGCCACAGTGAGACTCTCTCTGGGTGATTGGAACAGAGGCACCAAGGTTGCCCTTGTCTCTGAGCAAGAGGAATTACTGATGGTCCTCAGAACACTGCAGCCTGGTCCCTGCTGCCACTCCTGCCCAGACCGGAGACAGCACACCTGAGGACTGGCCCTCCTTATATTGGGAAACTGCTTCTTCCATCTGTGGGAGCCTGAGCAGGGCCAGGGCCGGGGGCCGGGAGCCGGGGGTGGTGGGGGGTGGGACTCGAGAAGGATCCTCAGCCTGTGCAGGTGGGGCTCATTGTCCCTGACGAATGGGAGTGGCCCAGACAGGAGAAGAGGTAAAAAGTGTAAGGGCACAGCTGGGATGGGGAGGCTGGGAGTTGAAGTTGGACCAGAGTGGCATCTCATATCGTCCAAGGTTGCCACAGCCCTCACTTGGGAGGGGGCTATTGGCACCCGACCTGGAATTTGTCCTGCCTAGGATGTGGGTTGAAGGTCAGAGCAGGCACTGAATATGGGGCGAGTCTGTGGCCAGGGTAGGGCTCAGAGAGAGCCCAGGTGGAGGCCAGTATGTACCTGTATAGGACAAGAGTCATAGGAGAAAAAGCTGCCAAGATTGAACAGGACCAGATCCAGGGGACCTGAAGGGCTTCTACTGGCAAGGGGCCATGATCAGATGAATATTCTAGAAAGATGACTCTGTGGTAGGTGTAAGGTTGCATTGAAAGGGGGAAACCAATTTGGAGACTACTGTAATAGTTTCGTCAAGAGAGCAGCATTGGAAGAGAAGAGGCCCATGTAAGATGCTGGTGCAGTGGAAGTCCCCTAACATGGTGGAGGGAGTTTGGGAATGGTGGCCACTTACAGTTGTGCAGGTTGTGCACTGAACAATTCCAGCACTCTCTCCTCCACCCCCTATTCCCACAATTTCATTGTTATCTATCTTAGCTATGTGTAGTTACTACAGGTTCCAAATAGATGGCAAGAAAGTGTTTTGAGGAAGGGGGTACCTTTTTCTAATTTGCAGTCACCGTATTGGCTAGTGTTGAGGCTGTGTTTGAACTAAGTTGATCTGTAAATGTTAGTTTCTGAGGGCAGGGCCTGAGGATGTCCAGATCTGACACTGGACAGTATCAGCTGGCCAGAGCCCAAACTAGGAGCAATGGCCAGTCCAGCTGATGCCTGGAACCCTGGGCTTTTCTCTGTACCCAGCAGAATCTCATCCATGAAGGGCATGGCATTGAGGAGGGATGGCCAGGGCTGGGATTGGGTGGTTAAGATAGGATGAGGGGTGGTGGTCTCTGGGTTGGTCACCCTGCTGGCTGGCCTCCAGCATGGCTATTAGGCTCTTGAAGGACCCCTTTCCCAGGAAGCTCTGGGGGGATTTCCATCTGCTGTGCCCCAGATCTGTGTCTGTCTTCTTGGATTCTGTCCTAAGGGTAGGGTGAGTCTTAATTTCCAGCTGGAGTGCAGGTGTCGTGCTCCTCCTTCTTGGGACCCAGCTCAAGACTCCCATGTAGCGTCTTCCTCTTGGATAATTAATACGTTAGCAAGCAAAGAGTTTGGTCAAGCTGCCGTGCTGTGCTGGTTGTCTCCCGATGGTCTCTTCAATCCACTCTCCACCCTCCTTCCTGCATCCTGCTCTGGAAGATGATCCTGTGGGTGATACACCGATGGCTCCCTCTGGCTTCTAGTGGGTTCTTCCCATGGAAGCCCCCGTAGGAGATTTGGGGCTGGAGGAGAGTGGGGTCAGGGCTTTTGTTCCCTCAGCTTTCTTCCTTGGGTCAGTGGGGGTCTTCTGTCCTGACTATTTAATACACTGATCTTCTGTTAGGCAGCCCTCTGCAGCCACTCACTGCCTAGTTCGTTTCTTCCCTCCTTTCCTTTCCTTCCCTTCCTTTCCTTCCTTTCTTTCCTTTCCTTCCTTTCTTTTCCTTCCTTTTCTTTTTTCTTTTCTTTTCTTTTTTCTTTGTTTCAATGGAGTTTCGCTCTTGTTGCCCAGTCTGGAGTGCAGTGACATGATCTCGGCTCACTGCAACCTCTGTCTCCTCAGTTCAGGGGATTCTCCTGTCTCAACTTCCCAAGTAGCTGGGATTACACACAGGCGCCACCACACCCGGCTCATTTTGTGTCTTTAGTAGAGATGGGGTTTTGCCATGTTACTCAGGCTGGTCTTGATCTCCTGACCTCAGGTGATTTGCCTGCCTCGGCCTCCCAAAGTGCTAGGATTACAGGCATGAGCCATTGCACCCAGCCCGTGCTGATTTCTTATTGCTGCTATAACAAGTCTACATATCCACATTTATTATCTTCTAGTTCCAGAGTTCAGAAATTTGAAATGGGTCACTTGGGACTGGAATCAGTGATTGGTTGACTTTAGTCCTTTTGGCAGGACTGCATTCCTTCTGGAGGCTCTAGTGGGGAATTTGTTCCTTGCCTTTCCCAGCTTCTAGAGGCTCCTGCATGTCTTGGCTCGTGGCCACATCCCTCCAGCCTCGGTTTCTGTTGTCACATGTCCTTCTCTGACTCTTCTGCCTCCTCTTTTTCTTTTTTTGAGATGGAGTTTTGCTCTTGTTACCCAGGCTGGAGTGCAGTGGCGCAGTGTCAGCTCACTGCCACCTCTGCCTCCTGGGTTCAAGCGATTCTCCTGCCTCAGCCTCCCAAGTAGCTGGGATTACAGGCACCCACCACTACATCCAACTTATTTTTGTACTTTTAGTAGAGACCAGGTTTCACCGTGCTGGCCATGCTGGTCTCGAACTCCTGACCTCAGGTGATCCACCTGCCTTGGCCTCCCAAAGTGCTGGGATTACAGGTATGAGCCATCGTGCCTAGCCCCTCAGTGGTCCTCTTGCATGGGACATTGAGGCCATTGCTATCATTGGTTTGGTTGTCAAATTAAAGCCGACTGTGGCTGTTACTCATTGGTGATAATGGCTACTCAGGGTTTCCCTCAGAGATGGTCTCGGAGGTATCTGTCTTGTTATCTCTAAGGCCACATCAGAGGTCGAAATAGAATGAATGCTAACAGAAAGGGCTTTGGAATCGGGTGGGCTTGGATTCCTAACCCAGTTTGACTACTCACCAGCTGTGTGCTTTTGTGCAAGTTACTTAACCTCTCTGAGCAATTGTTTCCTCATTTGGATAATAGAGATCATAACTGTTGCTACTTCAAGGGGTTGTCAGAGGCTTCAATGAGTCAATGCACATAAGGTCCCTTGAAGGGCTGACCATGACAATACACTCCAGCGGCTTCTATATATATATATATTTTTTTTTTTTTCTTTTTTCTTTTTTTTTTTGAGACGGAGTCTTGCTCTGTCGCCCGGCTGGAGTGCAGTGGTGCGATCTCGGCTCACTGCAACCTCTGCCTCCTGGGTTCAAGTGATTCCCCTGCCTCAGCCTCCTGAGTAGCTGGGACTACAGGGGCATGCCACCATGCCTAGGTAATTTTTTTTGTATTTTAGTAGAGACGGGGGTTTCACCATGTTTGCCAGGATGGTCTCGATCTCCTGACCTTGTGATCCCCGCGCCTTGGCCTCCCAAAGTGCTGGGATTACAGGCGTGAGCCACCGTGCCCGGCCCCTGTTCTTAGAATCATTATACATGCTTCCACCCTGGGGTCACTTCTGCACACCCCTTGGCTGCACCCCGGCATTCCTGGCCTTCCATTACCTTCTGGGTGTCCTGTGTTCAGGTGCCCTCTGTATTCTGGCAGAACCTCCACTTCCTGGCTATAGATGAGAGTGAATTTTCACAGCCTTCTCGTAGCCCTGGCAGCTTCTGCCAGTGTGGGAGTGAGGGATGCATAGCCTCAGGGAGCCTGCTGCATACTCTGTGTCAGTGTGAACACCATGACCTTTCACAGACGTCCTTTTTTTTGTGATAAATATTGCAAACAGCCAACACTGAGTCTTCAGTTCTTTCTCAGCTCCTTTTCAGGACCCCTTTGGGGAATTCTAAGCAAGGCAAGTGACACTGATCTCAAAACTTTGTACTCATCCTGCTGACAGTTTTGCATTTGTCTCTTAGAAATGCCTTTTCTTGTTCTTGGATGTTGCATCTTTGGCCAGACCCTCAGGGCTGCCCAGTCCGTTCTTGGGGCCAGCATCAGAAGCCCCCATCTCCGGGACTTGCAAACGGCCCCAAGTTCAGATCTGAGGGAAGAACATGAAAGATGTCCTTTGGCCCATCGGGAGCAGAGGCTTGGCAGCGGGATGGCAGCAGCAAAGAGGCTTCCTCTGATTCAGTGAAGCCATCAGCTGTCTCTCCAAATGTTTCTTCTCCTCTAAGCCTTGTTTTGGTTAATTTAAGAACAGCTGCCCTCAATGGGAACCAATTTTTGACAGTGTGTGGAAGCAGCTTCCCAGGAAAGCTGCCGGAATGGGAATGGAGGATTAGCTAGGGATTTAGAGGTGGGGACCTCTTGGGGTGTGCCACTTAATTGCTTTCCTTCCTTAGTGAGGAGCCCCCATTATGGAGGATGAGTAAATAAGCTTGGTTATTGCCAGGGAGCGTTCAAAGCAGCTCGAGAACCTGGAACTATGCTGGAAGGAAACTTGCGATGGACTAGATAAGTGGTCAGCAAAGCCATTTTCTTTGATCCCTGGACAGGGCTGGCCTGTGTTTCCCAGCTCCCTTGAAGTTAGGTGGGCCCCTGAGCCTGAGCACCAGCAGGGAGAGTGGGTGTGGAAGCGACACATGCCGCTTAAGGCTTGGCCCCAGCAGCCCTTCGCTCAATTCCTTCCTACCTGGTGACTGATGATGCCAAAGTATCAGTGAGGCCCTTTATGTGAGACAGTGGAACCCTAGCATGGAGAAAGCCTGGACACCCGAGGGTCTACTATTTTTTTTTTTTTTGAGATAGGATCTTGCTCTGTTGCCCAGGCTGGAGTGCAATGGCATGATCTTGGCTCACTGCAATCTCCACCTCCCGGGTTCCTTTGATTCTCCTGCCTCAACCTCCTGAGTAGCTAGGATTACAGATGAATGCCACCAAGCCCGGCTATTTTTATTTTTGTTATTGTATTTTTAGTAGAGATGACGTTTCACCATGTTGGCCAGGCTGGTCTGGAACTCCTGACCTCAGGTGATCTGCCCACCTCAGCCTCCCAATGTGCTGGGATTACAGGCGTGAGCCACCATGCCTGGCTGTTATTTATTTATTTATTTTTTGTATTTTTGGTAGAGATGTATTTTCACCATGTTGGCCAGGCTGATCTCAAACTCCTGACCTCGGGTGATCTGCCAGCCTTGGCCTCCCAAAGTGCCGAGATTACCGAGGGTCTACTCTTAAAACTGTTACACGAATCAGAGAAAAGCCTGTACTATTTCCAGTCAATACAGTCTTTTGAGATCTTTCATGTGGTTGGTTACAGTAGTTAGTGTGCTGTGATGAATACTGGCCCTCGAGGTCACGGAGTCCTGCTCTTTTATTTGGGATGTGGTAGGATAGACTGGGAGACGTTCCTCCTATAAGGGCATAGATTCCAATGGCAGGGCGGGATTATTTGGGCTGGCAGTACACTCCTATGTACAGTGGGTACACACAGAGTGCAAGGGGCTCCACTGGAGTCCAGTATGCCAAAGCTGGGATCGCAATTTGCATTTAGCACTTTGAGTCCTCTTTGTAGAGAGATGTGCTTGTTCCTGGGTAATTCAGGGTAAAACCAGCTGCAGCTCTTGTTGGTGGAGGGACGAAGTCAGCAACCAGAGCCTCCCCATCGTACTGCAGTCTGTCAGACTGGAGCCCACTTCTCTATTCTTTGGAACAGTAGAAATGGCCTGTCTCCCTCTCTGACCTGACGCCAGAGGCCTTTTCCCTCCCAACTATTAGGAGGGAGCACGTTGGATAAAGCCTGAACTCCGGTGTTCCTTGGGTGTGGGGTTTTAGGGTGCCCGCCTTGATCCTTTCCTCCAAACACCTGCTTTCCCACCACTTCCCAGGGGCTGTGATCTGACTGAGGATTCCCCTGGTGAGTTCAGGCCCCCATCCTTTTAGTAAGGAAAACACCCATAGAACCAAATGGGCAGGCTGCCCGCCTCGGGTCCTGAGGGAGAAGAGTCTCAGACCCTGTGGGAGATGGGCCTTTCCCAAGGTCACACAGCAGGTCTGTGGCAGAGCAGACGCAGGTCCAATTACCCTTGGCCCCTTCTTTATGAGTGATCACTCCCCACATGTGTGGGTCATTCACGGGATGGACATAGGACAGATAGGGCCCAGAGGTCCCCGATGGGATCTCACAGAGCTGCCTGCTCCGTGATTGGCTGGTTCTCCTCACCAGCATGTGGTGGTTTCTCAACATCTCCCTCAAGGGAACCAGAGTGGAATTTTAGGTTTTATCAGCCCAGCTACAGGGAGTGATGATTTTATTTATTTATTTGTTTAGAGACAGAGTCTTGCTCTGTTACCCAGGCTGGAGTGCTGTGGTACGATCTTGGCTTACTGCAACCTCCGCCTCCTAGGTTCAAATAATTCTCCTGCCTCAGCCTCCTGAGTAGCTGGGTTTACGGCACCCACCACCACGCCCAGCTAATTTTTGTATTTTTAGTAGAGACGGGGTTTCACTGCGTTGGCCAGGCTGTTCTTGAACTCCTGATCTAAGGTGATCCTCCCATCTCAGCCTCCCAAAGTGCTGGGATTACGGGCGTGAGCCGCCGTGCCTGGCCAGGAGTGATGAACTCTTGGATGAATTCATTTGTCCCTTCATTCATGTTGGGCGGTGCTAAAAGCCTGCTGCGTTCCAGGATCCTAGGCCCTGGGTTTATGGAGGTCGGGGAGAGACAGATTATGTCTTGATCTCACTGGAGTTCAGAATCCAGTGGGGATCTTGGTCAGGCTGAAGACCTAGCGTGGTCTTACCTGGAGGAGAAGGTGGCCTCATGCCAAGTCAAATGTGGAAAAGTGAGGAAGAATGAGAGCTACAAGGCCATGTTGGCATGGGAGGGATCTGGAGCTTAGCTTCAGACCAAAGACAGAATGCAAACATTGGTAAGTGAGGGAGGAGTGGTGAGCAGTGGAGGCCGTGGGTTAGGGGAGCTCACCAATGAAGGGGAGTGGAGAACTGGCTCGTGGATGCTCCACCATGGAAGGGGAAGTCCATACCTGCTTGTGGGCAGAAGGAAGGAGGCCGGGAAGTGCGTGTGTGTGAGAGACGGAAAATTGACAACTAGGCAATGACAGATCATCAGAGGGTGACTTGTTTGAAAGAAGGGACCTACCAGAAGCAAGTACCAGCTGCCCTCCCCACCCTATGAGATAGAGAATTATTATTATCCCCAGTTTCCAGATGAGGAAATCAAGGCTCTTATCAGGACAGTGAAGTCAATGCCTATGATAAATGTAGCACATAGTGCAAAAAGTGCTGAACTCTTCAACCAATCGGGTTTGCCTTCTAGTAACCCTGCTAATACCAGGTGTTATTCCCCCATCATACTGATGTGGAAACCGAGGCTCAGAGAGGCAAAGTAAGAATGTTGATTCGTGTCTGATGTTCTGCACCTGATTATGGGGAGACGCGGTGTTGAAAGGAACGAAGAAGGCTTTGGGGGTGTTTATTGTGGCACTGTTCACAATAGCAAAGACTTAGAACCAACCCAAATGCCCATCAACGACAGACTGGATAAAGAAAATGTAGCATATATACACCATGGAATACTATGCAGCCACAAAAAAGGATGAGTTAATGTCCTTTGCAGGGATGTGGATGAAGTTGGAAACCATCATTCTCAGCAAACTAACCCAAGAACAGAAAACCAAACACCGCATGTTCTCACTCATAGGTGGGAATTGAACAATGAGAACACATGGACACAGGAAGGGGAACACTGGGGCCTCTTGGGGGGTCAGGTGACTGGGGGAGGGATAGCATTAGCAGAAATACCTAATGTAGATGATGGGTTGATGGGTGCAGCAAACCACCATGGCACGTGTATACCTATGTAACAAACCTGCACGTTCTGCACATGTATCCCAGAACTTAAAGTGTAATAAATAAATAAAAAAAATCCTTCTCTTGTGCATTTACTCTCTTTTTGTGTTCACCTTATACCATCTTGTTTTTCTTTTTTCATGGTGAATCCCTTTGTTAGGCTTTCAGATGAGACGCTAGATGGATAGAGTCATGTGTGTCAGTCAGTAGCATCAGTAGAACTTGCCACCAGAAATCCTCTTTCCCATCTCCATATCTGGTTCAGCTACTTCTTTGAGGGAGGCGTGGTCCAGACCCCATTATTGAGGAACTGGAATTCTCCATGTTAGGCAAGAATCACGGCCTCCCAAAGATGCCCATGTCCTAATCCCCAGAACCTGCAAGTAGGGCAGGTTACATGGCAAAGGAGAATTAAGGTA
Source organism: Macaca mulatta (assembly GCF_049350105.2). Lineage (NCBI taxonomy): Eukaryota > Metazoa > Chordata > Mammalia > Primates > Cercopithecidae > Macaca > Macaca mulatta. The sequence continues at coordinate 7,886,901 of NC_133421.1, read as the reverse complement.
GCAGTTGGAATTAAGTTTTCTAATCAGCTGACCTTAAGGTAGGAATATATGTTGGGTGGATCCAACATAATCCTGAGGGTCCTTAAAAGGGGAAGAGGTTAAGGGAGAACCAGAGAGATGGCATCAGGGAAAGGACTCCCCCAAGAAATGTGGTCAGGCTGGAAAAAACAAGGACAAAGATTCAGTCCTAGAGCTTCCAGAAAGGAATGCAGCCCTGCCAACATCTTGATTTTAGCCCAGTGAGACCCCTTTTGGGATTCTGAGCTCCAGAACTATAAGATAATACATTTGTGTTGTTTTAAGCCAGTAAGTTTGTGGACATTTGTTAGAATAGCCATTGAAAACGAATTCAGTATGGTGGTGTATATGAAGGTGATGGTCTCAGGGGAAAAGAACAGCCCTCAGATGGAGAGAAACATCTCTGACAGATTCGTTTCCGTTTCAGTTGCAGCTTTTAGAGGGCAGCAACACCCAGGGGAAAACCAAGGCCGAGGATTTGGCCTGAGCTTCATCCCCCAGTGAATCTCTTATCTGGGTTCACTTCCTTCATAGGCCATGTAAACAGATGCTTCAGTTAACATGACATCTCTGCCTTTCTCTCTCATCCTGCTTATATCTGTATCTTCATCCTTGTCCTTCCATTTTTCAATGGTCTCCTACAAAATGTTTTACTCCTTAACATATGAGATTCTTGACTTTCAAACTACTCAAGACTGATACTTTCCATATCAGTCCATGTATTCCTACTCACATTGCCAAGAATCAGATCAGCAAAGCCATTTAAATCCCACATAGAGGACCCCATACTTCCAGAATGAGAATATCCAGGTACCCTTGTGATAGGTAAGCCATGGGCTGTCTGCTGATGACATCGTTGCCTTCCAGGTGCAATTCCAAGCAGTCCCTCAACATGGTGAAAAATTAGTTCCCAGTTATCTTTGGACTACCCAGGACATCTAAATTAAAGTAACATTACTTCAGGCCAGGAGTTCAAGACCAGCCTGGGCAACATAGTGAGATCCTATCTCTACAAATACATTAAAAAAAAAAAAAAAAAAGAGCCAGGCATCGTAGCACACGCTTATTGTCTTAGCTACTCAAGAGGCTGAAGCCAGAGGATTGCTTGAACCCGGGAATTTTAGACTGCAGTGAGCCATGATAGCCACTGCACTCCAGCCTAGGTGACAGAGTGAGATCCTGTCTCTAGAAAGAAAGAAAGATCCTCTCTCTAAAAAGAGGGAGAAAGAGACAGAGAAAGAGGGAGAAAGAGACAGAGAAAGAGAGAGAGAGAAACAGCTATTTAGCATTTCTTAGTAAATTCCACTGCATTCTGGGCACAAGAGTTCCAGTTGGTAGCAAGGAAGAAGGACTCTATGCCTGGATCCCTAACTTCCCATTTTGTAAGGCTTCATCCTGTAGCCGCCAAAGGCAAGTAAGAATCCATAGCAGTCATCAAATTCATCAATAAGCATTTCTTTCCATTAAAACTAAGATTGCTCTGTAAGTAAATCTCAAACAGGGGAATGCATCTAATTAGAATTAAAATAATATTGCCCAACCTGCTTTCTCCCATTGCACTGTATATTCTGAACAATTTTATTCTTTTTCAAATTGCCAATTTAAAAAATGCATCCATTCGAAAGGTACACAAAGATTAGCTCTCAATTTTCAATGTTGGCTTCAATCTTACTTTAATGGAGCATCTTTCTCCAGTGCGGTTTTATTCTGCAGCCTGCAGCAGCTGCGTTAAAATTCACTTGGGGAAGGAACACCCATCCTGGTTTTGAATAAAGGAAAAGCAGAATTGCTAAATAAAACATGAGCATCTATTTAAAGAAATACGTGAAGCTGGAAAACAGAGTGGAAGAAGAAAGTCAGTTATCTCCTGTTCATTATCCCTGCAAAGCTCAATGGGTCACAGGTCTGTGTTTCATTAAAAAAAAATCCATCTACCAAATGGTTTAAGTTAATAAAATCTGAAACCTCACATCATCACTTCATCTTAGTGAGTGGCCAGTTCATAATAACATTTTGTTTCAGACAGTTCTGGAGTTTATTTTTCTCTTGTAGAACTGTTTGTAGCCTTGAAAAAGTACAGAATCACAGGAAAAAAGTTGTACTTCTTTCAGGAATGAACTTCTGGCAATCAGCATGTAATGGAAGAAAGGGTGTGTTTAAAACCAAAGTATCCCTTTGATATGACTTGGATCTGTGTCCCCACCCAAATCTCATGTTCAATTGTAATTCCCAGTGTTGCAGGTGGGGCCTCATGGGAGGTGATTGGATCATGGGGCTGGATCCTCCATGAATAGTTTAGCACTGTCCCTTTGATGGTGTTCTCCTAATAGAGTTCTCACGAGATCTGATTGTTTAGATGTGTGTAGCACCTTCCCCACTCTCTCTCCTCCTCCTGCTCCAGCCATTTGAGACTTGCCTGCTTCCCTTTCGCCTTCCACCATGCCTGTAAGTTTCCTGAGGCCTCCCCAGCCATGCTTCCTGTACAGTCTGCAGAAACATGAGCCAATTAAACCTCTTTTCTTTATAAATTACCCAGTCTCAGATATTTCTTTATAGCAATGCAAGAATGGACTAATAACACCCTTTAATATATATCCAAACATGAATTCCAACTTAATTATTCAACTGTGTGTCCAGTAGTGGTATTAGGCCGCTGAACAAACACGGTATCCTGACACAGGTTTACTTAAATAGTAATGCTAGAAGTTGCAATCGCTGAGTAATTACAGCACACACACAATCACATTGCCAGAAATGTGCCATTTACCCAGCTAGAGCTCTCCCGGCTTTCCTCCCAGGGATCTGGCCACCTGCAGGTCTGGACAGAGCTGTTGAGGGTGCTCAGCGCACACGGAAGGGGAATTGCAGTGCTTTCTTTTAGGGCACTTTTCAGCCTGCTCTGAACCAGGTGTATCTTTTACTATCCAGTCTTGAGTGAGAGATTTCCAACACGATCTGTTTCTTTTCTAGTATAAAGACCAGGCATTGGCACTCTTAGATCTTACCTCCCAGCTCTTCCTTTATTTTCCAACTTCATTTTTCCATCTTCCCAGCACAGTGACATCACAATTTTGGTTAAGTCACAGTCTTGTGTTTCTATTATTATGACTCTATAACTGTTGTTCACTGTCAAGCCAGCGATACGCTATGATGAGGCTTCTTTTCTCGTAGTTGTTTGGGTTTTCATTTTCTTCCTATTTTGTTCAATCTCATCCTGTCTCTGTGGCTTTGAATACCAAGAACGTACTGATCACTTCCATATTCCCTTCTCTGCCCACACCTCTACCTTGTGCTCCAGACCTCTGTACGCAATGACCTCAAATTCTTCATTTGGGTGTTGTGTTAGTCAGGGTTCTCCAGAGGGACAGAACCAGTAGGATCTATCTATATATGCAAGGGAGTTTATTAAGAAGAATTGGCTCACATGGTTACAAGGCAAAGTCCCACAGTAGGCCGTCTGCAAGTTGGGGAAGAGAGAAGGTGGTAGTGACTCAGTCCAAGTCCAAAAGCCTCAAAACCAGGGAAGCTGACAGTGCAGCCTTCAGTCTGTGGCCAAAGGACCAAGAGCTCCTGGCAAGCCACTGGTGCAAGTCCCAGAGTCCAAAGGCTGAAGAAACTGGGGTCTGATGTCCAAGGGCAGGAGGAGCAGGAGAAAGCATCAAGCACAGGAGAAAGATGAAAGCCAGGAGACTCAGCAAGCAAGGCTATCCCATCTTATTCCACCTGCTTTGTGCTAGCTGCATTGGCAGCTGATTGGATGGTGCCCACCCACACTGAGGGTGGGTCTTCCTCTCCCAGTTCACTGACTCAAATGTCAGTCTTCTCTGGTAACACCCTCAAAGACACACCCAGAAACAATACTTTACCAGCCATCTAGGCATCCTTCAATCCGGTCAAATTGACACCTAATATCAACCATCACAGGTGTCTGATAAGCTTTGTTAATATGCCTAAAGCACAACCTCTATGCTCTCCACCACCCCACAATATTCACCTGCATCTTTCTCTAGCTTAGCTACCAGTCACTCCAGCCTGCAACTGTTCAGACGAGGAGCTTTGAAGTTCCTCTGATGCTCTGCTTGCTCTTACACTCCACATCCAATCTTGGCAAATTCTCATTACCTCTACCTGCAAAACACAGCCACAATCTGTCTCTTACCTTCTCTGACTGCTAGTGCCTTAGCCCATGCCACCATTGACTCCCATCCAGATGTTTACAATCTGCCTCATAATTGGTCTCTCTCTACTTCCACCATTGTTCCCTGACAGTCTTATTTCAGCACAAAAGCTGGAGTGACTGTTTTAAAAGGTAAGTTAGATCATGTCACGCTTCTATTATATTGCAATGCAAATCTTCTTCTCTGGTTCAATCCACTGCAGCCACACAAGCCTCCTTGGTGTTTCCTGACCTGCCAGGTATGCTCCCTTTGCAGAAACTTTGCAGTTGCTATGCATTTGCTTCCCCAGGTATCTGCATGGTTTTCTCCTTCCCCTCTTTCAGGACTTTTGCCGTGGTACCTTCCCTGACTATCTAAAACTGAACCTCAAACCTCATGCTGGCATCCCCATTCCCATTTTACTTTTCTCTGTAGCACAGTGATCATCTAATATGCTATAGATTTCACTTATTTCCATTATTGTCTGATTTCCTTCACTAGAACATATGCTGCATGAGGGCAGGGATTTTTATCTGCTTTATTTACTGCTGTGTTCCCAGTGCTTAGAATGATGCCAGGCATCTAGAAGGTGCTCAATAAATCATTGTCCAACAATGCATTTGCTGAGTTTTCTAGGCATCAGTCAGTGACGTTTTCTAGATATTCCTTTGATACTGTAAAATTCTTCTCAATATTATTTTCTATATGGTCAATAATTAGTTAATGTCTCTGTTTTTAATGTTTTTCCTTCTGATTCTGGTCCTTTTACATTCTACTGTTCTAGTCTGGACTACTTGGTCTTCAGGCTTCCTGCCTAGTTGCAATTCTGGGACATCTTTTTGCCTCCTGTGTGTTATATTCCTTATTTCGTGGAACTTAAGTCTTCCTCTTTCATGATCTACTCCTTTGTTTGGTGTAGTACATCCTCCAGTAGTTTTCTGAGAAAAGGTGCATGGTAGGTATTCTTATTTTTTGAGATCTTACATGTCTGAAAATGTCTTTATTTTGCTTTCACACTTGACTGATATTTGGCTGGTTATAGAATTCTAGATTAGAGATGACTTTCAGAATTTTGAAGTGGCTCTTTATGGTCACTTCATTTGTTCACATAATATATTCATTCCCTAGGGCTGCTGTAATGAAGTATCACAAGCTGGTTGGTTTATGCAACATAAATTTGGCTGGGTGTGGTGGCTCATGCCTGTAATCCTAGCACTTTGGGAGGTTGAGGTGGGAAGATTGCTTGAACCCAGGAGTTTGAGACCAGTCTGGGAAACATAGGGAGACCCTGTCTCTACAAAAAATACAAAAATTAGCCGGGCACGGTGGTGTGTGCCTGTAGTCTCAGCTACTTGGGAGGCTGAGTTGGGAGAATTGCTTGAGCCCAGGAGGTTGAGGTGATTGCTCCACTGCACTCCAGCCTGAGACAGAAGGAGACCCTGTCTCAAAAAAATCCAAGTGTTTTCCCTCCACTAAAACAAACAAACAAATAAACAAAACAAAAAAAAAAAACTAGAAATGTATTGTCTCACAGTTCTAGAGGCTATGATTCCAAGATCAAGGTGTCAGCAGGGTCAGTCCCTTTTAAGGACTGTAAGGTAGAATCTGTTCCACGCCTTTCTCCTAGCTGCTAGAGGTTTGCTGCTCTCTTTGATTTTCCCTGGCTTCTGCTGAATCACCCCAATCTCTGCCTTCGTCTTCACATAGCATCCCCCTGTGTGCATGCCTGTGTCTAGATTTCTCTTCTATATAAGGACACCAATTGTATTGGATTAGGGGCCCAGCCTGCTCCAATGTGACCTCATCTTAACCAGTTACATCTGCAAAGACTGTTTCCAAATAAGGCCTCCTTCTGAGGTTTTGGGGTTAAAACTTCAACATATGAATTTGAGGAGAGCACAATTCAATACATAACATATACAAAAGTCATTAGTATTCTTGACCCTTTGTATGTGACTGTTTTCCTCCTCTTAGGAGCTTTTGCAATCTTTATTCTTGATATTCTGAAATTTCATGGTGATATGGTTTGACTGTGTCCCCACCCAAATCTCATCTTGTGTCGTAGTTCTGATAATTCCCACACGTCATGAGAGGGACTAGGTGGGAGGTAATTTAATCATGGGGGCGGTGACCCTCATGCTGTTCTCATGATAGTGAGTGAGTTCTCATGAGATCTGATGATTTTACAAGGGGCTTCCCCCCTTTTGCTTAGCACTTATCCTTGCTGTCGTCATACGAAGAAGGACATGTTTGCTTCCCCTTCCACTGTAACTGTAAGTTTCCTGAGACCTCCCCAACCCCGCAGAACTGTGGGTCCATTAAACCTCTTTTTCTTTATAAATTACACAGTCCCAGGTATGTCTCTTGAGAATGAGCTAATACACATGGTAACATGCTTTGGTGGGCCTTTTAGTTTCCTTGCTGTGGGCCCTCAGTAAACCCACTCAATCTGGAAATACTTGTCATTTGATTTGGATAAAATTTCATTTAGAATTTCTTTGATCATTTTTCTTATGTTTTTTTTTCTGTTCCCTCTGAGACTCCTATCAGCTAAATATTGGCTCTCATAGATTGATATTCTCAATTTTATATTCTTTATTTCCTATTGACCATCTTTTTTCCTGTCCTGTTTTTGGGATATTTGTTCAACTTCATTTTCAAACCTTTCTACTGATTTTCATATTACTGATACCGTATACTTAATTTCTTTTTATTTTTTTGAGACAGAGTTTCCTTCTGTTGCCCAGGCTGGAATGCAGTTGCATGATCTCAGCTTACTGCAACCTCTGCCTCCTGGGTTCAAGCAATTCTCCTGCCTCAGCCTCCTGAGGAGCTGGGATTACAGGCATGCACCACCATGCCCGGCTAATGTTTGTATTTTTAGTAGAGACAGGATTTCACCATGTTGGCCAGGCTGGTCTTGAACTCCTGACCTCAGGTGATTTGCCTCCCTCGGCCTCTCAAATTGCTGGGGTTATATGTGTGAGCCACCGCACCTGGCCTCTGTATTTTTAATTTCTAAGAGCTCTTATTTTCTGATTGCCTCTGTCTTATGAGATCTTGTTCTTGTTTCATGGGAACAATATCTCTTTTTTAATCTCCCTGAGGATATTCATTATAAGGTCTTTGAAGTTTTCCTTTTGCTTCCTGTATTGGCTCTATTTCAGCAGAGGTATTTTTTCTATCTATGTCTGTTTTGGTCTCTTATATTGAAAAATTTCCCCAAATGTCTAGAGATTCTCACCAACCCATGCGTATTTAAGAGCGAGACACTAAAAGGTTGGTTGGACTCTCTGCAGGTGGGCTAGGCTTGTTGATGGGTGAGGGGCTTTACTGTAGAATAAAGGATCTGAGGCCCAGCCATTTGGGGGACTCTCAACTTCAGCATCTGGTAGGGGTTTTCTCATGGGTCTTTTATTTCACCAGAAACAAATAATCCAGTGTCCTGTTTGGAGATATGTGTTTGACTGGCAAACAAGCAAGCCGATGGAGCTGGAGAACTTAGCCTTTAGGATGCATCCTTTCTCACACTGGCCCTCTGATGTGCCCGTATCCCTGAGTCAGGAGCTCTCCTGGTCCAATTCCCTAATCAATTGCTTCTACCTTGCAGGGAGGGCAAGTGAGGCCCCTGACTGCTGGGGATGAAGGACAAGACCTGGGAGACACCAATTCCTTTTTTCAGCCTTGGTCTGAGCCACCACCCTCAACATTACCAGATGTCCCTAATTCCTGAAGCTTCCTGGGGCACGGCGGGATTAACATTTGCTTGTCATTGATCTTCCCTCTAAAGCAACTGAGGCTTCTGTAGAAATGAACTCTCTCTCATTTCCTGGGCCAGTTGTCACTGTCCCGCCTGTCTCACATTCGCCATATTCTCTCAGCTGCTCCTTTCTCCTTCCTCCTTGTCTGCCCAGTCATGTTAACAGGGTTTTGGGGAGGAGCAGAGATTGTTGCACCTGGTCACTCTGGCTGTGCACACTCCTCTCTCGGGCTGGATGCATCCATGGGCCTCTCCATTCTTGTCCACTTCTCTCCGCCCCTTGCGAGGTTGACTCTGTGAGCCTAATCTAGACGATCCTATGCTTTCTGGCTTCCAGTTGGGTTTGGCCAGAGGCAGGCCTTGGCAGGCGATCAAATGGTGGGGAAAAGAGCGTGGTCAGTGTTTGCCTCCCCAGGTTCTCCCCTGCTGGCCACCTTGGGCAGGTTGTATGTCTTGGTCCCAGCAGCCCTCTCTCCCTGCAGTTCCCTTCAGAGACTCTCTCCTTTTGATGTAGGGATAGCAGGGGCACCTTACTGTTACAAACCCCAGGGGACTGCACTATCCCTTCTTGATTTCTTTTGACTCTTCCCTCTTCGGTGTAAACAGTGCTCTCACCAGGGGCTCCCGCATTATCCCATTGGCTTGTGCTGTCCGTTTCCAGTGCCACCCTCCTGATCAGTTTCATCCATCTAGCACCTCCTCAGCATCCCCATCCCAGCCCCAGTGCTACTCTTCTTAGGAAGTTCCCCTGAACCCCCAAGACACGATCGTTTGCTTTGCTTTACTTAACCCTAGAGCCCTCTTTTTGTCCTTTAGGGCGCTTTTTGCTAGGTTTAATAGATGACTGTCTTCTCCACCAGATGATAAATTCCAGCCTGCAGGGACCATGTTTTGTTCATCCTCAGATCCGCAGCCCCTAGCAGAGTGTCTGTGGGGACTTAGTCAATATTGCCTTGGTGAGGGAGCGAGTGACTGAGAAGGCCCCTCCTACAAGAAGCCTTCCAGGATCTCCAAGAGGAGAGCCATGTTTCTCATCTCTCAACATCACCAGCGATGCCCCCGCTCTGCTCTTGTAGCGTTTGCCACTGTTGACCTTGCTCTGTGATTGCTGACCGCCACCCCTGTCCATTCTCGTTACGTGGATCTCCCTCTGGACAATCCAGATCTCATCCAGTTTGAATCTCCAGTCCTTTGCTTTTCCAAAGGTCTGCTTCTCCCTGAACCTGCAGAGATTGCTTGAGCCAGGCTGATCAAACGCCGGGCAGCTGTGAGAGGAGGGAACTCATGGCTCAGGGGAGAAGGAAGCTCGAGCTGGCAAAGCTGGAGCCTTGGAAACAAGAAAAACCTCAAGAAGGCAACGGTAACAATGTCATCCTGCAGATGCCACAGGCAGAGAGGCGAGCTGAGCCTGCAGCCCTAAGACCGGAGTTTCCTTTTGGGGAGGCTCAGAGAGAACAGCTTGGCAATGCCACTGGAGGTCCCTGAGACATCACCTTCTCACCACTGCCTGCCCCTGCCAGGCAGCTGTCTCCAAATCCAGCGGATTCCTTCCTCCAGGGGCAAAATGGTAGCAAAAGCGTGGGCTCTGAGGTCGAATGGGTCTGAGTTTCTGTCTTGGTTCTGCCACCGCTGGTTGTGTGACCTTGGCCTTAATCTCCCCAAGCTGCAGCCCCCTCATCTGCGAAATCGGAATTATAATAATGCTTGCTGCAGGCTGTTGAGAGGGTTAGGGGAGGTCACACATAAAGACTGACTAGCGCTGCGTGTGTGACACATAGGAATTATCTGCTGAAAGTAAGTTACCGGTGCTGTCTCCCTGTGGTCAAGGGTAGAACACTGAGAACCATGCCTCCGTAAACCATAGATTTGATTAAAATTAATGCTATTATCAACCTTTGCCTTTTGGTTCTTATTTTAGCAGCCTGAACCCACGCCTTCATGGTTTTCTCCCCTGATTGCTAACACTGACCCATTACTGAACCTTCATGTCCAGCCAGTTGGAATGAGTTCCCCATCGCTGGAGGTATTCAAGGAGCAACCTGATGCTTTCTTGTGCTTCATGCTCTGGGTGGGAGGAGTGAGGGCCCAGGTGGTCGTCCCGGATGGCCTCCAGTTAGAAACTGAGGAGAGGTTTGGATCCTGTTAAACCGCGAGCCGGGGGACTCCATGTGTCAGCGTGCTGCCTGGCAATTAAAATTGGGAGCGTTTAATCTGAAGAGAGTTCCAGCTTCGTTGTTTGCCCTTTTAATCTTGTCTGTTGCCATGGGAACAGCGAGTGATTGCAATCACCACTGTTTGTATTGTGAGCTTGTTCCCATCAATGCAGCTTTTGAAAAGTAAGAAATAAAAATCTTGACTTTGGCGTGCCACTCATTACTCTTCAGAACAAACCCCTGAGAAGTTCCGTCCAACGCGTCCTTCCCAGCATACGGGCTCTCGTTTGGAAATTCCCACCAGCCCAACTTCTGGCCGGATTTCTTTCCTCCCCTCTTAGTCACGTGGCTCTGCAGAGGACGTACTCGAAGCACCGCCTGCTGGGGCAGATTCTGGGTGAGCCGGAGGTGCAGCTCTCTGTGCTCGTGGGGAACTGGCTGCCCAGCTTCCCTCCCTGTGTGACAGCAGAGGCCCAGGCAGTACCCTGGGCCACTCCATTGCCTGCTGGTTATTATTACATTAATAGCTCATAATCACAATAATTATCACTTTCTGAAGATGAAGAGAACGGGATGTTGCCCAGGGTCAGAGTCCTTGCAAAGTGATAGTTTGGGAATAGCAGCTTGTGATGTGGGTCTGAGGAGTCTACGCAATGTTCTGGCTCACGGCAACCAACTTAACTGAAAACTCAGCAGCAACCTACCTACCTTCCTGATGCCCCCAGCTCTATCTGGCTGGACACTCAGGTCCAGAGGTCACCTGCATGGCCTGGAGGGAGATCACCTGGGCCTCCTTCCAGTGAACCGCAAATACCTTTGCCTTCCCTTGAAGCCTACAGAATGGGTTATTGAGAGAATGTAACAATGTTGGCCGAATGCCCAGAGATAATTGATTATAGCATTTTTCTTTGAGTTGAGAAAGACTCCAGAGATCCAGGCTCCCACCCCCTTGTAAGAGCTGAGAATAAACTCCCGAGTGAGGAAGTGGCTTGCCAGAGGTCAGAGTATAAGAGAGTGTCTCCCAGCCCCATCTCTTGATTTTGTGTAAATTCAATCTCATTTGTGAGACATGCTTCAGGGTGTTTCATTTCATAAAGTTTACAAAATTAGAACTCCTTTTATTTGAAATACACACATGCCTTGGACCAATTCTTTTCAGAGAAGATGCAAGTTGATATAAAAGTTTTAAACATGATCAAGACCATCTGGCTAACACAGTGAAACTCAGTCTCTACTAAAAATACAAAACAATTAGCTGGGCGTGGTGGCGGGCTCCTGTAGTCCCAGTTACTCGGGAGGCGGAGGCAGGAGAATGGCGTGAACTCGGGAGGTGGAGCTTGCAGTGAGCCGAGATCAGGCCACTGCACTCCAGCCTGGGCAACAGAGCGAAACTCTGTCTCAAAAACAAAACAAAACAAAAAACAACTCACACCTATAATCCCAGCACTTTGGGAGGCCAAGGCGGGCAGATCACGAGGTCAGGAGATCCAGACCATCCTGGCTAACACGGTGAAACCCCGTCTCTACTAAAAATACCAAAAAATTAGCCGGGCGTGGTGGCGGGCGCCTGTAGTCCCAGCTGCTCAGGAGGTTGAGGCAGGAGAATGGCATGAACCCGGGAGGCGGAGCTTGCAGTGAGCTGAGATGGTGCCACTGCACAGCAGTCTGGGAGACAGAGTGAGATTCCGTCTCAAAAAAAAAAAAAAAAAAAAGTTTTAAACATGAGCTAAATTCTAGAAACCCATACTTACTGGCTACTTTGTTCTCAAGCTAGAGCTGCAGGTACAGGTGAGGAGAAGGGATAGGACCTTTGTAATTCAAGATCAGTCGTGGCCTCCAGGCCTGGTTCAAGGACCTTCTAGTTGAGTTTCCTTGAGGGATCCACTTTATCTCTCAGGGCTTCAGTATTCTCTCCTGTAAAAGGGGAAGAGTGGAGCTTATCTTGTCCACCTAAGGTCGTGCATGAGGTTTCACATCAGCACATGCGTATAGGTGCATCTTAGAAGCTGCAAAATATTGTATAGTATTATGGCTGGGCATGGTGGCTCAAGCCTGTAATCCTAGCACTTTGGGAGGCAGAGGCTGGTGGATTACCTGAGGTCAGAATTCGAGACCAGCTTGACTAATATGGTGAAACCCCGTCTTTACTAAACATACAAAAAAAAAAAAAAGTTAGCTGGACATGGTGGCAGACACCTGTAATCCCAGTTATTCAGGAGGCTGAGGCAGGAGAATTACTTGAACCTGGGAGGTGGAGGTTGCAGTGAGCTGAGATCACATCACTGCACTCTAGCCTGGATGACAGAGCGAGATTCCGTCGCAAAAAAACCCACAAAATTGTGTGGTACTATGCTGTGGCTATTACTGTCACAGATCCTTACAGTGAGGTCTTCTGGACCAGAATTCCTCTTACAGACCAAATGTCTACATGATGAGTCTAAGTTTTTACTCTTCTGTTTGGATACAAATGATCCTCCTTTGATATTTTGACATTGCACAGATCTAAGACAGATTCCCTGGTTTAGATTCTAAACCCATCGAGTACGAAAAGTGTCCTGCACTCACCCTCAAGGTTCCAGCTTTGCAGATGAGTCACGATTTCATTCGTTCATTCAGCAAATACTGACACCCCTCTGTATACCTGGCCCTATACTGAGCTCTAGGATTCAATATATATACTGAATATATAAATATAGAAGTATAGAAAACAGAATGGCCCCTGCCCTGTGAAGAAGTCTCTACCAGTTCTCTACCTCTTCTTTTTTTAGAGATGGGGTCTTGCTCTGTCACTGAGGCTGGAGTACAAGTGGCCCAATCATAGCTTACTGCAGCCTCAAACTATTGGACTCAGGAGATCCTCCCACCTCAGCCTCCCGAGTAGCCGGGACTACAGTTACATGCCATCATGCTCGGCTAATTTTTAATTTTTTTTTTTTTTTTTGTTGTGACAGGGATAGGGGTGAGATCTTGCTGTATTGCCCAGACTGGCCTTCACAACTCCTGGCCTCAAGCGATCCTCCCACACCTGATTACAGATGTGAGCCACCTGTAATCAGGCTGGCATTTTTGGGCACCTGTTTGAAAGGTAAAAGCCTCAGACAAAGAGCTGAAATCTTAGGAATAAGATCTTTTGGCCGGGCGCGGTGGCTCAAGCCTGTAATCCCAGCACTTTGGGAGGCCGAGATGGGTGGATCACGAGGTCAGGAGATCGAGACCATCCTGGCGAACACAGTGAAACCCCGTCTCTACTAAAAAATACAAAAAACTAGCCGGGCGAGATGGCGGGCGCCTGTAGTCCCAGCTACTCGGGATGCTGAGGCAGGAGAATGGCGTAAACCCCGGAGGCGGAGCTTGCAGTGAGCTGAGATCCGGCCACTGCACTCCAGCCCGGGCGACAGAACGAGATTCCGTCTCAAAAAAAAAAAAAAAAAACTTTTTCTTTTTCAATTTAAATTAGACTCTGATCCCTCTAGGGCTGGAGCATCTTTTGAACCCCTGTGTGCCCAGACAGAGCACACAAGCTGCCACACACGGGAGACACTTGGTAGGTGTTAGCTGGACCTAAATTCCCAGAGGTAGCTGGCCATCTGATCACCAAAGATCCACGTTGTCCGCCCACAACGTAGCTCTGCTGCTGGAAAGTGCCCAGCCAGAGACCGCACTTCTCGTCTAGATAGCAACATGCAGACAGATGTGGAAGTGCTGTGTGACCCTCTGGGTGAAGGAGTTTCAGTGGGTGTCTTCTACCCCCCTGCTCTCCTTTGCCAGTTGGAAGAAGCAAAAGACAGCCCATGGGCCAAACTGGGTTTGCTGCTTGCTTTTGTAAAAAGTTTTCTTGGATCATGGAGCTGTGTCTATTTGTTGCTTGTTTTTTTATAAAGTTTTATTGAAACATTGCCATGCCCATTCATTTAATGTATAATCTTGTTGTGGGAAGTCAGGGACACCGAACGGAGGGACCAGCTGAAGCCGGGGCAGAAGAACATAAATTACGACGATTTCATGGACATTTATTAGTTCCCCAAATTAATACTTTTATAATTTCTTATGCCTGTCTTTACTGTAATCTCTGAACATAAACTGTGAAGATTTCATGGACACTTATCACTTCCCCAGTCAATACTCTTGTGTTTTCCTATACCTGTCTTCACTTTAATCTCTTAATCCCGTCATCTTCTTCGTAAACTGAGGAGGATGAATGTCGCCTCAGGACCCTGTGATTGTGTCAACTGCACAAATTGTTTGTAGAGCATGTGTGTTTGAACAATATGTAATCTGGGCGTCTTAAAAAAAGAACAGGATAACAGCGATGTTCAGGAAACTAGAGAGGTAACTGAACTGGCCAACGGTGAGCCGGACGGAACAGAGCTATATTTCTCCTCTTTCATAAGCAAATAGGAGAAATATCACTGAATTCTTTTTTTCAGCAAGGAACATCCATGAGACAGAGAATGCGCCCTGAAGGTAGGCCTATAGACGGTTCGTTTTAAGGCGTCCGTCTTTTATGGTCGAAGCTGAAGGGATGAAATAAGCCCCGGCCTCCTGTAGCCTCCCAGGCTTATTAGGATGAGGAAAATTCCCACCTAATAGATTGTGGTCAGACAGGTTGTCTGCTCTCAAACCCTGTCTCTGATAAGATGTTATCAATGACAATGCGTGCTGGAAACTTCATTAGCAATTTTAATTTCTCCTCATCCGGTGGTCCTGTGATTTCGCCCTGCCTCCATTTGCTTTGTGATATTTTATTATCTTGTGAAGTATGTGATCTCCGTGACCCACACCCTATTCGTGTACTCCCTCCCCTTTTGAAAATGGCAAATAAAAACTTGCTGGTTTTACGGCTCGGGTAACATCAAGGATCCTGCCGACATGTGACATCTCCCCCGGACACCCAGCTTTACATTTCTCTCTCTTGTGCTCTTTCACTTTATTTCTCAACCCAGCCGAGACACTTAGGAAATAGGAAAGAACCCACGTTAAACATCGGGAGCGGGTTCTCCTGATATAATCTGGCTGCTTTGGCCCTGCAAGAGCAGAGTCGAATAGTTGTGACAGATGTGATCCGGCCCACAAAGCCTAAAATATTTACTATCTGGACCTTTACAAAAAAGTTTGCCTTGGCCAGGCTCGGTGGCTCACGCCTGTAATCCCAGCACTTTGGGACGCTGAGGCAGGCAGATCACCTGAGGTCAGGAGTTCAAGACCAGCCTGGCTGATATGGTGAAACCCCATCTCTCCTAAAAATACAAAAATATTTAGCTGGGTGTGGTGGCACACGCCTGTAATCCCAGCTACTTGGGAGGCCGAGGCAGGAGAATCGCTTGAACCCGGGAGGAGGAGGTTGCAGGGAGCTGAGATTGCGCCATTGCATTCCAGCCTGGGCAACAAGAATGAAACTCCATCTCAAAAAAAAAAAAGAAAAAACTTTACCAAGCCCTTCCCTAGAGGGTGGTGGAGACACTGTATGGAAGGAACCTGGAGCTCTGAATCTTTATGTGGAGAGAATTTGTCCACCAGCCAGGAACACCCATGCTGAATGAGAGATAATCTTTTATTGCACTAAAACCGTAAAGTGTGTGTCCTTTTTCAGCAGTCGCTGGTGTCTCCTAATTAATACACAAGCCAGTATGGAAATAGGGAGGTGCTCTGTACTGTTGAATTGGTGTTGGTAATGGTTTCTAGATTTCTTGATGAGTCTACGTTATAATCCCTGCAGAGTTGATTCCCTGAGGTCATTGGAACAGAAATGTCAGGGACTTCAAGTGGCAGATACAAACTTTACTTCCCTCAAGTGTTGTGGGGAGGGTCCTTGAAAGGATACCCAGGGCAGGTGGAGAGACAGGGGTTACGTAGCAACCCAGGGACAAGAAAGGTGAACGGCAGCATCTCCTGAGATCTGGAACGGAACGCAGGATGCTGTGGCAAGGTGGGTGAGGACATGCACTCTGGAATCACATGACCCAGGTTTCAGCCTCCCGCTTACTAGCTGGGGGATCTTGGGCAAATTTCTTCATTTTTCTGAGCCCGAGTCCTCCAAAATGGTCATAATAACAGATCTAACTTCTGGGATTGCTGTGAGGATTTTGTGACCTCTGCCTCTGAAGCGCTCAGCACTGTGATGAATTGCTCATCGGGACATTTGTGCCGGAGGGGCCCTGGGAGAGCATCGCGCCAGCCTCTCGGTGTACAGAAGGGGAAACTGAGGCCCTGGGAGGCACCATGGACTCTGCCTCAGTCCGCGATGCTAGTGATCCTCCAGAGACCCAAGGCAGATAGGCTCTGACCCCTTCCTTTTCATCTGCCATATCCGACCACATCCTGTCCATTTTAGCTCCTGTCCCATTCATTTTACCTCCCAACCTGCTCTTGGATCTGCCCATTTCTGTCCACCTTGTCGTTGCTGTCGTTGCTTCTTGTCTGGACTTGCTGCAGACCCTTCTGTCTGTTCTCACTGGAGGCCATCAATGGCTTCCCTAAATCTCTTCTCTTTCTAAACCAGAGCAATGTCATGTCTAGATGCACACCTGCTCGTGTTACGTCCGCTTTAAAGACCTTCCCAACAGAGACGGAGCTTCCTTCTCTGGCTCAGGGACCCAGGGTCTCTGCCCTCCTTTCCCACATCCCCCTTCTCACTCTGCTCTGCCCTCATGTGAATTTCCTCGGTTGCTTGTGATTTTCACAACTCTCGCTCTCCACCCCCTCCTTGCAGGGCTTGACACTGACTGTTCTTTCCTCTTAGAACATCCATTCCCTGCTTCTTTGTTTGCTTTGTGTGTCCTTGTCCTTTAAATCTCGGATGAAGCATCACTTCCTGGGAAGGTGTATCTGACCCTTTGGTTGGGTCCTGGCCCCTCTGAACTTACCCAAAGTCACCTAGAGAGGTGAGCAAGGAATGAAGACTCAGTCCCAGACTTGGGGCAGGCTCCCTCTGGCTGTGGCCTTGTCTCACCATGGTCGCCTCATTGTGGATTCGCCTCACAAGCATTGAAGAACACCCAATGCGAGCAGAGAGTGCTGAGCTCCTTGGCTTCACTCCCCACGAACTCCTACTCATCCTTCAAAGCGCAGTGCAAATGTTCCTTTTTCTGCAAAGGCTCTTCTGACTTTCCGACTGCCTGGCCTCCTCATCCATCAGCGTGCCTATTTCTTCCTCTTCCCTCTCACTCTGTGAACTTGTGGGGGTAGGAACCCTGTCTTACTCATCTTTGCAATCCCAGTGCCAAGCATACGGCATGTTGATGAAGGGGTCACAGAATAGTTCACATTGTGGCAGAGAGAGAAGGCCAGGTAAGGGCCGGGCGCGGTGGCTCATGCCTGTAATTCCAGCACTTTGGGAGGCCGAGGCAGGTGGATCACAAGGTCAGGAGATCAAGACCATCCTGGCTAATATGGTGAAACCCCGTCTCTACTAAAAATACAAAAATTAGCCGGGCATGGTGGTGGGCACCTGTAATCCCAGCTACTCGGGAGGCTGGGGCAGAAGAATTGCTTGAACCTGGGAGGCAGAGGTTGCAGTGAGCCGGATTGCGCGGCTGCACTGCAGCCTGGGCGACAGAGTGAGACTCCGTCTTAATAAAAAAAAAAAAAGGAAGGCCAGGCACAAGCCACCATGAGAGCCAGCAGGTGGGGACGCGTGCCTGGGGGCCAGGCCATGCTTCAGGTTCTGAGTAAGAGAGTGATCTCCAGGATTAGGGAGTCAGGGAAAGTTCCCAGCCGGGGTGGGAGAGCACACACCCCAGGCAACAATTTTCGAGGCTCTTGGAATTCTGAGGAGGCACTCCAGGGGCTGCTGGAGAGGAAGGCAATGCTGAGTAAGCGGGGCTCCCCCACCACTCTGTTCCATCTGTTTGAAAACCTGGGTTTCCAGGCAAGAGGTTGTGGGAGTAGAAAAGTTCTCATGACTTATTTTTTACAAGTCAGGATCCTTAGAAACAACCCGAGACAGGGCTTCTGGAGCGTGATTTATCGTGGAAGTGCTCCGAGAAGAAGGAGAACAGGATGATGAGAGAGGGCAGGGGGCAGGAGCCAGGCAGACGGCAGCTCTCAGCTGGCTCTAGCCTCAGCCTGACCCTGTGGGGCACTCTGGAGTGTGAACCGCAGTGCACAGCTGCCTTCACCTTGAGACAAGCAGGTGGGCTTTTCAGATCCCTGCGTTAGTCGTGCCCTGGGCTGTGGGCAGCAAGACTTTTAAGAGGAGGTGCATTGGCAGAAGCTCATTCTCTAGAACAAACTTTTTCTGTTAAGGGCCAGGTAGTGTGTATGTTATGTTTTGTGGGACACACAGTTTCTGTTGCAATGACTCAACTCTGCCATTGTACTGCAAACTCAGTCACAGACAATTAAATGAATGGACGTGGCTGTGTTCCAATAAAACTTTATTTACAAAAACAGGCTGCTCTGGAGAATGGGGTGCTGTCAGCCATTAGCATCCAATATTCACAGCACTGGCTTTAAAGGGGATCTAGGAGGGCACAAAGAGCAGCCGTGTCTTCAGCAACAGAATATGCAGACTTCCCTCACTAGATTCTGAAGCGCTTGAGGTTTTCACTGGGTCCTGCCAGCTGAGTGGGTCCCTCTGGCACATGTTCTAAGGGGATCTCTTATTTCCCTCCAGGAGAGAGGCACATAGTAAGGTGGACTGAGATGGAGGAGTATCCTGGACTGCAAAAGGTGGTGCTCTGGGCTGGGCGGTGGCTCACACCTATAATCCCAGCACTTTGGGAGGCCTAGGTGGGTGGATTACGAGGTCAGGAGTTCGAGACCAACCTGGCCAACTTGGTGAAACCCCATCTCGACTAAAAATACAAAAATTAGCCGGGCGTGATGGTGGGTGCCTGTAATCCCAGCTACTCAGGAGGCTGAGGCAGGAGAATTGCTTGAACTCGGGAGGCAGAGGTTGTAGCGAGCTGAGACCGTGCCATTGCACTCCTGCCTGGGCAACAGAGTAAGACTCTGTCTCAAAAAAAAAAAAAAAAAAAAAAAGGTGATGCCCTGACAGTGCAGCCTTGGGTAGAACAGGAAGGGGGATGAAAGTGTTCTGAAGAGTTCTGGGAAGAAGGGGCTGCCAGGTCACCAGCCCTGCTGGGAGTGGGGGAGGAACTGCTGGCTTGAGCCATCTCTTTGCAAAGCAGCCCATATCCCTCTTCTCTGCTAATATCCAAATTATACATGATTAGGAAAAAGCCACGGAGACAGTTTGTTGTCAAAGTGGCCAAGTTCACTTTAGGTATGCTGGAGAAAAAAAGCTATTTCCTGGTGTCTAAATCTCATTAAAAAAGTAATTTTGCAATCAATTACAATGCAATTTAGCCACTAACTGATTTATATATATATATATATATATAGAGAGAGAGAGAGAGAGAGAGAGAGAGAGAGAGAGAGAGCGCGCGCAGCAGAAGCAAGTTTGTTTTTCCTACCCTCATATTTAAGAGCCACGCTGGAAGAGGCCGTCTTTGGGGGAGCCCTTTGGAGCAGAATGAGTGGCCAGCTCGGCCCAATGACACTGCAAGTTAAACTTTCGAAGTCAATATATTATGTTAGCCGGAGGAGGTGGTCTCATTCTGAGCATGGGAGCGGGAGAGATTCATTTTTATACAAGAAAGTTCCGACTTTTCTTGTTCGGTCATGCACTATAAAAATTGTATAATTCGATGTGGCCTTTATTAAAGGAACATTATTTCTATAAATTATTTTTTAATGCTGTGGAGGAATTTGCCTTCTGGAACCATCTCAGTAAAAGAATTGGGGGGTGAAAAAGAGACTCGAGTCTACAGAGTGCAGGAGAAATCAAGGCTTGGAGAGAGAAGTGGAGAAGGCTGTCTACAGGCAAGGCTGCTTTCCCCACAAAGGAGAGGATGTGGACTGTGGAAGGAGGAAGGGGTATCTGGAGCCATGGGGTGGGGAGGGCTGATGTAGTCCTTGCACAGCCCTTGCCCAGAGGAAGAAGGGACCAGCTCCCCTCCGGGCTCTGTCCACTGCACCTTCTGTCCTGGTTCTTGTCCCTGGCAAAGTGCCTGGGGTACTGGTTGCCACTGAAGCAGAAGCCGTGGCCGCCGCTGCTGACTCCCTTCCTGCCACCTCCTCTCCAGGCCCATTCCGACCCCTGGATCCTTGGGCGGCTCTCCTCTGCTCTCTGACCCATGCTTGACTCACTCCCTCTGCTCCTGGTGCCTGCCTCCCAGTGTCTGCGCCACAGCCACGAGAAATACCCACTGTGGCCCTCTGTCCCAGGGTCGCTCCTTCTGGCCATGGTAGGGGTGTTAGAGACAGAGGGCCCAAACCTGGATCTTTGGAAATATTCAAGGAATATTTATTTTTGCTTTTCTTCCTGCCGTCTGGCATCACAAGACACAAAGATACGGCTGTAGCAGGTGTCTTTCGGCATCAAGTGGCAGAGTGGTTTTGGCAGACAGGCTGTTTGCAGAAGACAACTTGCTAACATCGGTCTTTTTGTTCTTAAAAACGTCCACATTCATGTTGCATGTGGGCAGGAAGGTGCCCTCACATCGTGAAGGGGAATGATGCATTTCAGTCACAGCATGCTGAGAGCTGGATGCCCACAATGCTTCAGCCATGGGTTACGTTTGTAGAAATCTTTGAACTTCACATCAAGAAACTCTGCTCCCTGCCCTTGAGCTGAGTCTCCATTGTGGCCCCGGTGTGAGCCCAGATTCTGGCTACAGGCTGAGGGCTGATCCCAGGGGTGGATTGAGTTCTGACCCCATTTCCAGACCGAGCTCTGGCCCTGGCCCAAGACCCAGGTCCAAAGGCAAACCCCAGACTGAGCTCGGGTCTTCGCACGGCCTAAGTTGTGGGCCAGTTGCAGCCAAGACAGGCTCCTCCATCTCACAGGCTTGTGCCATCATCACAGGGAAGCCCCAGAAGAACATGGCATCATCCACTGGGACATGACTTGCCCCCAGGTCCTCTGCCTGTGAAGCCTGGATCCTCCTACAAGTGGAGGAAAGAGGGCGGAGGCTCCCAAATCCTCAGGGCTGTAATGAAAATGTGTGGAAGGAGGCCTGGAGAGGACGAAGACATTATCTCCAGCGAGAAAGTCATAAAAAAAAGATGATGATAATGACGTTGATGATGGTGATAATGATGATGGCTATTACTTACATGGTGCCTACTATGTGCCAGGTTTGGCCCATATCATTTTCTAGAATCCTCACAAGCAACTCTGTCAAGTCGATATTCTTATTTCCTCCATGTTACCGAGGGATACAGTGACGTGATGAGCATCTTTTGGTGGCCCAGGCTATACTCAAACCTGGGTCTTCCTAACTTCATATCAGATGCTGTCAACCCCGGGCTACTTCCCGAGAGTTCCTTTATGCAGACAAATGACGTGGTCGTATCTGCACCTTAGGAAGATCATTTGGGTTGCTGGTGCTCAAGCTGGGTAGGTTAGAGGGAGAGAGAAGGGAGACAAGGAGGCAGGTGAGGAGGCTGCTGCAGAGTCCAGCCCCTTGTGGATGCAGCAAGGAATCAGAAAAGCAAAGGAGCCAGTGCCCCTGACTCTGACTGCTTGAACTGGTCCCAGGACACGGACGCTTCAAGTGGAAAAGGCTGTGAGATCCACACAGAGGCCTGGTGGTTGGTCCTTGGCCCCCACTTCTTCCACTCTGCCAGGGCATATCTAGATGCTGGGCTGGACTTGACCACTCTGTTTTCACTTTCTCTAATTCGCAATCAGCCTGGCTCTGGGCCATGTGGCAGACAGAACACATAATTATGTATTGGTTTCCTTCCAAAGATGCCTGGCCTTGAGTTAACGTGCACTTCCGTGGCCCCGCATACACATAATCTGAGGAATAAGAGGGTTGGATTTGGAGGGAAAGTCACAGGAGCCTGGCTCCCGGGTGAGTAGGAGGCACAAGAGTGAGGGCTGCCATTGTCTGAGCTTTGCGGCCGCAGGGAGCGGCGCACGGTGGCTTCTGGGGGATCCCAATGTGGCCGGAGGCTGGATGGGTGGGTTGGCCATTGGAGCGGGGGAAGGAAACCTGCTCCTACCCTTGATCTTTGATAAAGTGAAGAGAGAGCCTGTGCGTTGATTTGTCCATCTGTCTATCCCTCCACTGTTAGTGCGATTTTCTATGAATTCCCCCAAGTGATTCAGTTTCATGGTGCTTTGCCAGATGGCATATTCTCCCACTTCCCCAGTCCTCCAGGGACGGTCTGAAATACAGACCAAGCATTCTTACCTCAAAATTATATTGAAGTGTTTAATTAACAGAAATGACTGGACAACCCATAGATCACACTCTAAGTGCACATGCCATATGCACACACGGGCAGGCCCTCGGCTGAATCCTTTTGCCTCTGGAGACCCAATCCACAGCCATCACATCAAGCTGTGACCTTCCCTCCTTCCTCATGTAAAACTTGGGGCGGCGGGTGCAGCTTTAAAATGCTAAATCTTGTGGTGTTCCCTGGCCCAGAATCTCTCCACAAAGGCACTAAATTTGTTTGTCTTTAAAGTCCAACAGAAGCAAGTTCCCCCAACTTAGCTTCAAATCTTGGAGTTGGGCAGACAACTGCCAGCTTCCTATCCTCATGCCCTCAAGGATTGGGTCTGCAAGCCCTTGGTAGGGTGGGCTGCCTGGCCTGCCCTCTCCCTGAGGGGCCATAAGACTGACTCTTGCATTATTCTGATGTGAGTCAGAAACACTGGGCCGTTCATGTCGTGTGTCTGCTAGGAACTCTATCTGCTTCTTTCATCAGTCCCCTCCTGAGCGCCTCCTCTGTTGTACTTCCTTTTCTCTCTGGAACCTCACTTTTGGTTCTCTTGGGTGGTGCTTTATCTCTGATGATGCACTGGGGGGAAGCGATGATGCACTATATATCTATATAGGTCTATATCTCTGTTATAACAGTCCCCCATCTGATGATTCTCAACTGGCAGTATGGCCCCCTAGGGAACAACTCAAAAGTTTAGAGTGTGGCTTTGGTTAAACCAAAGATGGTGGGTTGCCTAGTTTCCTGAAATGTTCTCAACAAATTATCCCTTGTCCTGCTGGGCTGCAAATGTCCAGCCAGATATTCTTGTCGGTGTATTCTTATTCATGCTTATCTGAATCTAGAGCATAAGAACTTTTTGCTCAGTTTTAACCCATACTGAATAGTGGAGGAATACAGCTGTGGTATAAATCAAGAGAGTTTTATATTTTGTTCTGTTCTGAACATTACAGTTCTTCCCCATTTTGGAGATCATTACTGATGATAATGATGTTCATAATATGAGTCACCAGGGTAACACTCCTGTGTCATGCTGTGTGTGTCACTCTGCGTATAAATATAAGAGGCTGATTACTTCATGATGTCTTCCAGTGCAATTATGCCCAAGCATTTACATATTGAAATATATATTGTTTTATTACGATTTATTTATCTTCCATACCTCCTTTATATTATGGTTAGTGAATGATTTTATGTTTTTAAGCATTTACATTTAGGTTAGCTCTATTTTCTGTGTTTTCATTTTAAGGATAGTAAAGGGTGTGTATTCGTCCATTCTTGCATTGTTATAAAGAAATACCTGAGAGGCCAGGCGCGGTGGCTCACGCCTATAATCCCAGCAGTTTGGGAGGCTGAGGTGGGTGGATCACGAGGTCAGGAGTTCAAGACCAGCCTGGCCAAGATGGTGAAACCCCATCTCTACTAAAAATGCAAAAATTAGCCAGGCGCGGTGGCAAGTGCTTGCGATCCCAGCTACTCGGGAGGCTGAGGCAGGAGAATCGCTTGAATCTGGGGAGGCGGAGCTTGCAGTGAGCTGAGATTGCACCACTGCACCCCAGCCTGGGTGACAGAGTAAGACTCCATCTCAAAAAAAAAAAAAAAAAAAAAAAAGAAAGAAAGAAAGAAATACGTGAGAGTGGGTAATTTATAAAGAGGTTTAACTTGTTCATGGCTCTGCAGGCTGTACAGGAAGCATGATGCTGGTATCTCCTCAGCTTCTGGGGAGGCCTCAGGAAACTTATAATCACGCCAGAGTGTGAAGAGAGAGCAGGCTTATCACATGACCAGAGCAGGAGCAAGCGAGCGAGAGAGCAAGACCATCTTTGCTCCACCCCTATGATGCAATTCCCTTCCACCAAGCTCCATCTCCAATACTGGGGATTACAACTCAACATGAGATTTGGGTGGGGACACATATCCAAACTGTAGCAGGGTGCTATGGTAGACTGTTTAATGGCCACGAAATCCTGTTAGCCCTGTATGCACATCCCTTTGCAATGTGACTTTTTAACTCTTTTCATTCAGAGGTAAAATCTATTTTGTGACTTGTGAATAACAGATTATGGCAGAAGGGATGTATTAGTCAAGATTCTCCAGAGAAACAGAACCAACAAGAGATTACACACACATACACACACCCACATACACACGGATCGTCCCCTGTTTATGATGGACACACACACACACGCAGATGGTCCCCTATTTATGACGGACACACACACACACACACACACACACACACACACACAGAGGGATGGTACTCTATTTATGATGGTTTGACTTTATGATGGGACATAACCCCATTGTGAGTCAAGGAGCATCTGGACTTAATAATGGCGTGACTTTCAGTTTTTTGACATTACAATGGGTTTTTAGGGGTATGATATTTTTTACTTACAATGAGTTTTTCAGGATGTAGCCTCATTGTAAGTTAAGAAGTATCTGTATATGTGAGTATGTGATATATATAATTAATAATTATGTAGCATAATTGGGTAATATAATTAATTATATATATTCTCTGTGTGTGTGTGTGTGTGTGTGTGTGTGTGTGTGTGTGTGTGTGTGTATAGTTGGTTTATGCAATTACAGAGGCTGACAAGTCCCAAGACCCACAGTTGGCAATGCAGGAATCCAAAGGCCTGAGGGGCAGGATGAGTCTGTCATGTTTCTGTTCAAGTCTGAAGGCAGGAAAAAGGCAATGTCGCAACTCGAAGGCAGTCAGGCAGGAGGTATTCCCTCTTACTTGTGGGAGGGTCACACTTCTTGTTCTATTGAGTCCTTCAGCTGATTTTGTGAGCCCATCCACATTGGAGAGAGCAATGTGCTTTATTCAGTCTGTCAATCCAAATGTTGACATCATCCAAAAATATCCTCACAAACACACCCAGAATAATGTTTGGTCAAATGTCTGGGCATCCTGTAGCCCAGTCAAGTTGACATATAAAATTAACCAGCACAAGGGATATTGTATGATTTTCAAGGTTAGGCCTTAAGATGCCTTGAAGCTTCTGTCTTCACCCTCTTGAATACTATTTTGAGCCCACCATGCAAGGAAGCTGGTCTAGTCTACAGGAGGTTAACTGAGGAATCCTGGCTGACAGGCAGACCACTGCCAGACATGTAAGCAAAGCCATCTTGGCTCTTCCATCTGAGAGAGGCTTGATGGGCCCTTGGACCTTCCATTAGGATCTCAGGAGGGCTACACTGGAGGAGTGAAGACTATGTCCTAGGACTAGGGATTTGCTCTAGGACGAAGGGCAAACCTGAAACAGACCTGCTCTATTAACACAAAACCAAGCCTCTAAGAGTTCAAGGTGATTAGCTAGTAATTTAACTTCATATTACAACAAAAATCAGCACTCATCATGGAAAAATATACAGAATCCAAAGTCTATCTACAGTGTTTTATCCACAATAATCAGTATACAATTAAAAATGGCTAGACATGAAGTAACAGGAAAACGTGATCCATAGGCAAAAGAAAAAACAGTTGATAGGAACAGATCTCAAAATGACCCACATGTCGGAATTAGTTGACAAAATCTTTATAAACAAGCTAATAAAATACATGTGGACTTGATCATAATGATGAGCAGATGGAGAAAAGAAGATAAAAGTAAGAACCCAATGAAAATTCCAGAATTGAAAAGTAAAAAAAATCTACAATGAAAAATTTACGAATGGGCTTAATATCACATTAAAGATAGCAAAAAAAAAAAAAAAAAGGGGGGGTGTGAGTGAGATGGAAAACACATCAAATCATCCAATACGTAGAGAAAAAAGTTAATTGAAACAAAATTGAACATGGTCTCAGCAATTTGTGAGACAGTATCAAGTGCCTTATCATATGTTTAGTTAGGGTCCCAGAAGAGGACAGAGAAAGAGAGTTGGACAGAGAAACTACATGGAAAAATCAATGTCCTGATTTTCCCCAAATTTCATGAAGACACAAACTTACAGATTCAAGAAATTTAGCCAACCCCATGGCTGAATACATGCAAATGAAACTGTACTTAGGCACATCATCATCAAACTACTGAAAAGCAAAGAAAGAGAAAAACATGAACCAGAGAGAAAAATACTTTACATGCGGAGAACAATGATACAAAGGATAACTGACTTCCCATCAGAAACAATGGAGAGCGTAAGACAATGGAATGGCATCTTTAACACACTGAAAGAAAAGAGCAGCTAACTCAAAATTCAATATTCTGTGAAAAACACTCTTTTCATATCAAAAATGAAGGCAATATCAAGACATTTTCAGATAAACAAAGGCTGAGCAGACATGCAACGTAAAATGCTAGAAGCAGTTCTTCAAGATAAAGGGAAATGGCACCAGGTGGAAACCCAGATATAAGAGAGAGAATAAAGAACATTAGCAATGGCAAAATGTAGGTAAACATCAAAAACAATGTTTTTTTGTTTGTTTTTTGTTTTTTTTCTTCTTCTTTTGATTCTTTTGGCAGATAATGACTGCTTCAAGGAAAAAGAATAGCATTGTATTATAAGGTCTATAATGTATGAAAATAGGAAATATATGACCGAAATAGCACAAATGACAGGAAATGAGTAAATGGAGTTACACTGTTGTAAGGTTCTTTAAGGTTCATTGAAAAAATACTCTGACTACTCCAGCTTTGTTGGTGTCCTGGGTATCCACACAGTGTGAGCGGTAGGGACCCTGGGTCAGCTGTAGTGGGAGAGGGAGAAGGGCGGGGGCAAGGAGTCCCTACAGCAGATGCTCTGCCTGGGATTGAGGTGGTCCTTGGGCTTAGGGTAGATCCCCCAGGGACAGACTACAGGACTGTTCATCTCTTATTGCCCCAGAGAGCAAATAATGTACTACCATTTGCTGGTGGAAAGCGATCCCTAGGACTCCTGATACAGCTAAGAACACAGCATGAAAGCTTTATCTTGTTTCCATCAGCGTAACCTGCTTGGAACATGAAATAAAGCTTCTCCCTGGTACCTTATCACTAATAGGATCAATCATTTCAGCAGGGTGTGGGGAGCCGCCACGCGCACGCTCAGCATGCCTGGGAGGGTGCGGTTGCCGGGCTGCGGCTCAGTTAGCTGCGGAATCTGTCTGCAGTGGAGAAGCTTTCCTATTCAGGAGGGAAAGAAATCCTCCAGGGCCGTTTCCTTCCCTCTGAGGCAGGCATTTTCTCAGCCTGCCCCACTGTCTGGAGGTCATGAAGGGCATGGCATCCCCTAAACTGGGCCCTCTTTGTCCCCCACCTACAGCCTCAGGTAGGGGCTGGGGCTCCAGCTGTAAAGCCCTGACTCCAGAAGGAGGCACAGGCAGTGCCACTTCCAGGCTCCATCAGGCTTTCACCGCCTTCCTCTGGAAGCTAACCCCATCATAGGTAGCACATACCTCACATGAAATGCGGATTTTTGTTTTTCTTTCTGTAAATAAACAAGATGTGGCTGGGCACGGTGGCTGACGCCTGTAATCCCAGCACTTTGGGAGGCCGAGGCGGACGAATCACCTGAGGCCAGGAGATCGAGACCATCCTGGCCAACATGGTGAAACCCCATCTCTACTAAAAATACAAAATCAGCCGGGCGTGGTGGCGGGCGCCTGTAGTCCCAGCTACTAGGGAGGCTGAGGCAAGAGAATCGCTTGAACCCGGGAGGCGGAGCTTGCAGTGAGCCGAGATTGCACCACTGCACTCTGGCCTGGGTGACACAGCGACACTCCACCTCAAAAAAAAAAAATACCGAAGATGTTTAATAATTTTGCTTTTGAAATGATTTGGTCGCAGTAACTAATTTAAGTTAGCATTGCTCAGCGTTTCTCAGCTACCCTCAGGAATTCTGCGAGGCGACAAAAGCAAATGTAGATACGGTTTTCAAATGTAAGGATGTGTTCTACATATTCTGCATGTCACCATTTATGAAGCCAACTTGTCGTACTGTTTTTTGTTTGCTAGTTTGTTTTTGAGACGGCATCTTGCTCTGTTGCCCAGGCTGGAGTGCAGTGGTGCAATCTTGACTCACTGCAACCTCGACCTCCTGGATTCAAGCGATTCTCGTGCCTCAGCCTCCCAAGTAGCTAAGATTACCGGCGTGTGCCACCACACCTGGCTAATTTTTAAATTTTTAGTAGAGATGGGGTTTCACCATGTTGGCCAGTCTGGTCTCGATCTCCTGACCTCAGGTGATCCACCTGCCTCAGCCTCCCAAAGTGCTGGGATTACAGGTGTGAGCCACCGTGCCTGGCCTCATTGGACTCTTTTGTAATCTTTAATTAAACATTTTACTAAACGTGATTTTGCAGTTTGCTTTTTGTATTTTGGAACCAGTTGTTCTTTTTCAGGTCCTACATATTTCATGGGCCCTTGGTGGCACTTCCCCTATCACACCTGATAAGTAAAAATATCTTTTTTTAATTTATTTATTTTTTTTATTTTTTGGAGAGGGAATCTTGCTCTGTTGTCCAGGCTGGAGTGCAGTGGCACGATCTTGGCTCACTGCAACCTCCACCTCCCAGGTTCAAGCAATTCTCCTGCCTCAGCCTCCCGAGTAGCTGGGATTACAGGTGCCTGCCACCACACCTGGCTGATTTTTGTATTTTCAGTAGGGACAAGGTTTCACCATGTTAGTCAGGCTGGTCTCGAACTCCTGACCTCGTGATCCACCTGCCTTGGCCTCCCAAAGTGCTGGGATTACAGGCGTGAGCCACCACACCCGGCAAAAGATCTTTAATACCTTTGGAAGAAGCCTGGAGGGCTTCCTGTCTCTCTTCTGCCACTTGTTAACTGTGTGGGTTCGGGCAAGGCCTTGGTCCGTTGGGGGCTTTCTTCCCTCAGTGGGGCAGTTGGGAGTGGGATGCAGTAGACATTGTATCCTCCATTGGGAGGTGTTCCTTTTGGGAATAGGCTGAATGGCAGGTGAAGCCAAATCCAGGTAAGTCTAGACCTTTATTTTTTTATTATTATTTTTTATTATACTTTAAGTTCTAGGGTACATGTGCACAACGTGCAGGTTTGTTACATGTGTATACATGTGCCATGTTGGTGTGCTGCACCCATTAACTCATCATTTACATTAGGTATATCTCGTAATGCTATCCCTCCCGCCTCCCCACTCCCCACAATAGGCCCCAGTGTGTGATGCTCCCCACCCTGTGTCCAAGTGTTCTCATTGTTCAATTCCCACCTATGGGTGAGAACATGCGGTGTTTGGTTTTCTGTTCTTGCGATAGTTTGCTGAGAATGATGGTTTCCAGCTGTATCCATGTCCCTACAAAGGACATGAACTCATCCCTTTTTATGGCTGCATAGTATTCCATGGTGTATATGTGCCACAGTTTCTTAATCCCGTCTGTCACTGATGAAATACCATTTGATCCATCTATCCCGTTACTGGGTATATACCCAAAGGATTATAAATCATGCTGCTATAAAGACACATGCACGCGTATGTTTATTGCGGCACTATTCACAATAGCAAAGACTTGGAATCAACCCAAGTCTAGACCTTGGACGTAGAGTTTCTGGGGTCAGATTCCCCGTACTTGGGAAGGGAAGGATTAACCAGGCCAGAGTCTGAAGCCAGCAGCTGGGGCCTGCCGGGACCTCCCCTCCGTTGCTGAGCAACAGGTGCCTTTTCTGTGCAGTGACTCAGAGGGGAGTGGGGTTTGTGAGTGGGCTCAGCCACACACGGCTTCCTGCCTGTGATGTTGGCTCCTCCATCCGCCTCTTTCCTGGAGTGCAGCCTGAGTCACAGCTCAAAACTTCTCCCACCTTCTCCGGGTGGAGGGGGCTTCCCCGGTCTTGGGGTGCGCACCTCAGACAAGGACCCCCCCTCACCCCCGAGTGCTGGGCCTGCATGGGAAGCTAAGCAACGAAGTGCTGTGAACAGTGTGGGG
Source organism: Macaca mulatta (assembly GCF_049350105.2). Lineage (NCBI taxonomy): Eukaryota > Metazoa > Chordata > Mammalia > Primates > Cercopithecidae > Macaca > Macaca mulatta. The sequence continues at coordinate 7,856,691 of NC_133421.1, read as the reverse complement.
GCTGTCAGAGCTGGAGCTTCCCTCCAACCCTCCCAGGGTTCTGAGGGTTCACAAGAGACAGCCCCCACTGCTTCTCTCTTGATCTTAGAGACCAGAATCTCCATCACCCACCACTCTTTCCAACCTCTCTGTGCTCCCCACGCAGCACTTCCCAACCCAGTCTCCAAACATCTGCTTTCCTGTTCCAAGCTTTTGTGGACACCCTTTCCTCTTGCTTTACTCCTCTGGAAAGGGCTTTTGGGAATGCTTCCCAAAAGCCTCCTCCTCTGTGCTCAGTCCTGTGTCCCAGCCTCGTCTGCCTTGCTGTAAACCTTGGGACAGCCCCCCTGTGTCTGCCTTGGAAGGGCTCTCCAGTAGCCGTCTGGGCAGCAGACAGGGTGTGACAGATGCTGCTGCTATTTGCCAAACCCGTGTTTCCTCTTCTTCCTGGCCACACAGCTGCACTACACTCCTCAGCCTCCCTTGAAGCTGGAGTGACCTTATGATGGTTTGTTCTAACCACCGTAATGTGAGCAAAAGTTACGTTGTGTGCACTTTCTAGGCTAAGATTTCTCCCTTCCCTTAAAAGTCAATGTTATTAACACAGAATTTACATACAATGAAAAGCACCCTTTTAAAACATGCAACTTGTGTATCCCCAATACCGGCTTGATGTATACCACCACTAGCACAATCAACGTATTGAACATTTCCGTGACCCCAAAGGGCTTTCACTTGCTCCTGTGTGATAAATCCCTCCCACCCACAGGTGACTGCCTGGTCCCCTGCATGTTATCATAGATTAGATTTGCACATGCATGGATTTCGTATACATAAAATCATACAACATGAAGTGGTCTAGGCTGGCTACTTTTCCTTCACATAATGTTTTAAAATTCATTCACGTTGTTGTGTATATCCCGTGTTTTTTTTCCTTTTTATGCTGGGATTACAGGCACCCGCCACCACGTCCAGCTAATTTTTGTATTTTCAGTAGAGACGGGGTTTTGCCATGTTGGCCAGGCTGGTCTTGAACTCCTGACCTCAGGTGATCTGCCCGCCTCAGCCTCCCAAAGTGCTGGGATTACAGGTGTGACCCATCACGCTCGGCCTCTTTGTAGTTTTAATTTGCATTTTCTTGATGACTGCTGATGTCAAACATCCTTTCATGCACATCTCCTTTTGTGAGTGTCTTACAATCTTTTGCCACTAAATTTTTTAGGGGAGATCTTACTGAATTCTAGGGATTCTTTATATACTGTGGATGCAAGTCCTTTGTTTGATATGTGAATTACAGAAATGTTTTTTTTGTGGTTTGGCTTTTCATTTTGTTCATGATGTTTTTTGAAAAGGAGAAATATTTCATTTTGATGCAGTCCAATTAATTGACTTATCAATTTTTTTCTTTGATGGTTTGTTTTCGTTGTGTCCTGTTCTAAGACATCTTTGTCCGCCCTAAGGTTTCTGGGCTAAAACTTTAAAAAAAGCAGATATGTCCTTCCTCCCCCCCCCTTTTTTTTTTTTGATTGGAAGCAGATGACAACAAGGCCCTAGAGAATAGAGAAGCCAGAAGATAAAAGGAGTCTGGGACTGCAAACACTGCACGAAGGAAGACCACCTTCTCTGGGCTAGGTATTTGAGGCAGAAATGAACGTCTATTGTGTTTGAGCCATTAACATATTGTGGGTCTATTTGTGTTAGCCTGCCCTGGAACTACTATTTCTCCAGGTGTGCAGATACCGTGCCCAGGAGTCCCCAGTGAAGGCGCTGTCACTGATTGAAGGGCTATCACCATTTAACACTCTTCCCTGCTCCTTCTCCTAAGCTTTCTCACTTTCCTTCTCTGAACAACCCAGACAGTGAACTCTAAGGCAGATGTGTGCATATCTTCATTGAAGTGTTAACGTATCAGTATCTAGATGGCACTGGGCTGGGGCGGGGAGGATCAGTGCTATGACTCCCTTGCTCTCTTGTCCACCCAAAGTGAAGAGGGCAAAGCCTCTACTCAACCTAGTATTATTCTTCTTTCTTCTTTCTTCTCTCCTTCTCTTCCTCCTCCTCCTCCTCCTCCTTCTTCTTCTTCTTCCTCTTCTTCTCCTCCTCCTCCTCCCTCTCCCTCTCCCTCTCCCTCCAACTCCACCTCCACCTCTACCTCCCCTCTCCCTTCTCCTCCTCCTCCTCCTTCTTCTTCTTCTCCTCTTCTTCTTCCTCTTCCTCCTCTTTTCTCCTTCTCCCTGTTCTTCTCCTTTTCTCCTCCTCCTCCTCCTTCTTCTTCTTCTTCTTCTCCTCTTCCTCCTCCTCCTCCTCCCTCTCCCTCTCCTTCCACCTCCACCTCCCCTCCCCCTTCCTCTCCTCCTCCTCCACCTCCTCCTCCTCCTTCTTCTTCCTCTTCCTCCTCCTCCTCTTTTCTCCTTCTCCCTCTCCTTCCACCTCCACCTCCCCTCCCCCTTCCTCTCCTCCTCCTCCACCTCCTCCTCCTCCTTCTTCTTCCTCTTCCTCCTCCTCCTCTTTTCTCCTTCTCCCTCTCCTTTTTCTTCTCCTCCTCCTCCCCCTCCTCCTCCCTCTTCCTCTTCTTCCCCTTCTTCTCCTCCTCCTCCTCCTCTTCTTTCCTCCTCCTCCTTCTCCTTCTCCTCCTCCTCCTCCTCCTCCTTCTTCTTCTTCCTCTCCTCCTTCTCCTTCTCCTTCTCCCTCTTCTTCTTTTCTTTTTGAGACAGGGTCTTGCTCTGTCACCCAGGCTGGAGTGTGGTGGCACAATCTCGGCTAACAGCAACCTCCGCCTCCCAGGTTCAAGAGATTCTCCCACCTCAGCCTCCAAAATAGCTGGGACTACAGGCATGCGCCACCACGCCCAGCTAATTTTTGTATTTTTTAGTAGAGATGAGGTTTCATCATTTGGCCAGGCTGATCTCAAATTCCTGACCTTAAGTGATCTGCCCACCTCAGCCTCCCCAAGTGCTGGGATTACAGGCATGAGTCACTGAGCTGGGCCAGTATTCTCCTCCTTCTCACTGTCCATTCCCCCATTATCATCAATTCTGCCTATATATCTAAGAGGCCTCCTGTTGGATTTCAGTTCTGGGGACTGTGTTCCAGTTCTGCCTCTGTGTTCTTACCACGTTTCCTAGATGAGGTTGAGTCTTACCTCACCAACTCTCCACTTGTCAGTTTGTTGTTATAATGCATATTTTTATCAGGTCCATCCCTTATCTCTCTCTCTCTTTCTTTTTTTTTTTTTTTTTTAATTTGAGACTGAGTCTCGCTCTGTTGCCCAGGCTAGAGTGCAGTGGTGCGATCTCAGCTCACTGCAACCTCTGCCTCCTGGTTTCAAGCAATTCTCCTGCCTCAGCCTCCCGAGTAGCTGGGATTACAGGTGTGCACCACCACGCCCGGCTAATTTTTGTATTTTTAGTAGAGACAGGATCTCACCATGTTGTCAGGCTGGTCTTGAATTCCTGACCTCGTGATCCACTGCCCTCAGCCTCTGAAAGTGCTGGAATTACAAGTGTTAGCCACTGCGCCAGGCCCTTTATCTCTTTTATAATTTATTTTATTTTATCAATTTTTATTTTTTTGAGATGGAGTCTTGCTGTGTTGCCCAAGCTGGAGTGCAGTGGCATGATCTTGGCTCACTTCAACATCCACCTCCCGGGTTCAAGCAGTTCTCCTGCCTCAGCCTGCCGAGTGGCTGGGATTACAGGTGCCCGCTACCACACCCCACTAACTTTTGAATTTTAGTAGAGACAGGGTTTCACCATGTTGGCCAGGCTGGTCCCGAATCCCTGACCTCAAGCCATCCACCTGCCTCAGCCTCCCAAAGTGCTGGGATTATAGGCTTGAGCCACTGCACCCCACCAATGCATTTTAAGTTGTTTTTATTAACTATAAGTTGTTTTATTTATGTGTTGAGTAGAAACAAAATAATATTTATAAACTAGATAGAAGTTATAAGACATATTGATACAATGAACGCTTTTATACCACCACCTAATATAGGGAAAAAGATTACCAATACCTTCAACATTTCTTCTTCGCCGTTATCACTTCTCATTCCCCTCTGTCCCCCTCGTAGGTAACTACTCTCCTGAATTTTATGTTTATCATTCTCTAGCTTTTCTTTACAATTTTACTACATGCTTGTATCTTTCAATTGTGATATATGGTTTATACCTTCAGTAGCAATGTATGAATATATTAAGGAATAATTTACATATAAATGCCCGCCATTGTGAAGGCATAGTTCGATGATTTTTCGTAAATTTATACAGTTGCGCAACCATCACTACAATCTGCTTTTGGAATATTTCCGTCTCTCCAGAAAGGTTCCTTGTGCTCATTCTCCATCATTCAAAAAGTACATTCCAGCTTCCAGCCTGATAGAGTTTTGGTGTGGCGTACCAAAGGTGTGGTTGAGGTGTCAGCTTGGAGGTGGTCCTCTGCGAGGATGGAATGCCGTCTTGTACGACAATTAAAAGGATGCATGGGTCCAGAAATCAAGCAGTGGAAGCAGAAGTGGACTCACTGTAATTCTCATGCATCCACTGGAGGAATAAGAAACCTGGCCATTTGGACCCCAAATGGGACATCTCTGAACAGCCACATATACACAGACTAGATTGGGACTGCACTGCAGTCCAGCTTCTTTCTGCCCATCCTGCTTCTTTCCCCTCTTACACAAGTGTAGGACTTTAATAAATACCCCACTTGCCAAGAAAGAATACATTGTAGTGGGTATGAAAGGTAATCTCATTGTGATTTTAAGTTGCATTTCCTGAAGAAAATTGATACTGAGCATTTTTCACGTCTTAGTGACCATTTATATATCTTCTTTTGTGAAATGTCTTTTCAAATCTTTTGCCCATTTTTAAAGTTGTGCTACTTCTGTTTTTGTTGATTGGTAGGAATTCCTCATATATTTTGAATATGAGTCCTTTGTTAGAGATACACACATTGTGATATTTTTCTCAGTGTGTGGCCAGCCTCCTTGTTAATTTTATTAATGGCATAGTCTGATGAGCAGACATTTAAATTTTCATTAACTCCATTTGTTAATTTTTTCTTTTCTGATGACTGGCTTCTGTTTTCTAAGAATTTTTTTTTTTTTTTTTTTTTTTTTTTTTTTTTTTTGAGACGGAGTCTCGCTCTGTCGCCTGGGCTGGAGTGCAGTGGCCGGATCTCAGCTCACTGCAAGCTCCGCCTCCCGGGTTTACGCCATTCTCCTGCCTCAGCCTCCCGAGTAGCTGGGACTACAGGCGCCCGCCACCTCGCCCGGCTAGTTTTTTGTATTTTTTAGTAGAGACGGGGTTTCACCATGTTAGCCAGGATGGTCTTGATCTCCTAACCTCGTGATCCGCCCGTCTCGGCCTCCCAAAGTGCTGGGATTACAGGCTTGAGCCACCGTGCCCGGCTGTAAGAAATTTTTGTCTATCCCTAGTCTTGAAGATATTATTTTATGTTTTCTCTGGAAGGTTTCTGGATCTAGTACTATGTTTAGCTTTATGATGTCCTTCTAATAAATTTTTGCATATGGAGTGAGGTAGAAGTTGAAATTCTTTGTTTTTAAATAGAACTTCACAGTTTTTCTGACACATTGTAACAAGGCTTTCCTCTCCTTTATTGAATTGACTTGGCTAAAAATTAATTGACTGTGTGTGGGTCTATTTTTGGACCTTATATTCTTCTCTGTTCACCTATTTTTACACCAAGACCATACTGACTTATCATTTGCTGTTACTTTATAGAAAGATTTGAAATTAGTTTCAGTCTTCCAACTTTGCTCTTTTTCAATTCTGTTTTGGCTACTCCAGGTACTTTGCATTTCCATATATATTTTAGAAACAACTTGTCAATTTCTTCAAAAACTCCTCTTGGAATTTGGGATTGTGACTGATAGATCACTTTGGGGGCAAATGACATCTTAACAATATGAAGTTGTTTAATCCACAAACATGATATATGTTTCCATTTTTAGAAGTCTTTTAAGTTTCTCTCAGCAATCGTTTTGTAGTTTTCAGTACAGTGCTTTTGCACCTTATTAATTAGAATCATGCCTAGGTATTTGAGTTTATTAATTCTATTGCCAATGGCAATTTAAACAATTTTTATTGCTCATGCCTGTAATCCTAGTACTTTGGGAGGCCAAGGCAGGAGGATTGCTTGAGCCCAGGAACTCGACACCAGCCTGGGCAATATGGCAAGACCCCATCTCTACAAGTAATAAAAATAAATAAAATTAGCCCAGCATGGCAGTATGCACCTGTGGTCCCGACTACTCAGGAGACTGAGGTGGGAGGATCACTTGAGCCCGGGAAGTCAAGGCTGCAGCGATCCCTGTTTGTGCCACTGCCCTTTAGCCTGGGTGACAGAGCAAGACCCTGTCTCAAAAAAAAAGTGTTTAATTTCTATTTTTTGGTTGCTAGTATGTACAGCAATAATTGATTTTTTAAATATAATGACATTGTATCCTGTAAGATTCATAAATACAATTACTCTAATATATTTTTGAAGATTCCATAGAGTATTCCATGTATATAACCACGTTGTCTGTGAATACAGCTTTACTTTTTAATTTCCAATATTAATGACCTTTTTTTTTTTTTTTTTTTTTGAGACGGAGTCTCGCTCTGTAGCCCGGGCTGGAGTGCAGTGGCCGGATCTCAGCTCACTGCAAGCTCCGCCTCCCGGGTTCACGCCATTCTACTGCCTCAGCCTCCCGAGTAGCTGGGACTACAGGCGCCCGCCACCTCACCCGGCTAGTTTTTTGTATTTCTTAGTAGAGACGGGGTTTCACCGTGTTCGCCAGGATGGTCTCGATCTCCTGACCTCGTGATCCACCCGTCTCGGCCTCCCAAAGTGCTGGGATTACAGGCTTGAGCCACCGTGCCCGGCCCATTAATGACTTTTATTTAGTTTTCTGGTCCTAGTACACTATCTACAGCTTAACCAGATATTCTCTATTGACATTGTTATTGATCTCATAAGAAAAGCGTTCGATGTTTCGCTGTTATGTGGGATGTTTTTAACTCTAGATATTAACAGATGCCTTCGTCAGATTAAGAAAATTCTACACATAGTTTTTTTTTTTTTTTAAATTCTAATGGATATTGAATTGGCCCAATGTTTTGTCTGAATTATATTATTTTTCTCCTTTATTCAATCAATGTGGTGAATTACATCAATCTTTTTCTCCCTTATTCTGTTAATTTTGGAACTTCAGATTTTCTCAAAAATTTTTTAGCTTGATTTGTTTTATTTTCCAAATGTTAAATCAACTTTGCATTACTGTGATAAACACAACTTGGTCAAGTTATATTATACTTCTCTATACCACTGTTTAATTTGCTAGTAGTTTAACAAGAGTTTAAAAAATCTCTTTAATTATGAGAAATAATGGTCTGTAACAATCTTTTCTAATATCTTTGTCAGTTTTTGATGTCAGGATTATTCTGACTTCATTAAATGAGTTGGAAAATATTTCCTTCTCTTTGACTTTCAGAGTTTCTTTAATACCAATGTACTATATCTTCCTTATATGTTTGATGAAATTCACTGGTAAAGCCACTTGGACTCAGGATTTTCTTTGTGGGAAAGTTGTTGACTATGAATTAAAATTACTTAATAGATATAGGATGATTTCGATTTATAATTTCATGTATTTCGTTTTTGTGAGTTATCTTTTCCAAGGAGTTTGTCTGTTTTGTCTAAGTTGTCAATTTATTGACCTAAAGTTGTTCATAATATTTCGTATCGTTTTTTAATAGATATAGGATCTGTAGTGATATGCCATATGTAATTTTTCTTATTGGTAATATGTGTTTTCTGTCCTTTTTTTCTTTTTTGGCTTATAAACATCAGAGATTTAATTTCTCATAGTTCTAGAAACAAAGCAGAGTCCAAGACCAAGGTGCCAGCAGATTGAGTGTCTGGTGAGGGCCCATTTTCTGGTTCATAGATGATCTCCTTTTTTCTTGGCAAGTCTTCTTCAGAGAGGCTGTCAATTTTATTAATCTTTTCAAAGAAAAGATTAATTGTCTATCTAATTTCTATATCATCGATTTTTCTCTCTTCTTATTGTTTTCCATTTCCTGTTTACACTGAATTTCATTTGCTGTCCTTTTTTTGTGTCTGGAGGTGGATGCTTAGATCATTGATTTTGTGCCTTTCTTTCTTTATAGATCTAGGCATTTAAAGATCCAACTTCCCTTCTAATCTCCACTTCAAGTGTATCCTACAAATTTTGATATGTGTTGCTTTCATTATTATTCAGTTTGAAATATTTTCCAATCTCCCTGTGATTTCTTCATTGATCTACTAGTTATTTAAAAGTGTTTTATTTAATTTCCTGATATTTGGTGATTTTCTAGTTGGCTGTTACTACTTTTTAATTTAATTCCACTATAATAAAATAACTTGCATGATTTCCATCTTTTAAAAATTTTTGAGATGTGCTTTTTGGCCCAGTATATGGCCTATCTTGGTGGATACTCCTTGCTACCTGAAAAAAATGTGATTTCTGCTGTTAGATGGAGAGAGCTGTAAATGTCAATTAGGTAAAATTGGTAGATAGTATTGATCAAATCTTCTGTATTCTTACAGGTGTGATGAGTTTGAAAACATATTATGAGGATATATTTTGTTTTGGAGTGGTAACCTGTTTTGTTGTAAACACTTAAGGCCATATTTGTCATAATCAGAGTCTATAGAACTCAACAGGTGAACAGAGACAGCATGGCTAAGATTACTTGACTTGTTTAATTCAATTAGTTGCTGTGGCCCCACTGTGTGCCTATCCTATTTCTGGGGAGCACAAGGGGAGCTGTCTTTCACCAGTAGAGGGGAGCTGTCTTTCACCAGCAGACAGTCTACTGCCCATTAATTAAGCATGCCTAGCATCACTTTTCTTTAGAACTGAATGTGCTCAGTGAGACGGGATGTGCTCTGGTGCCTTAGGGAACTTGATTGCCTTGGCATGGAGCATGCCCACTGGGTAGTACACTTGGGGCGGGGCGGGGGGGTGGGACTGAGCATGCTCAGTGGGTAGCTCACGTGGGGACTGAGCATGCTCAGTGGGTAGCTCACCTGCAGACTGAGCATGCTCAGTGGGTACCTCACTTGGGGACTGAGCATGCTCAGTGGGTAGCTCCCTTGGGGACTGAGCATGCTCAGTGGGTAGCTCACCTGCAGACTGAGCATGCTCAGTGGGTAGCTCACCTGCGGACTGAGCATTCTCAGCAGGTAGTTCTCCTGAGTACTGAGCATGTGCAGTGGCTAGCTCAACCAGGGATTAAGTATTATGCATGCTCTTTTTTTTTTTTGAGACGGAGTCTCGCTCTGTCACCCAGGCTGGAGTGCAGTGGCCGGATCTCAGCTCACTGCAAGCTCCGCCTCCCGGGTTCACGCCATTCTCCTGCCTCAGCCTCCCGAGTAGCTGGGACTACAGGCGTCCGCCACCTCGCCCGGCTAGTTTTTTGTATTTTTTTTTAGTAGAGACGGGGTTTCACCCTGTTAGCCAGAATTGTCTCGATCTCCTGACCTCGTGATCCACCCGTCTCGGCCTCCCAAAGTGCTGGGATTACAGGCTTGAGCCACTCTGCCCGGCCATGCGTGCTCTTTTTAACTGCTCAGCTCTAATCCTCGATGCTGCCGCCTTGTGTGACTGTTGGTGCCGAGGAGTTAAATCACAAAATGTCAGAGTTTTGAGTTATCAGAACCAAACCATTCATTGTACAGATGGGGAACCCACAGCTCAGAGAAGGTTGAGGAATTGGTCAAGATCATACAATAAATCATTGTTAGTGCAGGAATAAGTTGCTGTCCTGTCTCTTCTTCATGGCTTGGCCTACTGCAGTATTTCACGCTTTGGCCGGAACCTCAGGTAATCCACTATGGCAACTTTCCGCGGGTAATCACATAAAGAGGATCAAGATGAAAAGATTTTTCTCCTCTGGCTTCTCTTTTCAGGCACGCTTCTCCCTTTTCGGGATCCCTGGTGGAAGATGGGTGAAAAGAGCAGTGAATGTCCACAGCCCACTTTGTTTCTTGGTGGTAGTGGGTACTCAACGAGTTGTTTCCTTTAAGGACTGACTTATTTAGGGCTAAGGTCAGAGTTTAAGGAAAGGAGCAGAGGGGAACTCTAACCAAGGATTTGTGGTTTAATAGCCCCGAGCAAGGCAAGGAGGAGAGGAAAATCCTCCAGAAGGGAATGAGTAATTGTGTATAGAAATTGTATTGAGCTTGTTGCCAAATGTTTGCAAACTGTCATGTATCGGCGGGTACGTGAGTGTTTTAGTTACAGCAATTTATTCGGCCTATCTCTCAATGTGTCAGGAAGTGGTGTTGCCACCAGGGTCTGATGGTTTGTTTTTTCTGCTTAAGCAAAATGTAAATTATCTGGCCCATTAATATCTGGGTGCTCTAATCCGTTATTAGAGGAGAAAAGTAAAAATTCTGCACCAAGATGAATGTTTGCTTTTAAGGTGATTAATAATGCTCAGCCACTGTGCATTCATCACTCTGCCAGCGGCTTCTGCAGGGAAAGCAGGAAGGAAACAGACTGGAAATACTGTGCACCGCTGCTCCGTGCTCACCAGAATGACGCCTTCTGCCATGTCCCTCCTCCAGAGCCTTCACTAGCTCCCTATTGCCTTCGTTATAAAGGCCAAACTTGCAGCCCTCGGTGAACAGACCATATCCTGCCTGCCTACTGGAGCAACTATGATGTGCCTATCTCTGCACTGTGGGGGAGACAGGAGAAGAGGAAGAGGTGCTTCTTGCTATTGGAGAATTTTCTGTGCATTGCGGGGGCGATAAAGAAAAGCTCCTGGAGAGACATCAGTGCCCAACCTGAGAGAGTGAGAAATCAGGTGTTAGGTTGATAGGGCGGATTGCAAGGGTCTTCAGAGCCAAGAGAGGGAGAAGTCTATACTGGGTTGGGTTGTCAGGAAATGCTTCCTGGAGGAGGTGGGCTGCAGCTGGGCCTTGGGAAATGAAAAATTTGTGGACAGCCCCAATCACAGGTACTGACCATTAAGCACCGACTTTATGCCAAGCACCATGCTAGGAGCTTCTTGTATATAACCATGACTCCACCTCACAGCCCTGCAAGGTGGGTATTGTTATCTTGTCTTTGTGGATGAGAAAAACAAGGCTCAGAGAGGTGAAGACACTTACTTGGTGTCACACAGTGAGTGAAGGGCAGAGCCAGGATGAACAGGTCAGACTGGGAGGCTCTGAAGGCTGTGAGTCTGAATTCAGTGCTTCTCTCACCGCTCTAAGTAGGAGGAACTCTTAAGAAGCAAAGGACCTGGACAGAGTGTCTATGTAAGTGTGTGGGGTAAGGTGTCACATGGGCAGAGGCTGGCCTGCCTGGAAGAAAGGAACCTGGAAGGATGTGGGGGAACTGTAGGGCCACCTCTTGGGACAGTCTCAGTGCCAGGCAGAAGGGATGCTACTGAGAGCCGTGAAACAGGCTGGTCTCCCACCCTGGACTGTACATTAGTAGGGAACACTGTCTCCTGAGTGTTGGGGCTTTCTCCTTCCATGTCGGAGAGAATATATGATATGATCTCTTCTCTCCAGCCCTACTCCTCAGATCATCATATCTCAGCCGGACGCTGCAGCATCCCCCGGGCTCCAGTGACTTCTGTCCATGGTGGCTGCCATGATGACCTTCGTAAAACGCAGATCTGTCTAGGGAACTCCCCTGTTGCCAGTGTTCCAGAAGCCCCTCCCTTCCATAGGGAGAAGTCCAGGATCTCAGCAGGGATGCTCCAGCCCTGCCCACATCTCAGGCCTTGGCACTTCTTCCTGCTTTCTGCTTCCTCTGTCTGAAATGTGCTCCCTCTGCCTCCCCCATCTCCTGACTTTTTCTGATCTGTGAACAGTTCTATTCAGGAAGAGGAATCACCCTTCTGAGCTCTCAAAGGGTTTCTATTCTTTCTAGCTGCCTGAGAACCTAGTTCAGTCCTCTGAGCTTATTGGCTGTTGGCATCTCTTCTAATCTCAGAGAAAATGGACTGAGAGAGACACAGATCTGATTCACGTGGATGGCAGCAGAACATAGCAATGGAGGTAGACAGGGGATCTGCTATGCCTGCTGGCAGCATCTTATCCAGCCATCCAACAAGTATTCCCTGAGCGCCCATTTGGTGGTAGACTCTAGGCTGGGCATTCTGGGCATTGAAATAAGTGTGCCAGAGATGGGTCATGCCTGCATGGAGCTTACAGTCTGGCAGATTAGCAGAGTTTGGGCAAATCACGGCTGCCCTGCTGGAGAAATTGTCTGAGCTGTCTGAACTGAGCAGGAAGACTGCTGGGAGCAGGTGCTGACCAACCCAGGGTCTGTCTCTGAGGCCCTAGGATACAAAAGTTAGAGAACTTACCAGTGAGTGTCTGGACAGGGAATATCCACTCCCTGCCCCAACACAACAGGCTCCTGATGCTGGCTTGATGACCCCCCAGAAGTTATAGCTGGTCCCATCTCAGCCTAGGTATAGAGATTCCTTCTTTTTCTGTTTTAATGAAACTACCTTGTTTCTGGGGGTTAAGAGTTGTTCCTGCCAGACTCTGGTGTGTCCCTCTACTCGGTGCTCCTTCTGCTGGTTTCAAAGCCACCCTTGATTGAGAGTTGCTTCAGCAAGCTTACACTAACCAAAGGGAAGGAGTCTTGAAGCCCCTGCCTACAAAACGGTACTAAAAGGCTGCTGCCTTGAGAGGCAAACCCTTTATTACAGATAGACCTGCAGATTGCATATTTTTATAATTTCCCAGAGAGCTCATTTTACGCTCCGCTAAGATCTAAATGAACTGGTGCAAATGCACGAACTTCCTTCTGCCTCTGGCGAGGTGAGGTCTGCAGGGCCAGAGACCGTGCATGTGCATCTGGGAGCCAGCTCTGCTCTGGAAGGGGCGAGGGCAGAGCAACACGTGTAGGACAGAAAACAACTTTTCACCCAGGGTCCTTACGATGTCTTTGCTCCTAGGATGAAGGGGCTTATTTCTCAATGGGGATCACTTTTGGGAACCTCTGAGCTGGTAGAGGGGCCAATAAGAAGCCTTCCATTTGGGCGTATGAGAAAGCTTCGTCAGGGAGGAGGCATGACCTCGTTAGAAAATAAAAAACCTCTATAGTTAAAGGGAGATTCTGTCTGGAGTGACTGGGATGAGACATTGCGAGGTCTGGAGATGTACAGTGGCTGGAACCTGGGGCTTGTGGGGGTAGAGAGAATACTGAGACCTGGCTGGAGGGGTAGGCAGGGCCCCATCATAGAGGCCTTGAATTTGGTCTAAGGGATTTGTCATTTTTTCCCCCCCGTTTTTTTTTTTTTTTAAATTTTCCGAATTATAAAAGTAATACATATTTATCATGGAAAAAAGTTAGAACTTCAGAAACATCTAATAAAATAGAAAATTAGAAGACTATTATTTCACCATCTAGAATCACTGTTGTTAGCAGTTTTGTTTCGTTTATTTTTTCTATAAATTGTTTAGATTCTTAAGTTCGTATTACATATACAATTTTAGATGCTTTTCTTTCTTTCGTTTTTCTTTTTCTTTCTTTTTTTTTTTTTTTTTTGTTTTTTTTGTTTTTGAGATGGAGTCTTGCTCTGTCGCCCAGGCTGGAGTGCAGTGGCGCGATCTCGGCTCACTGCAACCTCCACCTCCCAGGTTCACGCCATTCTCCTGCCTCAGCCTCCCAAGTAGCTGGGACTACAGGCTCCCACCACCACGCCCAGCTAATTTTTTGTATTTCTAGTAGAGACGGAGTTTCACCGTGTTAGCCAGGATGGTCTTGATCTCCTGACCTCGTGATCTGCCTGCCTCGGCCTCCCAAAGTGCTGGGATTACAGGCGTTAGCCACCGCGCCCGGCCCCCAATTTTTTTTTTTTTTTTTTTTTTTTTTTTTTTTTTGAGATAGAGTCTGGCTCTGTCGCCCAGGCTGGAGTGCAGTGGCCTGATCTTGGCTCACTGCAACTTCTGCCTCCCGGGTTCAAGCAATTCTCCTGCCCCAGCCTCCTGAGTAGCTGGGACTACAGGCGCATGCTGCCACACCCGGCTAATTTTTTGTATTTTAGTAAAGATGGAGTTTCACCATGTTTCCCAGGCAGGTCTCGAACTCCTGAGCTCAGGCAATCTGTCCACCTGGCTTCCCAAAGCACTGGGATTACAGGCATGAGCCACCATGCCTGGCCTACATGCTTTTCTTATACTTACCAAAGCGTTCTATGTATTTCTTTATATTATCAACAGCTTAAATGATTTTTACTCCAACTATGCGCCCTAAGAAGATGCTCTCAAAGCCTGATATTCCCCCCTTATTGCTTCATTCTCTTAGACAGTGGTTCTCATCCTTGGCTGCATATTAGAATCATCTGGGGAACTTTAAAAATTCCTAGTGCCCAGGATGTACCCAGACCAATTAAATCAGAAATCCACACATCAATGCTTTTTAAGGATTCCTCAGGAGATTCTAATACACTGCTGAGGCTGAGAACCACGAAGTAGGGCTCAAACACTGCTTTCCATGCTGGCCAAGTTGACCAATGAAGTTTCTCACCTCTCGTGTGGCCGAGGTTATCAGATTCATCATGCCTGGATGGACTTAGCCTAACCAGGAACATCAGTTGTCTGGGGGAATCTAGTGGCAGAAAAAGAATGAGGCAAATAAAATCAGGATAAATAATACCACAGCTACCACTACCACCAACCTTCAGTAAACCCCAGAGTTGTAGTTGTTTCTTGTTTTTATTCATCGAAGATTTTGTTGTTGTTGTTTGACAGAGTCTCGCACTGTCGCCTGGGCTGGAGAGCAACGGTGTGATCTCAGCTCACTGCAACCTCTGCCTCCCGGGTTCAAGCCATTCTCCTGCCTCAGCCTCCCGAGTAACTGAGATTACAGGTGCACACCACCACACCTGGCTAATTTTTTTGTATTTTTAGTAGAGATGGGGTTTCACTATATTGGCCAGACTGGTCTCGAACTCCTGACCTTGTGATCCACCCGCCTCAGCCTCCCAAAGTACATCGAAGATTTTTACCTTCACTGGGAACCTCTCTTCTTGCATCCCATGCCATTCTGGTGGGACTATCAATCTCAGTGCTTCCTGTACAACCTGGCTACAGGGCAATCTCAATTGTGCCCACAGGGATTGGTCCAAAGGATAGGCATGTGACTCAAGCAGGACGAATCAGATTTCTCCCATATTTAGTTGCCGGGTAAAACACAGCACACCCGATTAACTTTGAATTTCAGATAAACCACAATATTAAGCGAAGCTGCTTGTGGCCAACTTTGCTGGATATATCCATTTACGGTTGGAGAGAATGAGGGTGATCTATAAAAGGAGCTGAGATGTAACCAGGGTGAACAGTGAACGGGTCTTGAGAACACTGAGTTTCTGACCCTGGCCAACTCTAGGTCCGGACGTCCCAATGCTGTGAGCCAGTAAATTTCCTTTCTTGACTAAGTTCTTTTGAGATGCATTTGTGTTACCTACAAACGACTCTTAAAAGTGGCAGAAATTGATACTTGGAATTGGCGTTGCTGAGCTGAGGAGGAATGAGGCACAGGGGAATCCCCCAGTTTGCAGCTGGGAAGCCCTTGTTATCAGTAGCAATGCAGCTGGTTAAGTTGTTACTGTGTGCTTACTGAGGATGGCACCTCAGGGGATTGGTAGATATTTGGGGGATATTAGAGTATGTTGGCTACTCCTTATGACCTCTTGGGAGGGCGTAAATGTGGTCCACAATAAACATGGTCTAAGCAGCCCAGCTGGAAAACAGAGAGGGAGGAGCAAGCCTTGTTGACAGAAGAACCCTCCCTTCCCCTTTCTTTAGACTAAGTCTTGATGGGATAAGCCATGTGCCTTGCAGAATTGCAAAAGTAGAATTTCCTGCCTCTAGGTAAGATAGGAAGGCAGAAAAAAACATAACAGAGAAGTAAGATTGGATGGGGAAGAGTCAAAGGAATAGAGGAAGCTGATCCCCCAGTTCCTAAGCAACTCTTCAAGCACCCTCCCGTCTTTTGGAGGAAATGATACATTCATTATAAGTGCATCCCTGGGATATAGCCTTGAGGCAAAGGGCAGATAAGATCTGCCTTAGAATAATTTTTTTTAGACTACTTTCCTCCAAGCTTACAAGATGTTGTCCAATATTCTAGTTCTAGCCTATTTAAAAAATTCCAGTGTATTTGACATTATGATTATTGTTTTGTACAGTCATTGCTTAGACTTTGCCAACTATTTTACAAGATTTGTCTCATTCTCTACCTTGCATTTTAGACCTTTCATTTGGGACCATTTGTCTTCTGTGTGAAGCTTGAGTTTTAGAATTTCCTTTAATGCGCATCCTATAGTAGTAAACGATCTGTTTTTATTGTCTCAAAATGTCTTTTTAAATCCACATTATTGAAAGAAAAGTTTCTGGATATAGAATTTTATGTCGACCGTACTTTTGACATGAAGATAATCTTCATGTTTTCTCTTTTCCATTGTAGTGTTTGAGAGGTTGGTTGTAATCTTAACTGTGGTCTCCTTTTTCTTTGATATTTTGCAATTTCACTGTATTGTACCTAGTATAGAGATTTAAAAAAAATATATTATTCTACTTGGAATTCATAGGTTTTCCCTAAACTGAGAATTGGTGTTTTTCAACTGTTCTGGAAAATTCTCAGCTATTATCTCTTCCTATATTGCCACTTTCTCATTCTCTTTGTTATTTTCTTTTGGAACTGATGATAATTATGTTAGACCTTTTGGACATATTTGCTTTGTTTAACTTCTCTTCCATAGTTCCATTTTTTTGTTCTATCGGCTGCATTTATTCAGATCTTTTAGTTTACCATTTCTCTCTTCACAGGTGTTTAATCTGCTAGTTAATATGTTTAGTGAATTTAATTTTTTTTTTTTTTTTTTTTTGAGATGGAGTTTTGCTTTTGCTGCCCAGGCTGGAGTGCAATGGCACGATCTTGGCTCACGGCCACCTCTACCTTCTGGGTTCAAGCGATTTTCCTGCCTCAGCCTCCTGAGTAACTGTGATTACAGGCATGCACCACCATGCCCGGCTAATTTTTTTGTATTTTTAGTAGAAATGGGATTTCTCCATGTTGGTCAGGCTGGTCTCGAACTCCCAACCTCAGGTGATCCACCTGCCTCGGCCTCCCAAAGTGCTGGGATTACAGGCGTGAGCAACTGCACCTGGCCTTTAATTTTTATTATTGTATTTTATTTCTATTTAGTTTATTTTCAATTTTTTTCCTGTGTCTATTTATGTGTATGTTATATTCTATACTGAAAAATGTCAATGTCTAAAGTTCTTGCAAATCTTTTTTTTCTCTGAAGCTTTTTACTCATGATACTTTTATTTCCTCATATGTTTTTATTTTTTGTGATTTTGGGCTGTAAGCTGCTTATTGTCCTTGGGACTTTATTTGTGAGGATTCTTGGGGACTTCTTTGAGGTTGAGTTTCTCCAGAGACAACTTTTATTTGCTTCTGAAGTGCTCAGGGGCACTGCCTGAGGTTTTTTGGATCTCACAACTAGTATAATTTTGGATCTCAAAGTTATGTAAGAAGTGGCCTATGTTTACAATGTTTTCCCCCTCTAACCAATGCCAGAGTGCACTGGTTACGTTTCCTTGTTGCCTCTTTGTGGCGTTCCAGGTTTACTACCTTTTTTTTTTTTTAATTGAAATGGAGTCTTGCTCTATCACCCAGGCTGGAGTGCAGTGGCACGATCTCAGCTCACTGCCAACCTCTACTACCAGGGTTCAAGCGATTCTCCTGCCTCAGCCTCTGGAATATCTGGGATTACAAGTGCATGACACCACACCTGGCTAATTCTTTTGTATTTTTAGTGGAGACGGGGGTTGTGGAGACAGGGGAAGTTCGAGACCAGGCTGGTCTCGAACTTCTGACCTCAGGTGATCCGCCCACCCCGGCCTCCCAAACTTCTGGGATTACAGGCATGAGCCACTGCTCCCGGCCCACTTTTAGAGTGTGGCCTCTGTGAGCCTCAACCTTATGCAGGGATTTCACATTAGATCGCCAGCCTTGGGCTGTGATTGGCTTTGTTTTTCTGTCCCCTACACCTCGGATAGCCATCAGAGAAGAACCTCAGCGTCTCCAGACGTTAACAGAAGCCTTCAGGGAGAAAGCAGACTTTGGCACTCATTTTCCTTCCCAACTTCTTATTTCACTTTGTTTTAGGGCTTTGCAGCATTCTTTTGTGCCAACGCGGTAATGCATTTACATTTTTAAAAAGTGTTTTATTCAACCATTTAGTAGTTTCACTTGGGAAGGTCCTTCAGGGCAATCAAATCTACCCTGCTGTTGGAAACGAGCCATTATGTTATTCTTTACAACTCAAGTTAATTTCTTACTAAAACCACCATCAACTTTATCTCCATTGATTTACCTCTGTTACCCCTGCTCTGGGTAGGTGGGAAGGGCTTTACAGGGTCAAGGCATGGGTGTGGGAGCAGGGTATATCTGATCCCAATATCATCCTCCCATGTGGGCATAGGTGGAGATGGTTCACCTGAATGACGACGGAGCCATCCCTCCGGCCTTAAGACATCTTCAGGTCTGGTGGCTCTTACCAGCAGTCCTGTACCACTGTTAGGGGTTGTATAAACACCCCACTAGGACCCGGATCATCAGGTCCTTCTACGAATTAAAAAGAAGTGCTTGTTCCTGCAAGGCAGGGTGGGCAGCAGGAATGGAGTTGGGGGCTCTCCTCCAGTGACTCTGATACAGGGCCTGGCCTGGACCACCTGGCTTCTGGGGAACAGAGTGGATAAGTCAGTCTTG
Source organism: Macaca mulatta (assembly GCF_049350105.2). Lineage (NCBI taxonomy): Eukaryota > Metazoa > Chordata > Mammalia > Primates > Cercopithecidae > Macaca > Macaca mulatta. The sequence goes on along the minus strand of NC_133421.1, from coordinate 7,837,907 downwards.
GCTCTTGGGCTGCAGCTGAGCTGAGATAGGTCTAAAGGGGTTGAAGGGTTTGACCCAAGGGTACGGGAACCTGGTAAATGAGTAGATCTAGGGGATCAGAGAGCCCATCCATAGCCTGGGGCAAGAGAGAGAGCAGCTGTACAGGAGAATCAGGCATTACTGGCTCAGGAAAGTAAGTACTGGGTTTGCATTAACTGAGGATTTCCATAGCCCAGAAGATTTCCTTCTGTTAGTCTTTGGGCCTCTTGGGAGACAGACCTGGGATTCAAACTTAAGGTGGCCTCATTCTCCCCAGGTCCTCTCTCCTGTCTCTCCCCTTCCCTCCGACTTTTCTTGCTACCTTCCTGTTTCTTAAAGCATCCCTTATGTGTTTATTTATTTGAAAAATAGTGTTCATTTTTCCTTTATTTAACAAAGTAATACATGTTCGTGATAGAAAAGTTAGAAGAATGTATGAAAGTGCGAGGAGGTAATTAATGTTTACCCACAATCTCGTCTACTATTACTTATAACCATTATTTATATTTTGCTATACATATTTATATATTTGTCATATATAAAACAGGAAATATATAATTCAGTAATTTATATTGTAGAATTTAGATGATATTCTGTGGTATTTGTTTTTACAGGCTTCTTTGCCCCTTAATGATGTATTATGTCGAATTTTATTGCTTTAAGCATTCTTTGAAAAGATTATTTTTAATGGCTCATAGATTCCATTTTATAGATGGAATATCAAGTATTCCATCAAGTATTATGTCTTGGTATGTTTTCTGATTTCTCAGTTTTATAAGTTACTCTTTAATGAACACACTTACGTATAAATTTTTGTGTGTACCTGATTTTTTTCCTCTATATTACTGTAAGTGAAATAGCTGGGGTTTTTTTTAGGCTTTTGATAATCATATAGAGGTGTACTACAATAATGTGATATATATGTATATACGTGTCATATAAAATGCTAAAAAATATTGTGTTCTGCAAAACTGTGCACTAAAAATAACATGACTTAAGGGAAAATATGTTTGAGTCAGATCACTCAAAATTTATTTTATGTTGTAACAACACTAACAAAAAATAACAAGCCTCATAAAAATGCTATTTAAAAATTAATTAGATTTTTAATAAATAGAGTAACAATTACATTACATATTGGACTTTTAAAGTTGTTTGATGGAAAGGGATGTACAGAAGAGTTGGAGATGAGATGCTGAGTTATGGAGACAAGGACAAAATGCATAAAGATGGCGAATTATCAGGTAATAAGCACTTCCGTGGCAGAACAAGTGGCCAAATCTAGCCAAAGGAAGAATGTGGGTGAACAGGCAGCGTGAACTGCATCCCCCTGGGGCTACCCACACTCAGCCGTGGGAGTGGGCATTGAGTTTAGCTGCTGGTACTTGGTGGTTTAAAACACAACCTTCCGGGAAGAATTGCGTAGGTACCAAGGTATGAGTTCTACTGACATCCTTAACTTTCTGCAAATCACGTGTGACCTCATTCTCATGGCAGAAGCCTATGCTGTCGCAAACAGACTGTATTGCAGAACTGCTGTCCAGAAAGGTTGTTTTTATATACTTCCACTATTACTTAACTGGACGCTACCAAGCACAGAGTATTTAAGGCCTTTAAAGTTTTGCCAGTTTGATAGATTAAATATGGACTCTCATTTTAAAACATGCATTTTTTTAATTACCAAAGAAGATGACTATTTCTTTCTGCTTTCTTTCTTTCTTTCTTTTTTTTTTTTTTTTTTTTTGAGATAGTCTTGCCCTGTTGCCCAGGCTGGAGTGCAGTGGCACGATCTCAGCTCACTGCAACCTCCGCCTCCTGGGTTCAAATGATTCTTCTGCCTCAGCCTCCTCAGTAGCTGGGATTACAGGCGCCTGCCACCACGCCAGGCTATTTTTTGTCTTTTTAGTAGAGACAGGGTTTCACCATGTTGGTCAGGCTGGTCTTGAACTCCTGACCTCGTGATCCACCTGCCTCAGCCTCCCAAAGTGCTAGGATTACAGGTGTAAGCCACTGAGTCCGGCCCGGAAGATGACTATTTCTTATATATGTTTTAGCCAATGATATATCCCTTGTGAGTTGTTGGAGTCTGTCTGTTGCCCATATTTTTATTAGCGTTAATGCTTTTCTTACTGATCTTTTAAATATGTGAAGGTTATTAATCCTTTCTCTGGCATAATTATGTCAGTTTTTTAGCTTGTCATTTACCTTTCAATTTTGTTTATGGTTCTTTGAGGTACAGAAGTTTGAAAATGTTGTTGTCAAATCTATAGCTTTTTCTCTTTACTATTTTATCCATTGCTTTGTGCTTGGAAAGTTTTTCTCTACACAGAAAGCAGTTAAATATTTACACATATTCTCTTCCAGATTTTTGGTTCTTTTTTACATTTAATTGTTTTAATTAGCCAATAATTTATTTTGATATATACTGTGATGTAATGATCTAATAATTTATTTTTCTCCTACGTCAATTTTCCCTAATATTTTAAAAATGGTATCTATTCCCTTAAGTTTCTGATACTTCCAATACTATATATTTATCTCTTATTATGAATTAAGCCCATTTAAGGGTGATGCAACATATTTCATTGATTTGTATGCCAGTATTTTCCTTAGTAGAGTCCTTCTATTTTAGTTATTGTAGATATTTTTTTCCTAATAAGTCAAGAGCTTTATTGATGCAGCAGACACTTTACAATGAGACCCAGAATGTCTGTCTCCTCTGGGAAGATGGGATGTCTGTACAAACCCTTGGATTCTTTCCCACTTCAAAAAAACAAGCTCTCCCTTTTACCACAGTCCTTGGATCTGCACTTGCCCAAACTATCCCATCCCCAGCGCACGCAGGTGCACCAGACCAGCGCCAGGCAGGCAGCCACTCTGGTACAGCCTAAATGCGTTTTGCAGTACTCGTAGACAAGGGCGTAGGCTATCAGACCCTGTACAGGATTTAGTAAACAGACAATTTTTCCCCCACCTTGAAAATAAAATACATTTCAGCAGATTACGTGTCCTAAAATAGTGTAGTTGGGAGTTCCTAGGAAGAGGGTCCATTGTCCAGCCCTTCTTCACCAGCCTGGGCATCAGAATTCTTCTCAAGGTAACATGAGGCTTTTTATGTATTTATGTATTTATTTATTTTGTATTCTTTTTTAAAATTTTACTTTAAGTTCTGGGACATGTGCTAAACATGCAGGTTTGTTACCAGGTATACAAGTGCCATGGTGGTTTGCCCGCACCTATCAACCCATCATCTAGGTTTTAAGCCCTGCTTGCCTTAGATACTTGTCCTAATGCTCCCCCTCCCCTTGACCCTACCCCACTGACAGGCCCCAGAGTGTGAGGTTCCCCTCTCTGTGTTCTCATTGTTCAACTCTCCCTTATGAGTGAGAACTTTTTTTTTTCCCCAAAGTTTTCTTAGCTAAGAATTTCACCTGTGTCTTCTTTCAGATCAACTGAAGTTTCTCTACAAGAATTTTTATTAGGGTTGTTTTAAACCAGGGGTCAACAAAATTGTTTTGTGACCAGCCAAGTAGTAGGTATGTTGCTTTGTGAGCAACATATAATCTCTATCTTTTTTCTCTCCTCTGCCTCCTCCTTCTTCTCCATTCCCTCCTCCTTCTTGTTTCTTTTCTTTTGTTTACACACAAATATAAAATATAAAAACCATTATTGGCCGGGAGCAGTGGCTCATGCCTGTAATCTCAGCATTTTGGGAGGCTGAGGCAGGCAGATCACCTGAGGGTCACGAGTTTGAGACCAGCTTGGCCAACATGGTGAAACCCCATCTCTACTGAAAATACAAAATTAGCCAGATGTGGCAGGGGGTGCCTGTAGTCCCAGTTATTCAGGAGGCTGAGGCAGGAGTATGGCTTGAACCTGGGAGGTAGAAGTTGGAGTGAGCCAAGATTGTGCCAGTGCACTCTAGCCTGGGCAACAGAGTGAGACTCTGTCTCAAAAAACAAACAAACAAAACAATAACAACAACAACAACAAGCAGTCCCTATTTCCAAATAAAGTCACATTCTGAGGTACTGGTGGTAATAACTTCACCATGTCTCTTTTTGGAAGGACACAATTTAACTCATAACACAAATTAATTAATTTGAAAAAAAGTACAATATAAATCTTTTCAATATTTAATATTTCCATCTAAACATTACATATGTATTCAATATTTTATAACATTAAACCTTTCAGACAAACCTCAAAGAATACCAATTTATGTATTCATATGATTTTAAATTTGTCTTGCCACTATTTATGCAGGAATTTATGTCTACATTTTTAAGTGAACTTGGTTTTTAGTTTTATTTTCTTTTTATACTATGTAAGTGTTATATGACCATGCTTCCTCGATAGAATGAAGAACTTAGCTTTCCGTATTTGTCTATACATGAGAACAGTTTATTTGGAAAGGGAATTAATGCTTCCTGGAAAGTCTGAAAGAAGTCACCAGTAAAACCATCAGGTCCTGTAACCCTTTTTTTAAGATAATTTTTTTATAACTCTATATTTCCTCCATTGTTACTTCTCCCTCTTTCTAAGTGGACAGAATTATCTGAGCATCTGACTCAGAGGTCTTGAAATGCTTTCCTTCACCTGGATGCATGAAAAGTAGACAGGTACTGCTGACTCTGAACTGAAGATCAAGCCGGTGGGCTCTGACTGTGGGAGGTTTCTTCAGCAGAAGAAATTCACTGATACAAGTTTCAGGAGTTTGTCTGCAAGGGCATTGGGCTATCTGTTGATGACCTGGGTACGTCTGTATGCATTGGAGTAAGTGTGTCGTGACCAGAAAGAGCAGGCATAGAAAAGCGAGTGTGTCTATTTTGCCAAGGGATGGTGCCATTAGCAATCACCAAGGCAGCAAAGTGGGTTTGCAGCCAATGGCTGCTGTTAGTCACCTTTTTAGCCTTCACAACAACCCACTAACTCAGACAGTTATCTTTCAGTCCAGGCTAGAACACTCAGGGATCACCTGTCTTGACACTGCTCCTCACCATGTTTCCACATTCCCCACAAGGCAGGGAGCACACCTGCTCCCCTTGGGCACCCACAGGCAATATCATGTGGGGCAGCCCATTAGAGTATCAGTTTTCTGGCTATTCTTTGGAGCTGCTGGATCCAATATGTTTCCCCATATGCTTGAACCTTTTTGCAATTCTTCCATCTGTTTCTGGGAAATGTGAAGGAATTTAATGATCTTTTCTGGGGTTATTAAACCGACAGCTGTTGTCATTAATAGAGGACATTCTTTACTGCAGCAAATAAACGCTAGTCATAACTCCAGCCTGTCTTATGCGCTCTCATTAATGACTAGAGCATTTGTCTCAAGACTGGGGTGATGAACACGGGGGGTTCTGATGCCAGCTTTGGAGATGATTCATCCTCAACGTGTGAACACCCTCACTTCTTTTTTGTACTCTGGGCAGCTTTCGAGGCAAAATGTATAATTGGTAAAAAAAAAAAAAACCAAAATCCAATCCAACAGCCGTTGGCTTTCTTTGAAAATGAAGGAGCTTGGGTGTTAAAAAGGAAAGATTACTTTTTACTGTGTGTTTCAAATTATGGTTCATTTTCTAGTAGAATGTTAGAGGCAGAGAAACTAACTTTTATGGCTTGAATTGGAAGTTTTCTACACTGTTGTAGATTAGAAACAGAGATGCAAGGTTGCGCTCACACAGAAAAACAGGGAAAAGAGACTAGACCTTAGAGGCCCTGCCTGGCCTCCACCTGCCCCATGGACAGAGTGGGTTTTGCTGACTGGTAGCCTTGAGGATTGATCGTTGGGGTTCAGATAGCCTGGAAAGGCCACAGAGCAGAAGGGTGGGGGAATTTTTTTTATCTTACCAGGGAGTGATTTCAAGATGCATGAAATGGGGAAGGTGAGGAATCTGGAGACAGCAAAGCTCGGTCATCCTGGCAGTCGCCTACAAGTCTGCCCTGGCAGCAGGTTCTCCAGGCTAGCTTCTGGTAGAGCTGGGTCGAGCAAAACCATGTTTGGGCCCCATTTTTATGAGAAATTGGGGCACACGGCCAGACATGGTGGCTCATGCCTATAATCCCAGCACTATGGGAGGCTGAGGTGGAGGGATAGATTGAGGTCAGGAGTTTGAGACCAGCCTGGGGAACATAGTGAGATCCCAGAAGCCGGAAGTTTGAGGTTGGAGTGAACTATGATCAGGCCACTGCACTCCAGCCTGAGTGACAGATTGAGACTCTCTCTCTGAAAAAAAATAGTTGGGGTACAAATGGCCAGTGATCAGAGAAAGAACCAGGAAGGCCACCCCTATAAATTTGGTGGCATTTAGCAACTTGGGTCCTAAGTACTCTTCTTCATCCTCTGCCATTCAGACCTATTGAGAGTCCTGTGTTGCAGAGATGGGGGCTTAGCAATTTACTGTGGATACTGGATTAGGTCAACTGGGGGGATATGGATGTATGCTAGGAGGCCTGACAGGTTAGAAACCTGGATCTCTATCTACTTTAGTGTTTCTTGCTTAGGGAATGAAGATGAGAACCCAGGGCAGCAGGGTAAGGGTGCCCAGCAGTTGTGGATCTGGGAATGAACGAGGCAGGGGAGAAAGGGGACGTCTGACACCACAGGGTCACTGCTATCCTCTTTGTCTAGTCATAAGCGTTTCCTCTGAAACGTCATCCATCCACCCATTCAAAAATCCTTCCTGAGTACCTGCATATACTGGACATTGTGCTGCACTGTGGAATCTAAAGGGCTCCAAGGCCCTGCCTCTAAGGAGCTTGCAGTCTAGTGGGGAGATAGCCACATGGCACCATTGTGTGATGGCTACCAAAGGGGGCACACACAGGTCCCACAGGGCACAGGAGAGGGCACTAATTCTAGGCTTGGTCTGGGTAGGGGAAGATTCTGGAGGAAGTAGCATCTCGGTTGAGGGCACAAAACAAATAGGTTTCAGCCAATACAGAGAGGGTAGAGAAAATTCTAACCATCAAGGTCAGCAGTACAAAGGTCCCACAGCGAGCAACAGACTGGAGCTGGGATGTAGCAGGAGAGGTGAAAGAAGTAAGAGATGAGGTCAGGCATGGTGGCCCACGCCTGTAATCCCAGCACTTTTGGAGGCTGAGGCAGGTGGATCAGCTGGGGTCGGGAGTCCAAGACCAGCCTTGTCAACATGGTGAAACACCAAGACGGTGAAACACCGTCTCTAGTAAAAATACAAAAAATTAGCCAGGCGCAGTGGTGCATGCCTGTAGTCCAAGCTACTCCGGAGGCTGAGGTAGAAGAATCACTTGAACCTGGAAGATGGAGGTTGCAGTGAACCGAGATCATGCCACTGAGCTCCAGCCTGGGCGACAGAGTGAGACTCCGTCTCAAAAAAAGAAAAAAGAAGTAAGAGATGAGTCTGCAGAGGGAGGTATGGGAGGTCAGTTCTTGGGTACACTGTGTGGTTGATTAAACATTCCTTGACTTTCCCAGGCTTGCAGGTTACAGCCATGTTTATAACGGCCTCACTGATGCATTCGCTGAGATTTTCCCACCGTCTTTATGCTCCACCCCATACACCAATTAAAACAGAAAATTCAGCAAAGTGAAAGATAAGTGGCTGTGTGGTGTTTGCCCAGGAACTTGGTGCTCTGTTAAGAGCTTTAATAACCACACAGTGTCTCCATATCTTCTTGTGGGGGACAAATAAAGAAAAAATCTCTTGGGCGTGGCTACATTTGCCGGCATCAGGCATAGAGAGAAATGCCAGCACTCCCTGGGGTAGATAATTTAGGGGTGTCCTCCACATCTGTCCTGTGGTCTTTCACCGCTCATGTTTTCTCAGAACGATGGCCCCACAATGAGGTCCTCAGATGGTTTCTCAGGCAAGTTTCCAGTGAACATGACTTTGTCCCATTCATTTGTAACTGGGTAGAAGCTGGGTCCTGGATGCTTCCGGGTGGAGACATTCAGACAGCAACACCCTGGCCTTAACACACTACATATCTTTGAATTGCACACAGGGGCAGCCTCCTGGGAAAACCACTGACAGATTTCTCATGAAGGAGTCAGCTGCGGTTGGGAGGAGTTGAGCACTCATGATCCTCTTGTGGGAAATCTAACATTAAATAGAATTATTTCTCAAACCCTAGCAAGGCTTGGATCTTCTTTTGAAATGAAAATGCTTTCAAAGAACTTCTCCCTCTTTGTTGACGCAAGTAATTTCTATTATAATGCTATTTAAATATGTACCAACATGAAAGCTGGAGTAAAATCTTTCTGCTGATGGCTCTCACATGACCATAAAAGCAAAACAAATGGACAAATTACAGAACGGCAAACGAAGAAATCAATAAAATTCAAATTAACAACATAAATTTAATGGGATCTCGTTTTACCAAACTTAAATCATGGTCCTCCCTGTGAGCATAGGGTTGACCGTGGAGCGTGGTTCTTGGGGAGCCTGGCAGGCCATTGGAGGAGCTGTGCCTGACTCTCCTCTGCTGTAATGGTCATGGGAAGGATGTCCATCTACAGAGCATGCACATTGTCGTTCTTTTCTTCTTAGCTTGCCGTAATTAAAGAAAACAACGGAACAAAATGTGGTCCTTGAAATCCTGGAGCCCCCCCCCCCCAACACGAGCATGTATACCTCAAGGACTCAGGAGGGCACAAAGGCTACTGTGAAAGAGGCACATCCTGGCATTATGGGACTAAAGGGGCAAACCAGATCCACACATGGAATAATCATGTCACCAGGACTGCGAAATCCCATGCACCTCGATCCTAGCTGCTCACATACCCATGGTCTAAGAAAGGAGAGGTCAGAGAGACATGGACAGTCAAGGAGCCACAGGGGACATCAGCTTTGCAAGACATGTAGGGTGTAGCATACGGGAGGAGGGCTGGCTGGAGAGGGCAGGTCATTGGGGATCATCTTGGTAAAGACCAGCCTTGGTTGAGAACGTAAGCTCTTTCAGGCCTGATCAGGTCCCGGATGATGCACCGACCCTGGTTTTAGGAGAGCTGGGGAGAGCAGGCTGCCAAGAGTGGCACCTGCCTGGCCCCACTCCCACTATGATGTTCTCACTCATCTCCTGGGCCCTTCACCCAGTGCACAATGGGATGACTTTTAGACCAGGCTGCCCCTCAGGGAAGGTAAATCCTAAGAGAGTAGTTACACCAGTAGCATCAAAGCTGAAAAACAGAGTTTATTGAATCAAAAAGCATGTTGCTGAGTACCTACCTATATGAGGTGCTGGGTTGGAAACAATATCAAGGAATTCAATGAGAAAGATAAACCAGGAGTACAGATCATTGTAGCACAAGATACAAACATGATACATGTTGTAGGAGAGGGAGGGAGGTTACCTCCAGCTAGGGTAGTGGTAGAATCTTGGCAGGCTTCTACAAGGAGATGGTCTCTGAGGGGTGACTGCAAAGAAATTCTGAGAAGATGAGGGCTAGTGGCCCGGGAGAGAGAGGCCAGGGTACGGAAGGGCACAGTGGGAGATGAAGCTGGACATAGAAGACGTGGAAAGCCAGGCAGAGGAATTGGCAATATCTCCAGGTTTCTTCGCAGGGATGGCTCCAAATCCCATCTGATCAGCATGTTGATTCCATCCCTCTGGAGGGAATGTGGGAGCGGGACTGAAAAAGAAGACTTAGGAGATGATGGCAACCGTCTAAGAGAGAGAAGACAAGGCCATGGACCAAGACGGTGGCAGCGGGAATGGAGGGAAGGGGCACAAAGTGACTGCCCCCCATGACTGGCTTTCTCTAGCCCACTTGAGGAGTGCATGCAGAACTTTGTACTCCACTGGCCCTCAGCTACTGGAGAAGTCCCCCAGAAGCAGGGTTTTCTTGCAGGGGGCTGGTGCTTAGAGAACATCCATGACAATCTCCATCTGCACCTCCAACTCCACGTCCTACCCCCTAGAAATTCTCATACATGCTGCTCGCTCGCAGTTCCAGCCCTAGATTGCTGCTGTCTAATGGGTCTATCCTATCTGACATTGACCTGGAGGTCGCCTTTGGCCAAAGAGTTAACTGAGATTGACCTAAGCCTTCAATACATAACATGAAATAGTTTATAGTTAGCGTACTCATCCGCATATTTAACTACAGGTAATATTCCATGAGGTCTGCTGTCAGTTGTGGATCCAGCAACTATCAGGAATTAGGAGGACTAATTCCTGAGAAAGGGGGTTCTTTGGGTCAATCTCAGGCATCCTCCTCCTGGTGTCCTGCCCCAGGCTGTGCTAGGAAGACCAGTTGGTAACAGGCACTGCGGCAGCTTGGGCACTGCAGGCATCAGAGCCCGGCCACACCGTACTGTTGCCTATGTTCTCCGTCTCTCCACCTTCACCAGGAGCTGTCTGAGACTGGAAACAGCCGCGTGTATCTTATGGGCTGCTGCCAGCACCTGGCACAGAGCAAATGTCCAGTAAATGTGTGCTGAGTTGAATCAAACTGAAATTCTTTGTATGTGGGTGACGGCTTCCAGCTTAGGAACCAAGCTGAGAGCCTGCATTTCCATGGCTCAGTGTTTTACTTTTGGGCAGGCAGTCGCCAGCCATGTCCCACTGCCTTCCAAGCCCTCCCCTCCACATAGTCCCTGTCACTCATCTTGCCCTGGAACAACCTCTCTTTGCTTTCCTGGCACTGTAGCTGTCTCTGCTGTCTTGGCCTGTGCATTTCCGTTCTGGGTCTGTATTTCCATGACTTGGATTTTAGCGGTGATTGGAGGTTTCCTGCTCCAGCTTTCTCACTGAATCCACAGAAATGTGGATGCTGTACTTAGCACAGTAAACAATCTCTTCTGGCGCAGCTGTGTGTGTGTGTGTGTGTGTGTGTGTGTGTGTGTATGTATGTGTGTGTGTAGGGGGAATATTTGCTATTTAACCATGTTCTGTCCACTGCTTTCTTCGTTGCCTCTTGACTTTCTATATGAGGAGAATTTAGGTGTAGCAATCCGGAGGGAAGCGGTGCTGGGACTCCTCTTAAAGCTTTATGGCAGAGCAAATACTCTTAAAAGAAACTTAGTATATCACTGAGGTGAATAAAAACATTTAAATACGCTTTTATTGGCCAGGCGCAGTGGCTCACGTATGTAATCCCAGCACTTTGGGAGACTGAGGCAGATGGATCACCTGAGGTTAGGAGTTCAAGACCAGGCTGGTCAACATGGTGAAATCCTGTCTCCACTAAAAATACAAAAATTAGCTGGGCGTGATGGCGGGTGCCTGTAGTCCCAGCTACTCAGGAGGCTGAGGCAGGAGAATCGCTTGAACCCGGGAGGCAGAGGTTGTAGTGAGCTGAGATTGCGCCATTGGACTCCAGCCTGGGTGATAAGAGCAAAACTCCTGTCTCAAAAAAAAAGTGCTTTTATTCGGACTTTGCCTAAGATTGAGAAAATATCCATTGTCCATCTCAAAAAATATGAATGTCATTCTTGCTTTTATTTGTGGCGGAGTTGCGGGCTGCCGGTCCTTGCAGGGAGTGGCTAAACCCCCTCCTGAGACCCCTTCTTGACTCTGCCATGTCTGTTGATTGGGCTGCATCCAAGCAGTGTGTAATGGGCTCGACAGAATGAGCCTGGCCTCAGGAGGCTGGACTGCTGCTGGGCATATGATCAAAGATGGGAGGGTTTCCTTGGAATCCATTTATCCCACCCTAGCTGTGTGTGTGGTCCAGAGTTGCAATTTCATTTGTACACTCAGACCTAGCTAGGTGCTCAGGAATTTTATTTAAGCTCCCATGAAACCAAGTTTTAGCCCGAGAGCTGATTTTAGAGACCAAAAACTCAATTCCTATGAATCTGACCCCCACATAGGGTCATTCATTTATTTATCCTACAAATAGCTTTTGAATATCTGTTATGTGCCAAACACCCTTCTGAGCGCCAGGGGAACACAGCCAGTGAACAAAGCAGATAAAAATCGCTGTTCTGTGGAGATAAACAAAGAAGGGGCATGAGGGAATTTTCTGACTGAAGGTAATTTTCCGTATCTTGGTAAAGGCTTGGGTTACACAAGTAACATTTGACATTTGTCAAAACTTCTTGAGTGGCACACTTAAGATTTGTGCATTTCACTTGATGTAAATTTTGCCTCCAAAAATAAAAAGGAGTTTTATACCAATCCCAAACTTTAGTAGATGACGCACATGCTGAAAAGTTCAGTGGTGAAACATAAGGATGTCTACAACGTACTTGGAGTGCCGGCAAAAACAAGATGGGTTGGCCAGGCCCAGTAATCATGCCTGTAATCCCAGCACTTTGGGAGGCCCAGGCAGGCAGATCACGAGGTTGGGAGATCGAGACCATCCTGGCTAACATGGTGAAACTCCATCTGTACTAAAAATACAAAAAATTAGCCGGGCGTGGTGGCAGGCGCCTGTGGTCCCAGCTACTCAGGAGACTGAGGCAGGAGAATGGCGTGAACCTGGGAGGTGGCGCTTACAGTGAACTGAGATCCTGCCACTGTACTCCAGTCTGGGCAACAGAGCAAGACTCCGTCTCAAAAATAAATAAATAAATAAATAAAATTTAGCCGGTTGTGGTGGCAGGTGCCTGTAATCCCAGCTACTGAGGAGGATGAGGCAGGAGAATCACTTGAACCTGGGAGGCAGAGGTTGCAATGAGCCAAGATTGTGCCATTGCACTCCAGCCTGAGAGATAGAGCAAGACTCTGTCTCAAAAACAAAAACAAAAACAAAACAAAACAAACAAAAAACCCAAGATGGGTTAATGGATGGATAGAGGGTTGTATAGATGGTTAGATAGGGGAAAAAGCAAAGGTTGCAAAATGTTGATGTAGCACCTGGGAGGTGGGTATGTGAGTGTTCATTGTACAATTGTTTCAGGTTTCCTTATGTTTGAAAAAATTAATGATAAAATGTTAGAAAACATGAAAATAGAAATGAAATAAACATTAAGCCAAGAAAGTTGAAAGTAATCCCTACCCTAGTGAAGTATACATTCTAGTGGGAGGAGAAGGACCATATTCAGTATATTGGATGGCGATAAATACTTTGAAGAAAAATCAAGCAGGATGGGGATGCTGGGGTGGGGGCAGGTGTTATTTTAAATGGATTGTCAGAGAAGGCCTGAAATGGCCAGGGAGCAGGTCACATGGGTCCTGGGAGATCAGTCCAGCCAGAGGAAATCACACCACTGGAGGCCCTGGGACCAGGCTTGCTGCTCGGTCAACGTCAAGGAACTGCAGAGGCCAGCTGGGCTGAAATGGAGAGAGGCAGAGGGATGAAGCCGGAGGCCATTGCACCTTGTAGGTCTCATGGGAGCTTTCTCTTCTGAGAGAGATGGGGAGCCCCTGAAGGGCTTTGAAGCAGAAGCAGTAAGAGTGAAAGGATCGGACTTCTGTTTTTTTTTTTTTTTTGAGCTGGAGTTTCGTTCTTGTTGCCCCGGCTAGAGTGCAATGGTGCCATCTCAGCTCACCACAGCCTCTGCCTCCCGGGTTCAAGCGATTCTCTTGCCTCAACCTCCCGAGTAGCTGGGATTACAGGCGCCCACCACCACACCCAGCTAATTTTGTATTTTTAGTGGAGACGGAGTTTCTCCATGTTGGTCAGGCTGGTCTCAAACTCCCAACCTCAGGTGATTCGTCCGCCTTGGTCTTCCAAAGTGCTGGGATTACAGGCATGAGCCACCGAGCCCGGTTAATTTTGTATTTATAGTAGAGACGGGGTTTCTCCATGTTGGTCAGGCTGGTCTCGAATTACTCCCAACCTGGGGCGAGCCGCCTGCCTCAGTCTCTCAAAGTGCTGAGATCACAGGCGTGAGCCACCACGGCCGGTCTGGTTCAACTTCTATGAAACAAAGTTATGAATTATTTTTCAATTGCTGTGATCCTCAGGTTGAAGGTCACATAACCTGAGCATGCCCAGGTGAACCGAGTGTGCAGCCAGAGAGGGAACCTAAGGGTTCAGACTTGAGGATCGGGGGACTGAATTAAGAAGTGGACACGGCAGGACCCAGGATCCAATCAAGTCAGTCCCTAGCATCATCTCACGGAAGGATCCAATCAGATCATGCCTCCCAGCATCACCTCATTGCAAGATCCAATCAGATCATGCCTCATTACCTTATGCCTATAAAACCTGACCCAGCCCTCCGTTTAGGAGGCACTGTTTTAGGAATTATCCCCTGTGTTGCCCTTACTTGTTGCTAGTGATAAAATCCCCTTGTTAAATCCTTCTTGGATGTGGTTATTGGGCTGGCACCCACCAAGAGACTGAACCCATCCATTGAGCATGTAGCAGTACATTTTCAAGGCATAACCAACAGGATTTGCTTGTAGTGTGGACGTGAGGAGGGACTGGGCATGATTCACAGTCTGGTTGTTGGGCTGTTTCCTCTAAAGTCTTTTCACTGCACTCTAAACAATCACCACATCAATGTTTGAAGCAGGGGAAAGGCTTTTGGAAAACGGGTTTAAGATCAACGACGTCTCCCCTCTGAAACATCCTCCTCCCTGCTCTGCTTGTTCCCCACTTTCTGGGGCTGGGGGTGAAGAATCTGAGTCACTAGGATCCCAAGGCAGGGACAAGTTCCGTCATGTGTCTGAGTGTAATGGGCCAGGATATAGGTCAACCACCAGCTGGTGAAGCACATGGGTCAGGCTGCCCACTGGCTCTGACCACCCTGATGACCACCCAGAGTTCTGGCACCATCGAACTTGGAAGCAGAATGTGTTTGGCTGCGGAGAATGGCCACAGTGAAGCAAAGCTCCCTGGTGAGGCCTGTCGAATTACAACTCTCCTCTTTGTGATGGGGCCAGACTTCCCAGCTCAAATCAGACCCAGGATGTTCTGTTAAAAAGAACATCATGCCTGTAATCCCAGCACTTTGGGAGTCCGAGGCGGGTGGATCACGAGGTCAGAAGATCGAGACCATCCTGGCTGACACGGTGAAACCTTGTCTCTACTAAAAGTACAAAAAAATTAGCTGGGCGTGGTGGCGGGCGCCTGTAGTCCCAGCTACTCCGGAGGCTGAGGCAGGAGAATGGCGTGAACCCGGGAGGCGGAGCTTGCAGTGAGCTGAGATCGCGCCACTGCACCTGCACTCCAGCCTGGGGGACAGAGTAAGACTCCGTCTCAAAAAAAAAAAAAAAAAAAGAACAGAGAATTATAATAATTGGCCATGTTTTATAATAACTAAAATTCAATAATATGCCTTGTTGATTAAGTGGAGAAGGGAAAAGATCCCTACTGTAAATATAGATTACAGGAGACAGATGAAGAAATTATATTACAACATGGGAAGATGCTAATGTGATATGTGTGTTCTATAAATATCATAGCATCAGATCCGCCTGGAAATTGAATTGGTTTTTCCTGCTTATTGGACTCAACCCTCTCTGCCTTCTTGTTGAATGGAGACTTTGAATGAAGAATAGAAATATGACCAGAAGGAAAGTTTTTTTCTTACGGAAAGCTGCACAATAAAAACGTGATTTTGTAAAGGGGAAAAGCAGTCTACAGATATCTGTATTTAGGAGATACCTCATGGAAGCATCTTTGTCCTGTGGTGTTTCTGCAAATAGCAATTGAAGAATAATTAAATCTTTAGTTTGTTGGAACAGGAGGAAATTAAATGGGCAGTTCTGATCAACTCCAAATCGTCTTTTAAGTTGCTAACTTTCTGGGTCACTGCACGTGACACAGAAGCCACAATGGGGGCTGCACCAGCTTCCAGAGCCCAGTGCTCCTCTCTCAAGGAGATAGTGTTTGAAATATATCTGTGATTGAAAACACTTAAGTGTGAGGCCTCCAGCGCTCTCCCCTTTCAAGGTGACAGTAATTGAAGGATGGCACCATGCAATCCTGACGTTTATAATTCGGCTGTGGAAAAGGTCAGCTTCCTTTTGGATCTGCACTGGAGCCAGCGGGAAAAGAGCTGAGATGTCGTATTACGTCTCCGATATTTTTAGGGATACTTTGATTAATAACAGCTTTAATTTGCAATGTATGTATAATTATAGCCACCCCTCCCCCCTGCACCACCACTCTCCACTGTAGGAAATGACAGATTCTAACTAGAAAGCCATCATCTGCCCCACAGAAGGGTTTGAGTGGAGGCCCACGAGCACTTGGGGGCAAATGGTCTGCAGCAAAAGTAGCTCTCTTCTTCCCTAGAGGCGTGCTTTAGGCCCGATCATGAAGGGCCTGGAATGCCATGCCCAGGAAGCTGGAATTTACCTGGAGGGCAGCAGGAAACCACAGATAAGTTGTGAGCAGAAGGGAATGAGCATGTATTTGACTTTTTGCAAGTACACTTGGTGATGGATTGGGGTGGGGGTCAGGCAGGAGGTGTTGAGACTGGAAGTAGGAATTCCAGTTAGTAAGGAGGCTGTGGGTGCCAGCTTGTACCAAGGAAGGATGGGGTGAAGATGGGGAGGAGGAGATCACAGGGGAAGCACTGGGGATGTAGAATGGACAGATCTTGAAAACAAGCATGGGTTGGTATGAAGAAGAGAGAGCTGTTGAGGCTGACTCTGAGGGCCTTCTGGTTGACCGATAATCGTCAGGTCTTTAGATGATTCCAACCAGTGGCGTTTGCTTAGGTTTTCTTGCAGAGAGGTTGTGTGAGTCTGAGCTATGCCTGCTCATGCCAGATTCCTTTAGGTCAAAGAACAGATTGTGGCCGTCGTTCTGGGCATTGGGTCCTACAGTGAGAGAATGTTTCCAGGATGCAACTCCACCAGTAGCATCTGGGCCCAGAGTCAAAGCAGTAGATCCAGAGATTAGCCATGCTCAGTACCTGGGGAGGAGGGCCTGGGCGGGCTGCCTTGTGGTAAACAAGATGTACCCCCAGTTGTGTGGAGGGAAACCATTGCATATCATGGTCACTTGTGGCAATAGAGTATGTTCCCAGGGTGACTGGAGGGAGTCAGGGATTGGTATGTTGCTGGGGGTTTTGTGATGAGGGCATAGAATCATCTGTGATCACGTCAGGGTTTAATTCTGTGGCCGGGGCCAAAGTTCACCATCTGTCCAGGAATAGGGCTCAGTGGGGGCTGGAGTCAAGGTCTGTGTGTAGCTAGAGTCATGGCTTAGGCAGTGGTCAGGGCATGGATCAAAGAGATTGATTGCATCAGAAGTTGTAATCAATCAGGATACTTCTTTGCAGATTGTCTGTAACAACAGAGGCTGTGCCGTGTGGTATCTGCTCTGGGGTGGGCCCTATCTTAGTTAAGGGTATTCTTACACATTCCCAGGAGGAGAAAGAGGTTTTGATTAGCCCAGCTTTGATCAGGTGCTCAACCCTGTGTCAACCAATCATCGGTGGTCAACTGGGGAGTGGAGACAGATGGTCTTAAAGCCAAGGGGACCCTACCATTAATAGCATGTACTGGGGTAATTCCTAGAGAAGGGTGTAGTATTATGAACCAGGGAGCTACCCGGCTTGTGAGTTTTTTCAGAAACATTTTAACATCTTTCTTGGGGGTGTTAACTCTGGTATTTCTAACCCAAAACTTTCCTTTACATCAGCTGAATCCTCATCATGGAACTCACTGCCGGGGTTTGCAGAGGTGCTGATTTCTCAGGAGAACGTGGATCTAATGGTGTATTGGTCAGGGTTCTCCAGAGAAAAAAAATGAACAGAAATCTATTATATATTATATATACATAAATAAATATACATACATGTATGAGGAATTGGCTCACATGATTATGGAAGCTGAGAAGTTCCACAGTCTTTGGTCTGTAAGCTAGAGACCCAGGAAAGCTTGTGGTGTTGCTCCAGTCTGCGTCCAGAGGCCTAATAATCAGGGGAGCCAATGGTGTAAGTCCCAGTTAAAGGGCAGGAGAAGATTGATGTCCCAGCTCAAGCAGGCAGGGAGATAGCAAAAGGGGTGAATTCCTCCTTCCTCTCCCTTTGAGCTCTATTCAGGCCCTCAATGACTGGATGATACTCACCCACATTGGGGAGGACAGTCTGCTCTACTGAGTCTACTGATTCTGATGCTAATCTCATCCAGAAACAGCCTCCCAGACACACCCAGAAACAATGTTTAATCTGGGCACCCTGTAGCCCAGTCGAGTTGACACATAAAATTAACCATCACAAATGGGAATCAGGAGCATTTCTTCTCTCCTGATGGGTAGTTTGTATAAAGATGAGTTGGGCTTATTCGTGGGCCTGCAGACACCTCACGGGCCCCAGATATTTACATCTGGGAAGATCCCTAGACATTGCTTTGGGAAGCATGAGTCTCAGAGTACCAGCCTCAACCACAGTCCACTTCAAGGGGTTCCATATGGGGACCGCATGGCTCCCACCGTGAAAGCTTGAACTGGTCAGATCTGTGTGGGCATTGGATCTCAAGGTGGTCAGTCCGTGGGTTTGTCAGACTGAGGGGGTGTCGAAGTCACGAGAATAATAACGACTAACTGGACCAATCAGAATTTCCTCTCAGAAATTTAAAGGCAGGGTACAGAAGACTTCATCAGAGGGCAGCAGGGGGAGGAGTAGAGAGACAGAGTTAGCGATAGAGCATCAGAGCTGCCATCCTCAGCTTCCAGAGCTGAAAGGTTGGTACAACACCGTGAGAGGGTCTTAATTCTGCACAGGTTTCCTTTTTTTTTTTTCCTTTTTTTTTTGAGACAGAGTCCCACTCTGTCGCCCAGGCTGGAGTGCAGTGATGTGATCTGGGCTCACTGCAACCTCCACCTCCTGGGTTTAGGCAATTCTCCTGCCTCAGTCTCCCGAGCAGCTGAGATTACAGGTACCTGCCACCACACCTAGCTAATTTTTAAAATATTTTTAGTAGAGACGAGGTTTCATCATGTTGGCCAGGGTGGTCTCGAACCCCTGACCTCAGGTGATCCGTCCTCCTTGGCCTCCCAAAATGCTGGGATTACAGGCGTAAGCCACCATGCCCAACCTGCTTTCCCATTCTTAAAGAGCTTTCCAGGCCCTTTGAGATGCAGCCAGGCCATGCTCTCTGTTTTCCCTGGAAGGCCTGGCCACAAGCCAGAGACACCTGTCTCCCTCATTGTTACACATGTTCCTCAGTGAATTCCCATTTCTCAAGATGACCAGAGTCTCTGCTCTTTGCATCCATCAGAAGTAGATTGGGCCAAATGGTGAACTAAGCACTTGTTTGTCTTTTTGATCCAAATTCCTAGAAATGATAAAAAGGTATAAACAATTTAGTGTAGCATTTAAAGCAAGGAGCATGCCCTTGATGGACCAGACATTATTTAAAAAAATCTTTAGAGGATGGAAAACAAATGGAATAGAATTAACAGCAATTAAGAGCATGCCCTTGATGGACCAGACATTATTTTAAAAAATCTTTAGAGGATGGAAAACAAATGGAATAGAATTTAACAGCCGTAAAAAAATGGGAGCTATGCATCTATGGGTGTGCAGAGGGCTGATGGGGGGCCAGGAGAGAACCAGGGGGCAACAGGCAGCAGGCAGACACTTTGGCCTCTTTCTTGTCTCAGTGATGGGTGTGGTCGCAGGCCTCCGCGGATGGACTCTGTCTCAGAAAGGTCACAGTTATGTGGGGATCAATGAGCCCAACCACCAAGCTGAGGAAATCTCCCAAAACACACTGCCCAAGGACAAAGCATCAAACATTGAGATTGACTTCCAATTTCCAATGCCTGACAAATGGGAATTAGCAGAGAGAGAGAAATGGAGGAAATTCTAAAAGAGACAATTTCCTGACTGAAGAAAGATATGCTTTTCTTGTGGCTCAGTTTCCTCTTTTGTAAAATGGGCATGATGATAACATCTAGCAGAGGGTGTGGAAAGTATTACTTGAGTAAAGCACACTCAGAAGAGCCTGGCCATGTGAAAAAACTCAATGCAAGCTATTAACATTAATATTATTATAATTGTTATTGGAAGGTGCCAAAGGGTCCAACATGTTGAGTAAAATATGCACCAAACCCCAGACTGATCATGGAAAATTCTTGCAACACCAAGGATAAAGAGAAAGATCATAAAACCTTTCAGAAAGGGCAAGAGAGAAAAAAAGAAACAGAAACAGAGTCTATATAAAATAACGAGTATGAGCAACACTGAATACAAGAATACAATGAGCCATGTACTCCAAACTCTAAGGGAAAGTAATTTAAAGCTAGAATTACATACCTTACCTCAAATGCCCTGGAGGGTAAAGATATTTTCAGTTGAACAAAGACCTAGAGAGCTTACCTCTCATAATCCATCTGAAAAAATGACTAGACATGAAAGAAGAATTGAAGAAGACATTGGGATACAAGATGCAGTGGTATGCAAAAAACCAATAAAATTTGAAGAGAAATATTATTTGATTGCGAAGGGTAACAACGAGCTGGAATTAAAGTCTTAGATGATGTACTGTGAGACAACAGACAGGGAAGGTATAGGGAGAGGGGTGAAAGGAAGCACAGAATACTCAGAATTTTGTTCTGTTCAGGGAGAAGATATAAATATCGATTACTTCTAGATACTGACAGGTAATGTAAGTTTAAATGTGAATATGAAATATTTAAGGACATTATCTGTAAAAATCAAAACTATTAGAAGGAAAAATATTAAATATTAGAGAGGAAAATGTGATAAATATACTTAGTCCACTCAATAATAGGTAGGAAGTAAGGTGGGCAGACAAGAAGAACAACCAGAAGAAATAGAAGACATGACATGAAATGGTAACAATCAGTCCACGGTAACTGTGAATGACAATGGCATCTCTACTACAGTGATGGGGTAGAGTCATAAAGTATGGTTTAATTAGATTTAAAGAAAATAATGAAATGTAATATTTCTTGAATATTTGAGTTATGGAATGAAGGTTTAGACTGATTCACGTTATTAGAATTAATCTCTCTTCACTTATTTTTATAGATTAGTCCTCTTCCAATTTTACGGTGCATCAGAATCACTTGCAGTGCTTATTGAAAGTACAGCTTTCTGGGTTCTATACCCAGAGACTCAGATTTTGTAGCTCTGGGGAGTGGGACATGACCACCCTAGGGTCTAAAGATCCCTTGACTGCTGTGGGACTGCCAATCCCTCCCCATTCCAGGTTGGGGAAGCTCACTTGCCTCTCTCCCCTCACGGACACCACCCTGATGTCACAAAAGATGGAGAAGAGCTGATTTCAGGGTTTCTGCTTTCAATTCTTCTAAAGCTCTAAAGCCAGAAATGAAACAGCCTGGTTGTCTTCTTAGAATGGGAAGATATAGTTGGCTTTTTAACAAGTGCCTCTGTGAATGAGAAGGGTTTTGCTCTATCCAGTGGTTCTGCATGTTGAAATCACCTGAGGGGCTTTTAAACATTCCAATGCACAGGTCACATCCCAGGCCTGTTAAATCTGAATGTTTGCAGAGGGGATCACCATCAATTTTTAAAAACATCTTCAGGAGATTCTAAGATGCAGCCAAAATTGGGGACCACTGTCCTGAACAGTGTGGTCCTCGGGGGCAAGATCTAGAGACTTCTGGGTGTCTACATTGGAGAATTAATCCCACTCCCATCCGTATGACTGCCCATCCAGCCATTCACTCCTTCCTTCCTTCCTTCCTTCCTTCCTTCCTTCCTTCCTTCTTTCCTCCCTACCTTCCTTCTTCTTTCTTCCTTCTTCCTTCCTTCCTCCTTCCTGCTTTCCTTCCTCCCTCCCTTCCATCAACCCATCTATCCATCCTTACATCCGTTCAACAAATATTTATTGACTTGACTTTATGTCAGTCTCTGTTCTATGTACTGAAGATCAGAAGAAGTAAGCAAAATGAGCAAAAATCCCTGATCTCGGGCAGCCTTTATACTTGAACAGAAAAGACAGACGTGAAATCAGAATCCTGTACCAGGATGTCTATTGCAACATCATTTGTGAGAGTGAAGAAATTGGAAAGAGCCCAAATGTCTAATAGAGACTGTTAAATAAACTATAGAATCTTGTGCAGCAACCAGGCACTTCCAGATGCACACAGGATAGATCAAGGCAGAATGCCAAACCTTACCATTCCTGGGCTGTATACACTTAGTTACTTCAATGTTACTTCACGACTTTGAGCCTCAGTTTCCTCATCTGTAGAATAGGGATAATGAGATTAGCCTCTTCAAACGTTATTTTATTTTAAAAATGTATTTATAGAATTAAATGAGATTATGCATTAAAAAGCTTAGTAAGTTCATGGCAGAGGAAATCCTCAATAAATATTACCTGCTACGGCTTTTGTTGTTGCTATTGTTATGCTTGTTGACATAATGGCTGCATAGTGGCTCCAGTGCATGTTAGAGGCACTGGAGATACAGAAGTATCTGTATATGTAGCAGAAAAAAATACCAGATGTAGAAGCGGAAAACTTGAGTTCTATTGTGTAGAAGCAGAAAACTTGAGTTCTATTCTTAATTATACCAGTTATGCCTCATATGACCTGAGGCAAGGAACAATTAGGAAATGCATCAATTAGAATCTCATTGCATTTCATCTGTTAACAGCTAATAATTTGCTTCTTAGTTAAGATACTCTACTCGGATTACTTATGTTCCCCAGTGATCTTAAAATAATGGAGGTGGCAGGGCCTCCTGAAGTACACTTGCCCTATCTTATTGCCAGTCACGACAGGGATCTAAGCTTCACCACGCATGTCCTGGCGACTTAACCCAGAGAAGGCTCCTCAACAGAGTGGCAAGAGAAATGCCCGGGTATGAATTTGCCAGTATTGCTCCTAGCTGTGGAATTAAAAAACCCAAATAAACTCAGCTGAGATAGGTCTTAAAAAAAACTCAAACCAATGAAACATATACAAAACTAGAGAGAACAGTACAATGAACCCCTTTGTACCCACCATCCAGTTTCAACAGTTGTCAGCTCATGGCTAACATTTCATAAAATGGATCTTTAAGTATAG
Source organism: Macaca mulatta (assembly GCF_049350105.2). Classification (NCBI taxonomy): domain Eukaryota; kingdom Metazoa; phylum Chordata; class Mammalia; order Primates; family Cercopithecidae; genus Macaca; species Macaca mulatta. Next base: position 7,815,046 of record NC_133421.1, on the reverse strand, counting down.
CCTGCATGCAGTGAGTGTGGTATCTCAGAAGGCTTCCTAATTCCTGCAGTCCAGGTCCTCGTGACATCAGGAGCCAACTCCAGCCTGAGTGCTATAGAGTGCATGAGGCGGCGGGCGTGATGGCTCATGCCTGTCATCCCAGCACTTTGGGAGGCCGAGGTGGGCAGATCACAACATCAGGAGTTCGAGACCAGCCGGGCTAACGTGATGAAACCTTGTCTCTATTAAAAATACAAAAATGAGCTGGGGGTGGTGGCAGGCACCTGTACTCCCAGCTACTCGGGAGGCTGAGGCAGAAGAATCACCTGGATCCAGGAGGTGGAGGTTGCAGTGAGCCAAGAAAGCACTGCTGCATTCCAGCCTGCGTGACAGAGCAAGACTCTTTAAAAAAAAGGGGGGGGGGTGGGGGGAAAGAGTGCATGAGGAACTGACTTCGGTGCAGAGCAACTTGTTAACTGTATGCCTCTGAGAACTAGTCTTGGGTGAAAGAAATGGATAGCAATGAGTCCCAGTTAGACACATGGCTGAGTACCGAACACCCATTATGTTATTTATTCTCCAGAAAACCCCTAAAAGGTAGGCACGGTGTACTTAACACCCCTTATGTTATTTATTCTTCAGAAAAATACCTAAAAGGTAGGCACTTGCATTATTTACAGACTGGGAAAGGACCTCCATAAACTGCAGGGCAAAGAGCTGGTAAGTAAGTGACTAAGCCTGTGTTTGAACCTTGGTCCAACAGCCAAGCCTGATGCTTTCAATGTCTCTCTTCTGTCAGCTAGAGGGGGTTCCAGGAAGGCAGGACATAAAAAACCGAGAGAGCTGTGAAAACATACGTGGTGTTGCTACCCATTGCACACAGATGGGTTTGGGAAGACCAATAATTAGCAATAATTAGTGACCTCCAAAGAGCACTGTTTGGAAGCTTGGCACACGCTTGGCATGGGGCATCCAAGCCAGTGCTTGACACTGGGCTCTTGTGATGTTGGCAGCCTGGTGATACGGAGGTCTTCTCTAGGCCTACAAGACAATCTCTGTATTCTGTCGCTCACTCTGGCTCTTGCATTGGTCTTCATGCCATTGCCAACATCCCCACTTGCTTCAGATTAGCCACTAAGTCTGAAACTGGACCCAATATTTCAATAAAAGCCTCATTTAGGCCGGGCGCGGTGGCTCAAGCCTGTAATCCCAGCACTTTGGGAGGCCGAGATGGGCGGATCACGAGGTCAGGAGATCGAGACCATCCTGGCTAACACGGTGAAACCCCGTCTCTACTAAAAAATACAAAAAACTAGCCGGGCGCGGTGGCGGGCGCCTGTAGTCCCAGCTACTCAGGAGGCTGAGGCAGGAGAATGGCGTGAACCCGGGAGGCGGAGCTTGCAGTGAGCTGAGATCCGGCCACTGCACTCCAGCCTGGGCGGCAGAGCGAGACTCCGTCTCAAAAAAAAAAAAAAAAAAAAAAAAAAAAAAAGCCTCATTTAAGTTGCATAGTGTGGGAGGACTAACACCATGTTTATCGACCGGATTAATTATCGAGTGAATTTCAGAGTCCATACATAACCATTTCAACATTGTTCTTCTTAATGGGGGGTTCCTCCCTAGGAATTGCAACTGCTATTCAAATTGGTTACCCTGTAGCAGCTACTGGAATTTCAGTGAAGGGCTCATTATTTTTGCATATTTCATGCTTCGTTTTCTGTTGAAAATGATCCACATTAGCTAATTGTGGATGTGTTGCTCAGGTCACGGCTGCATGGTGTGAACTCTGTATAGGAGTGATGGATCTTGCGTCCTCTGGGCTCAGAGATGGTGCCTCTTGGCTGGCAGGTGGAGGTGGTGGGAGGGAGGCAGCATCTAAACACCAAATAAGTGGGAAGCAACTTTGTTCTTTCCTTTGAGTTATTTAGTGGAAAAGAAACTCATGCTCCAGCACAGAGCCTACTGGAACTTGGAGATGTGGTTCAGAAACATGGAACATACCTGCTCCCTTGTACTCCCGACGATGGACACCTCGGCCCCTCTCTAGGGGAGAATGGTCCTTCCTCATTTCATCCTCATAGTATGCTCTAGGGTCTGGCAGAGCAGAGCACTGCATCCCCTCATCACATATGAGAAATCTAAGGCTCTGTAAAGTATTAATAAAACGTCTTGTCTGAAGTCACGTAGAGACAGTTGCAAAGTCAAGTCTTAGATATCTACTTCAGAGCTCTGCAGAGCTCATGTCTTCCCTTTATGCAACACAGCCCCTTCCTATTAGATTAGTGTCAGGGACACACATATAATTTTTTGACTGTTCAACATGGCTTTGGGTAACCATATGTTCTGGGTGACTCTTCCACCTGAGCATGTGACCCAGGGTATCCAATCAAAGTATTTCATGCCTTGGCCTCAGTGATTGGTTCAGCCATGGACATGTGATCCAAGTTGGGCAAATGAGGGCTTTCTCTGGGATTTTTGCTGCAACTCTCGAAAACAAAGGTTCTCTCCTTCCACTGGTATGACCAGCTGTGAGGAAGATGGAGGTCTAGAGCTGGTAGTGGCTACTTTATTGCCACATGGGGAGGCCCTCCCTGGGAATTTAGTGAGAACACAATGAAACAGTGTCCTGTGACACTATTGGACCTCTTGGGCCCCACCACGCCTAAGGCCAGCTAAACTACAATGCCCAGTTACATGAGACAGTAGATTCCTTCCCCACCTTTGCTTTTTTGGTTTGAGTTGGGTTTCTTATTTTCTTTACTACCACAGGGCAGTTGGGCATGGAGGACTTCTTCCAACTTAGAGGATGCTCCATCCCCATGGGGCCATCGGGCTCCTCTTGCTGCCTGGCTGAGCTGCTCAGGTTGTCATCTAGGAGGCAGATACTTGAAGTGTTAACTCTGTGACTGGGGGCATTGCTTGTCAGCCAGGTTTCCCTAACATGGTGGGAACAGAGAGCAGACAGCTGGGGCTCTGCAAGGACAGGTCCAGAATTCTGTGCTGGGTCATTTTGCCTGGAGTCTCCGGAACTACCCTCCAGGGATACACCATCATCACAGAGGACACACCAGTGAATCAGTATGTCTAATTGGTGACTATGTTAGTGTTTCAGATGTCTGGGATATGAGCTGGTGACATTCACAATGTCACTATGACCCAGCTCTGCCATCCATGGGTTTGGGCAAAGAAGAAGATGATGAAAGTTGTCCCCCAGTCACAGAGTTAACACTTCAGGTATCTGCCTCCTAGATGACAACCTGAGCAGCTCAGCCAGGCAGCAAGAGGAGCCCGATGGCCCCACGGGGATGGAGCATCCTCTAAGTTGGAAGAAGCCCTGGAGTCCTCCATGCCCAACTCTCCTATGGTAGTAAACAAAATAAGAAACCCAACTGAAACCAAAATCAGGACACTCAGGGTGAGCTTAAGAAGGTGACATCTAAGCAGCAACTTGAAGGAGGTGAAGGAGTTTGTTTGGCTGACTTCAGGGAGAAGTCAGTAGGAATAGCCAGCACCATGGCCCAAAGGTGGGTGTTAGGCCTGGCATGACTGAGGAGCAGCAAAGAGCCCAGGAATACTGGAGCAATTAAGGGAGCACAGGGTAGGCGATGAGACCAGAGAGGTGGGGAGGGCCAGGCCAGGAGCGCCTGGTCCCGGATTGCCCGGGATAGGTGCATTTGTACCTATACTTCTGGCATAAGTATTAATAGCATCTCACGTCACTCTCAAGAGTACCCCTGTTAGGATGATACAGCAAGTGGACATGTACCTGCAGGCCCTTGTAAAGACTTTGGTTTTTGCTCCTAATGAAAAAGGGCTTATATTGAAGGATAAGAAGGAAAGTGAAGAGGGATAGAAAGAGGATTCCAGACAGAAGAAAGAGCTTGTGCAAAGGCCCTGTGGTGGGAGAGAAGGATAGTATCAGATCTTGGTTTTGACTAATCACTCTGGGTGTACCATGAAATATGAGTGGGGTGGGGTAGGGGCCAGCATAGATGCGGGAGAGCAGTTAGGAAAGAATGGCCATGGTCCATGTGAGGAATGATGCTTGTATGTAACTGGCTGAGCACAGCATCCTTTGCCTAGAACTGAAAGGATCCCACATGTATTATTATTATTACTGTTCATCAAGACCCAAGTCTTCCAGGAAACAGAATGTGGGTCCCAGTCTCTGGTTCAGGCCATAACTAGCATGATAACTTCTTGGCAAATACATTTTAACCATAAATCATTAAGGTTGTTGGCAGCAGGTCCTCTGTAGTAAAACAGCAGATAATGCCACTCTGTTATGGTGCGTTGTTGGACTAGTGTCTTTATGCAATTTCAGAAAATTTAACCTAGTAAATTGACTTCTCCTAGAGGGTTGAGCTAAACATTTTCTAATAAGTAGGAGGTTAATTTCTCCTCCTTTGTGATGCTGTTAGAATCTGTGATAGCTACAACATAAATTTGTATAATCTCACACTCTCAGCAGGAAATAATGAGGGAAACAGTGGTTTTGACAAATAATTATGATTGAGCTGATGTGAATCCACTTGAGCTGTTAACGTATGTTGAGTGGTATGTGAATAGTGCATGGTGAATTCCAGAGGCTCTTCTGATGGTCTCCTGTTGAAGGTACAGACTATTGGGAGAGACTCGCCCTCTTCTAGTACGACTGAACTCTTCTAGTTGCACTGGTGGACTGTCTCCCATTTGAACACTTTGGACTTGACATTTTGACATTTCTTCCTTCCCTGGGGTGCTTCTGACCCCTGCCATGAGCTGGGGCCGGTGACTGGGGTAGGATTCCAATGTGTGCTGCACTCACCAGCCGCATTCCCCCCTGGGTTTAGAGCAGAGACCCTGGGGAACATTTGAAAGAGTTCTGGGTGTGGCAGGGCTCAGGGTTGAGTCTGGCCAAGAGTCACCTTGTTTGGGGTATCAGACATTAGTCCTACCACAATGCATGTGGCTGAAGGGTGTGAGATAGCAGACTTTGGTGGGGATCAAAATGGTGAAGGTAGACCGTTTGGGCAAAAACAAAAACGGTGAATGGTCACCAGCTTGATGGAGCAGTGGACACCAGTGATATGTCTGACTTGAAGTGTGTCCCGAAGTCTGTGACCCTCTCAGGTCTAGCCAGTTCAGATCTCACCCTCTTTGTGGTCCTCAAACTGAACTCATGTCATTTGAGTTCCAACCTTCCAGAGTTGGAAAGGTAAGATAGATATTGAACTCACACACCTCTCTCCATCTTGGCTGCATCACCTTAGGCCCCACCACCATCTGTCTCTTGAATCTGCACCACCTTGACAGCCAGGAGGCAAGCTCAGTTTCACTATTATTATTTTGCTTACCTGAGCCAGTGTCTGATTGCAGTTGTGCTCGTATGAGTACAAATATGCATAGAATATCTGAAGCAGACACATGAGTGTAGGCCTGCTCTGTAGCCAGTTGGCTGTTTGCTTTTCCTGAAGATCTTGTGGGCCCTTCCGTATCTGTGCCCATTATCCTGAGTGGCCATTTCCACCATACTGCTGAGTGTCTCCTACTATTCGTTCTATCTTCCAAGTGCTAGCTGGGCACATGACTGCCAAGCTAGAAACTACATTTCTCAGCCTTCTTTGTGGCCAGAGAAGCCAAGTGGACTCATGTGACTAAATTTGAGCCAATGGGATGTGAGTGGAAGTGCCATGTGAGTTCCACCTTAAAGACAAACTCACTTGACCTTGATTCCCTTTTGCTACCTTCTTGCTTGTTGGGAAACATCCATGGTAGGAGACCACTTGGACACAGAGATGGAAGTCTCATGTTGAGGCTGGCAGTGTCGACTGGCCTGCCCCGAATGACCTTGTAGAATGAGGCCATTTGGCCTTTCTTGACCCCCATCCATCTTTGCATAAGACAGACACTATCTCATTTAAGTCACTGGTTTTTGTTTGTTTGTTTGTTTTGTTTTAAGATGGAGTCTCGCTCTATTGCCCAGGTTAGAGATGCAGTGGTGTGATCTCGGCTCACTGCAACCTCCGCCTCCCGGGTTCAAGCAATCCCCCTGCCTCAGCCTCCCGAGTAGCTGAGACTACAGGCTCGTGCCATCACACCCGGCTACTTCCTGTATTTTTAGTAGAGATGGGATTTCACTGTGTTAGCCAGGATGGTCTTGATCTCCCGAACTTGTGATCTGCCTGCCTCAGCCTCCCAAAGTGCTGGGATTACAGGCTTGAGCCCCCGGCACGTGGCCTGCCACTGTGTTTTTTAGTCTCTTTGTTATACTCCTAAGTCTGTACTCTGGTCAGTATCTCATGCTGACCCTGCCCATATATAGCAAAGCCTGCAGCGTCTCCAGAACCTTTGGAGCTGTCATCTCGTCTGATCTTACCAGTGGCCCCTGTGAGTCAGGGAGGGTGTGCAGCAGCTACCACACTTCACTGAGAAGGAAACTGAGGTTCATAGAGGACAGGGTTTTGCCCATGGGCACAGATACAGAGTGAGGACAAGAACCCAGGTCCCGAGCCTCCCAGTGTCGAGCTTGTTCCCTGTGCCAGGCTACTGCCTGTAACACTGAATCAAGACCATAATGTTGTTATTAAAATATTTACTTGCATGAAAAATTTCTATTACCTGAAACTCATGTATTATAGATGGAATCAGTAGCTTAGAAGGAAATAAACAAGAGGAATCACTTTAATAACAAAAGCTATGCAGATAAATTCCTCATTTCAGCAAGCTCTTGGCGGTCCCAAATAAATATATCATTTTTATCAGGCAAGTGCTCTAGAAACAGCGTCTTCAGGAAATATGTCAAAATAATCTCCCTGCCTGCGCTCCTTTTTGGAGGAAGGAAATATGATGGTGGCAGCAAAAAGAACGATTAACAGGAGTTTCCTGACTACAATGCAAACCGTCATAAAGAAGGGTAATGAGACGGCTGGTCCAGCCGATCTCAGGGTTTCCTTCCAGCCTCAGTGGAGCATGGCAGGGGGTGCCCTGGGCTGGGAGTCCAAAGTCAAGACTCCACCCTCTCAGCTGTGAGACACGAGGCACACTGCTCATCCTCTCTGAGCCTCTATTGGCCTGCCTCAGAGAGCTATTTAGGTGGAGAAAATTTCAATTGAATATAGCTATGCACAAATGAATGTGTGACTCTATTTGTCATTAATGGTATTATTTAAGTCATGTAAGGGAGGGATGAGGGAAAGAATTCCAGAGAATAGGAATTCTCTGATAAATACTGGCTGGGGAGTGAAGGGTGTGTGTGTGTACATGTGTGTATGTGTGTGCGTACATGCGTGTATGTGTGCATGCATATGCATGTGTGCACATGTGTGCATGTGTGTACATGTGTATGTGTGCATGTGCATGCACGTGTGCACGTGCATACACACATGTACATGTATGTGTGCACATGCATGTATGGACATGTAGGTGTGTGCATGTGTGTGCGTGTGTGTATGTGCGTGCATATGCATCTGTATGTGTTTGCATGTACATGTGTGTGCATGTGTGTGTGCATGCGTGTACGTGTGTGTGTGCATGTGTGTGTACATGTGTGTGCATGTGTATGTGTACGTGTGTGTGTGCATGTGTGTGTACGTGTGTGTGTGCGTGCTCACACATTCTTCTGTGTGCTCCTCTGTAAATGCACCACCATTCACCCAGGCCTCAGTGATCAAACCCCAGAGCCATCTCAGCCGCCAGCTCTGTCTCTCCCTGTAGACAGTGAGCCCTGAGCCCTGCAGTGCCTGACCTTCCTACTCATTCTTGTTCCAGCATCCTGACCTGTCCTCCACCTTGCTGTTCCCTCCTGAGATCAGAATGCCATAGCTTCTGATTGCTGTCTCAGCCTGCCCTCGTCTCTCCGCCTTCCCACCCTTTCCTGACACTTGCCACCTGTCTTAGCTTCCCAAAGGACAAATTGTGTCACTTCCCTTCTGAGAAGCCTTCGTTGCCTGTAGGGTAAAGTCCAAAGTCCTTACTTGACACTCGGGGCTCTTCGTACCTCTCTCTCCCCAGCGCTGCCCAGTGCTGGCATGTGATCCCGCAGTCACCAAACGCGCGCTGTCTTTGATGCTCCCACACCCTTTCACGTAGTGATCTGTCCGCCACGACCTTTCCCTTCTTCTTTGGGGGCAGTAGCTCACCCTCTAAGATACCACTGGGGATCGTCACAGGCAGAGGCAAAGGCTTTCTCTCCTCGGCTCGTCTCAGACTCCCATCCGTACCTATGTGGCTCCCTCCACAGCCTCTGAGCTGCAGCTTGCCATCTGCTTCTTCCAGCCCAAGGCAGGAAGGGGAAGAGGGAGTATTGCCAAGGTCCTGCTCTTTTTTTGTTTTTGTTTTTGTTTGACATGGAATCTTGCTCTGTCACCCAGGCTGCAGTGCAATGGCACAATCTCGGCTCACTGCAACTTCCACCTCCCGGGTTCAAGCAATTCTCCTGTCTCAGCCTCCCAAGTAGCTGGGACTACAGGTGCCATCATGCCCAGCTAATTTTCGTATTTTTAGTAGAGACGGGTTTTCACCATTTGGTCAGGCTGGTCTCGAACTCCTGACCTCGGGTGATCCATTCACCTCAGCCTCTCAAAGTGTTGGGATTATAGGCGTGAGCCACGGTGTCCAGCCAAGGTCCTGCTCGTAAGGTGCAGCAACCCTGCCTGCTAGCAGAACATGGGCTCTGACCCGTCAGACCAACATCTCCACTCTTGGGAAGGGATAGGGAATAGGAATGCAGAGGCAGGAATTTCGGGACAGGTAGGGCAACGTCCCTCCCCTTTAGCAGTCTTGTAATATTTCAAGCCCAAGCCAAGAAGCAAACTTTTCCCTTTTCTTTCTTCCCTGTGTTGCAATACCCTTGCCTGTACCCACCTGATTTAGTCACAGCTCATCTCCATAGCAACCCACGTTCCTCACCAAGCTGTTAGGGTCTCTATCAGGAGAGGAGGGAAATGAAAGATTGGACTCTTTTTCATTTGGAATCCTGTCTAGCGCCCTTATGTTTTAGTAGGCTCCTGGCAGGAGCCAAAAAGAAGAAATAACATGTGACAATTAGTCCAAACCAATCCTTAAGTATCCTGTGTCATGTGCGTCACTCAGCCACACGGACACAGAATCTGCAAATATGTGTGTATATCTTTGCCACAAAGAGGGATGTGGAAGGATCTAAGCTCAGATCATATTAATGTTCCTGATCCTAAGAGGAGGCTGGAACTATGCAGGGGGATGCAGAGTGTCCTTGAGTGACTCTGTCTTCAAGTAAGAAAATCCCCAATGCATGAGACCCGAGCCTCAAAATCAGTTCTCTGGACTTCCATGCTGATGCCCTTTGCATAATACCTGCTAATGTGTGTGCATGCATGCATTTGTGTGTGTTCACATGCGTGTGTACACGCACACTCGTGCATGTGTGCACATGGAGAGTGATTGGATTTGCCTATGTAGGAGTGTATAAGGGCCAAGGGCCCACACAATCACGGGCAGAGCTGATTTCCCTTGATAATGCTGGTGTACCTCAATAACTAGCCTGCCAAAGGTAGAAGTAACTTTTGCGTTGTTTCTCTCAACTCCTCCACTTGACGGTGAGGAGGAACTTGCAAAAGTTGATCATCAGTTTCTCTATCAGACATGCCCAGCAAAATTGTGCTACGCATAATACACCAGTAATTAACCTTGTAAACTTACTTTTTGAACAACTCTCATCTATAGTTTACAATTAATTAGGGGATCCACAAGGGATTGACTCTGAAGAAGATAATTATGTCCCTTCCTGGGGTTATGGGGAGCTTCACTAGTCAAGAGGCATATTATCTTCCCCGGGAAATTAAACCAGTGCTCCATTATCAGATGGTTTCTAAATGAGTAAAGGACTGAATTTTGACATCACGGTCTCATTTCGGCAAGAAAGAGACAAACTGACAAGCTGTTTTGTCACATGCTTGTTTGAGCAGAACATTTTGAGGAATGTCTCTGGGTCTATCTGGGAAGAGGAGCCGCTGGGTAGGAAAAATGTCCTAGATGACCAAATGTGACGGGGCTGTTTGCCAAGTAATCACCCCACGCCTGAGCACAGGAAAAACGGAAATGCAGTTCCATTTTCTGCTCTTGGACCAGAGGGAGTTTGCTCAGGGTGGAGAGTCAGAGCACATTTGGTAAAATATTACGACCATTCTGCATGGCTGTTGATGCTAGTGTACACAGCGGTATGAAATCAACTGATTCTGCCTGATAACATTTTGCTCATCACTAGCAGGTCCCTCTCCGGATGGCCTTCCAGCTCGCACACCTGTCTTCCCCAGGAATGGCCCTCGTGACTCAGAGCCGTTGTCCTGCAGCCTCAGCCTGCCTAGCGAACCGATCTGTCCGAGGTGAGGACACGTGACCTCAGCTGGGCCAATCAGATTCTCTCCACCGGGAACGATGAATGAAGGCAATTCCACTGGGAGCCTTGACTTTGAACGGCATTTGGTAGGGACAGTTCCAGTGATGGGGTCCTCCTCTTTGGAGAGAAGGGAGGTGGAAGTGAAGATTTGGAGCCTGGCTTTGGATCCAGACATTTCTGGGTTTGGATCCTGACCCACTTCTGGCTCCAGTCCCAGCCCTGTGACCTTCAGCAAGTGACTTAACCTCTCTGACTTCAATTTCCTCACCTGGGAAAATGGAAATCAGGTAAGGAGAAAAAAAATTCTATTTAAAAACTATCTTAAAGTCACTTTTACTGGTTGTGAAATCTCTCGATAAATAGACTTTGGCTACATTGATAAACTCTTTGGTTTTGAAAAAATAGGCCTGAGGATGTGTATGCCTGGAAATTCATAGAAAGAGATTTATTTTGTTCTAAAGAATGAGGTCAGAATCGCAGAGCCACCATCTTGCAGCCCCGCGTGTGTTTGCCTAAGTCTGCTTGAACCCTGAGTGCCAGCGTGTCCCCTGCATAGCCCCTTTTCTGCTCTGACAAGATGAAAGAGACAATCATGAACTAGGAAACACCCGCCAAACTTCAGGCACAGGTGTGCATTGCTGGGAAAGAAATTGGTTGTAGAAAGAAGGTGGTTCATAGAATAGCTACAGCAGATGATAAAAAAAAAACTTCAGCTCTTAAAGAAGTTAGGGGCCGGCACAGTGGCTCACGCCTGCAATCCCAGTACTTTGGGAGGTGGAGGCGGGTGGATCACCTGAGGTCAGGAGTTCCAGACCAGCCTGGCCAACATGATGAAACCCCGTCTCTACTAAATAAAAAAATAAAAAAAATTAGTCAGGCATGGTGACGGGCACTTATAATCTCAGCGACGCGGGAGGCTGAAGCAGGAGCATCGCTTGAACCCGGGAGGCAGAGGGCAGAAGCTGCAGTGAGCCGAGATTGCACCATTGCATTCCATCCTGGGTGACAGAGCAAGACTCCATCTCAAAAAACAAAACAAAACAACAACAAAAAAAAAAACACCAAGAAATTAGGGGCAAACAATATCTGGTATTGAAGAGGTGAACACACTTACGAGTTAAAGTAGATCAAGGATCAGTCATCCACTTTAACAATCCTAAAGTTTAGGCATCTCTGGCAGCAAACACTTCTTTAACCACTGCAGGTGATGGAAATCGCTACCCAGCACCTTAAGCTGAGGTACAGCAGTTGAGACACACACTGAGACACAGCAGCTGATGGAAATCGCTACCCAGCACCTTAAGCCGGCGTGATGCAGACAGTCTGACTAGTTTAGGAAGATGGGCTGAACCTCTGCCCAAACCATCTGTGGATGAAAAAGCACCACTTGCTACTGGAGAGGATGATGATGAAGAAGTTCCAGCTCTTGCAGAGAATTTTGATGAGGCTTCCAAGAATGAGGCAAACTGAATTAAGCCAACTTCTGAAGAAGATAAAACCTAAAACCTGCAGAAATTACTGGGAGCTGCTATTTTACATTATTACTGCTTTTTTTTTTTTTTGACAGAGTCTCACTCTTGTCACCCAGGCTGGAGTGCAATGGTGTGATCTCGGCTCACTACAACCTCCACCTCCTGGGTTCAAGCAATTCTCTTGCCTCAGCCTCCCAAGTAGCTGAGATTACAGGCACTGACCACCACGCCTGGCTAATTTTTTGTATTTTTAGTAGAGATGGGGTTTTACCATGTTGGCCAGGCTGGTCTTGAACTCCTGACCTCAGGTGATCCACCCATCTCAGCCTCCCAAGGTGCTGGGATTACAGGAGTGAACCATTGTGCCCAGCCTCAATTGCTTTTTAAAACTGGTTTATGGATCTGATAAAATCTAGATCTCTAATATTTTTAAGCCCAAGCCCCTTGGACACTGCAGCTTTTTGCTTACATACAATTCATTTTTGCTTACATACAATTGATTACTTGTAGGTAATTAAGCTGAAGAAACCTGGAAATAAGGTTTGAAACAAAGGTTAATACAGTTATTGGCCTATTTAAAAGAAAAAAAAAAGAATTACAGAGTTTCTAGAGTGAGTGGGCATAGGGGAGGAGAGGGAGAAGGAGACGCTTGGTGGGAGTGACGAATGATGGGGGAATCTGGGACTTCTGGAGAACGTTTTCAAGTTTCCTTCTCTGATGTTGCTTTCACCGAACCCAGAACCCAGGAGCCAGCAAGAGTTAGTGCGCAGTGCTCACGGAATTCACACACCTTTTTCTCTCAAGACCACAGGCAAGTGTACGCTGGGTTTGGCACTTGCCAGGAAACTGGAAATCTTCCTCCTGAGTTTCCTCATTCTTGGCAGGTTTTGAGTTCTAAATGAGCCAAATCTCTGTAGCCCCTTTAGTGAAAAAAAAAATGAGCTTTAACCATGAGGGAAGTTGCCTTGGTGGTCCAACCACCAGACTTTCGTGGTGGAAGAACACGCCAGACTCTGTCCGTGGACAACCCTCCTGGGAAGTGGACCTGTTCTTTAGGCTGTAACTCAGGGGCTCTCAAGTCCCTGCAGCCGCACACAAGGCTCCTTATGGATCCAGAAGTTCCACGATGGCAGTTGTCTTTGCTCCTCCACTATTACTCCATCATTTCATTAACTTTTTCTGAATTCTCAAGGCCAGAATTACATGGTTCCAATTGTCCCTCTCATCATATTTCCATCTTCCTGGTCTAATTCTGCTGAATGCTTTCTAGGCGTACTGCACAGCTGCCATCCAAGGGCTTTGCTTTAATAAATCCACTCTCTTCTGCATCCTTTCCTAGTTTATGATTTACTTCCTTGTCTATCCAGAGCATACCCTCAAGTAACTTTTTAAAAAGGTACATGGGAAGTAAATCTTCTGAGTCTTTCATGTCCGAAAATGCCTTTATATTATCTTGGCATTCAATATAGACTATAGAATTTTAGAGTAAAAATTATTTTTCATCAGCACCTTGGTGGCATTTTCCCATTACCTTCTGGCATTCAATGATGCTGACAAAAAGTTTCTGATGCCAGGTTGATTTTGTTCTTTTGGGGGTGAACTTTTCTCTCTTTTGGTAAGTTTTCTCTTCAGAACAGAGCTCAGTGAATTTTCCTCTGTAAAGGGCCAGATAGCAAATAGTTTAGACTTTGCAGCCATGTGGTTTCTGTTCCAGCTGCTCAGCGCTGCTGTTGTAGCATGAAAGCAGCCATAGCCAATACATAAACAAACAGACATGGCCATTCCCAATAAAACTTTATTGACAAAAACAAGTGGTGGACCAGATTTGGTTCATGAATTTAGTTTGCCAACTTCTCTGCTTTAGAAGGTCAGAGGGTATTCTTTTTATGCTTGATATTTTAAATTTTTCCAATGAACTGTCTATACATTATTCTTTATTCATTGACTATGCTTGAACACTTAGTGAAACTTCCTACACTGATATTCATGTCCTTTAGCTTTGATAAGTTTCTTAGTTTCTTACTTTCTAAATGTGTATATATATATATCTAAATGTATGTGTGTATATATATAGATATATGTATATATCAGTATCTGTTGAACCTCCCAGATATATTCAGTATATCTTTTTTCTTTTCTTGCTCATCTTTTTCATCTCTTTTTGTTGTTGGTTTTGTATTTGTCTGAACTATTGGTTTTGGCTTTTTAAAACAATCCTTTTACATATTTCAAAAATTTTGGCCATGTATTTTTTATTTTTAACAGTTTCTTTTTGTTTTCTAATTGTTTCCGTTTTATAGAATTATTTCATTTTATAATGGATGCAATATCTGCTGGATTCTTCCTGAAGATACCAGAGGTTTTTGTTTTTTTCCAATTGTCTTGTATTTCCTGAATTGTCTCTAATCCCTTAGGGGTCAGTATTTTCCTTTGTTATTGTTGAGTTATTCTCTTTTCTATTGCAGGTTGTTTTCTCTTTAAAAATATCTGGTGCCCTGGTTGACAATTTGCATTTACATTAAGGTATATAGAGTTGCTTCGGTAGTCTATGAGCATGAGAGCATGCGGAGACCTTGTTAAATTGTGGAATTTGCTCTAAGATGTTGGTAAAGGAGCTTTAGAGATGGAAGACCCCTGAATACCAGTATATGGAAGTCTGATTTTCTGGAGTGTGGTTGTTTTTAAAACATGTCCACAGATTCTGGGGGACGCTTCCCTTCAGGAGAGGGAGCTTCATTCCACTCTCTTGAGTGAGGACTGGGCTTAGTGACTTGATTCTGCTGAGCAGAATATGGCCAATGTGCGTATGTGTGACTTCCAAGATTTGGTCATACAAGGCAAGTGTTTCTCTTTGTTCTTCCTCTTGGGGGAAGTCAGCCGCCACGCCATGAGGACACTCAAAGAGCCCTGTGGAGAGGTCCATGTGGTAAGGAGCTGAGGCCTCCAGGCAGCAGCCCTGTGAGTGTGCCGTCTTGAAAATGGATCCTCCAGCCCCAGTTAAACCAAATAGTTAAGACTTTGTGGCCCTGTAGTTTCTGTTCTGACTGCTCAGCTCTGCTTTTGTACCATATAAGCAGCCACAGATAGTACATGAACAAACGCACATGGCCATGTTGGAAAACTTCAACCCTGGATGACATCTCAGCTTCAGCCTTATAAGAAACCTTGAGCCAGAACAATTCAGCTAAGCTACCCTCAAACTCCTCATCCACAGAAATTGTAAGATAAGAAATATGTGTTGTTGGCCGGGCACTGTGGCTCACGCCTGTAATCCCAGCACTTTGGGAGGCCGAGGTGGGCAGATCACGAGATCAGGAGATGGAGACCATCCTGGCTAACATGGGGTGAAACCCCGTCTCTACTAAAAATACAAAAAATTAGCCGGGCGCGGTGGCGGGCGCCTGTAGTCCCAGCTACTCAGGAGGCTGAGGCAGGAGAATGGTGTGAACCTGGGAAGTGGAGCTTTCAGTGAGCCGAGATTGCGTCACTGCACTCCAGCCTGGGCGACAGAGTGAGACTCCGCCTCAAAAAAAAAAAAAAAAAAAAAAAAATGTGTTGCTGTAAGTGACTACGTTTGGGGTCATTTGTAACTAGTACATGGGCTATCAACTTTTCTTGAGATTGGACCTTTGATATTTTACTCAGATATCTCTACATAGCTGCTAGGAGTTTTGGTCCAAGAGTGGATTAAGATATTTTATATAGAGATAATCAACTCAATTATTCTGATTTTAGCCTCATATCTCATTTCCATTTATATCTGAAATTTCTGAGTCCCAAATGCAGGATTCTGGAGGGCAGATTACTTCCTGAACTGCATCCATTTCCATATCTACACTTAGCGTGGCTTCCTCTACACTACTTCACCAGTTATCACCCATCCACCTGCTTCCTATCTTCCAGAAATGTATTGATATCTCTTTTTTTTTTTGGAGACAGAATTTCACTCTTCTTGTACCCTGGAGTGCAGTGGCACGATCTCGGCTCGCTGCAATCGACGCGTCCTGAGTTCAAGTGATTCTCGTGCCTCAGCCTCCCGAGTAGCTGGGATTACAGGTACCTGCCACCATATCCAGCTAACTTTTTGTATTTTTAGTAGAGACGGGGTTTCACCATGTTGGCCAGGGTGGTCTCAAACTCCTGACCTCAGGTGATCCACCCGCCTCGGCCTCCCAAAGTGCTGGGATTACAGGAATGAGCCAGCACGCCCGGCCAATTTATTGATCTCTCTTGTCTGCTGATGTCTCTCTTCTTGTTGTCTTTATCGATCTGTTCTTATAACTTTTATGGGTCTTTTACTTTCATTTTAATAGGATCTCAGGTGAGAGAGGAAATACATAACTGTGATTAATGTATACTTTTGATCCCACCTTTCTAGAATGGTCAAAGGTCTATAACTGGAAGCACATCAAGAAGATACATGCAAAAGTCCAGATAATAAAGCTTCGGGTTCATTTTCACATCACGAAGAGCTGAGAAGCCAATCGTGAATTGTGTGCCTTCATTTTTAACCCCAAACTTTGCAAGTCTCATGGGGAATGTTGGTTCTGATTACCTCAGAGATGGAGGCCGTTCATAATTGTGGAGCATAGTTTGCTTCTGCTAAGCCTTTCATTTCATAACCACAAGTCGAACTCGTCAGCTATTTCCATGCGACAAAGCCTCTGATGAAGGCTGAGAGGTTTAATGAACAAATAATTAGTTTTAAGAACATAAGACGACACAAAAGCACAACTAATGCCTTTTTAATTGCTTTCGCTCTCACATCTTGAGAAAACATATACCCGTGTCTCATGGAATCACGGTTATCTGCATTGGCGACTCTGGCACGTCAGGGAATCAGAGGCCCCAGTCTCAGATGGGGATACTGTGGGGCAAAGAAGCTGGGCTTTGGTTAGTCCATTTGCTGACCCTCAGAGCATCCCTAGAATTCTAGGCATAGAATGTCTAACCCATGGACTCTTGAGATAGTTGTAAAAAGGGGATCTTCTGGACCAGAGCTTCAAAAAGCCAAGGACATTCAAGATCTAGAGCCTCTAAGGGGAAAGCTTGAGGAGTTAGGTGGGGCGGGCAAGATATGGATACAGGCCAGGTGCGGTGGCTCATGCCTGTAATCCCAGCACTTTGGGAGGCCAAGGCGGGCGGATCACTTGAGGTCAGGAGTTCGAGACTAGCCTGGCCAACATGGTGAAACCCCGTCTCTACTAAAAATATAAAAATTAGCTTGGCATGGTGGTGGGTGCCTATAACCCCAGCTACTCGGGATGCTGAGGCACAAGAATGGCTTGAACCTGGGAGGTGGCAGTTTCAGTGAGCCGAGATGGAGCCACTGCACTTCAGCCTGGGCAATAGAGTGAGACTCAGTCTCGGCGGGGGGGGGGGGGGAAAGAAACAAGAATAGAGAAGAAGAAAATAAAATAAAATATAAAAGTAAAATAAAACTATGTCTAGTTTTTGTAGTAACAAAGTAAAGTATCAAAAGCTAGAGATAGTTTTTGTTACTCCTGAGATGAAAGAACTTCTTTATGGCAGTCTTCAGACTTAGCCATAGAGCTATATGACGTGATGCCTGCTTTCTTTGTTCTTAAGTTTAGGTGTGAAGGTTATATTCTCATGGGGTAATAAAACAAATGAACAAATAGTCCGATAAACAAAATAATTCTATGATTGGATAGGCCACGGCAAATGGATAGATTACTCTAACAGAGGAAAAGGGGAGATCTTTTTTGAAGGGTGCGATTGAGAGTCTGAAAATTATACAGCCAAAGGATCAAGAATTCGTTCTAAAGGTTGAATAGAGGGGGAGGAACTTCACTGTCTATTCTAAATTGTTTTAGTTTTTTTGTCTTTCAAGAATGTCACTTTTGTAATAATTTTATTAATACTTTAAGTAAATGATGTTTCAAAGTTTGCTATCTTTTGTGCCTCCTACTCTCTTTTGCCCACTTATTTAGTCAGTAACCTTTTCTAATTCACTGGCTCTGTGTCTGCCCCTGGGTGGACCTCTTTTTTTTTTTTTTTTTTTTTCTGAGACAGAGC
This sequence comes from Macaca mulatta, assembly GCF_049350105.2. Taxonomy (NCBI): domain Eukaryota; kingdom Metazoa; phylum Chordata; class Mammalia; order Primates; family Cercopithecidae; genus Macaca; species Macaca mulatta. The sequence goes on along the minus strand of NC_133421.1, from coordinate 7,797,202 downwards.
CTCAGTCTGTCACCTAGGCTGGAGTGCAATGGCGCGATCTCGGCTCACAGCAAACTCCGCCTCCCAGGTTCCAGTGATTCTCCTGCCTCAGCCCCCTAAATAGCTGGGGTTACAGGCACCTGTCACCACACCGGCTAATTTTTGTCTCTTTAGTAGACACGGGGTTTTGCCATGTTCACCATGGTCTGGAACTCCTGACCTCAGGTGATCCACCTGCCTCAGCCTCCCAAAGTGCTGGGATTACAGGCATGAGCCACTGTACCTGGCCCTGGGTAAACCTCTAAGTATGGAAACAGAACCAGTTCCTTGAGCCTTTGAGTGTCTCATAGATCAGTGAAAGAAGTGCCTGATGAAAGTAGCTGCTCAATAAATCTTAATTGAATGAATAAATACATTATATTTGCATGCAGCACAATCATTTGTTGTATGCCATCAATCATTTGTGTTGTAGCCATCTTCCCATGTCAGGCATCATCAAGTTTCTACAAGCAGCTGGAGGACGGAGATTTTTTTCTGTTTTAATCACCCAGGGGACTTACAAATAGGGGAACATTCCCAAATGAATAAGCCATAGTCTTGTTCCATATACTTCACTTTTTTGTGAATTACCAGTTCATGACTTTGACCCATTTTGCTCAGCATCTAGAATAGTGCCTGGCACATAGCAGGCACTCAGTGAATGCTTGTTGCGTAAATGAATGCTCATAAACATCTCTCTAATAGGTCGCCGTATGGTTAGACTCTGCAACCAAAGAGCAAGGTTGTCATACAGTCCTGCTGTGACTTTGGACGTGTCACTAAAACTTCCTGAGTCTTAATTTCTTCAGCTCTAAAATGGAGATAATAACATACATCCCATGGAGTTGACATGAAGATTAGTTCAACTGAAGCCTTTAAGTGCTCTGTGTGTGTGTCTGGGACCCTGAATAGCAGATAAATGAGAGCAATGCATATTTAGGTTACCCTGAGTGTTCACCTTCTTGTAAATATATGTATGTACTTTTGCAATTATTTCCTTCACTGAATTTGTAGGCATGGAACTGCGGAATCACAGAGCATGCACAATTTAAAATTTGCTACTAGCAACAGGTGGCATCTGGGAAAGTTGGTACAATTTACAATCCTGCTGGTACTGGTGTTTTTATTTTCTCCAGTCTGGTAGGTTCAAATGACTTCATACTGTTGTGTGATTTGCATTCCTTTGATCCCAAGGGAGGTTCAGCAACTCTTCGTCTGTGTAACTCCTGTGAAAGCCAGGTCCCCGTGGCTCAGCATGGAGTAGCTTAATCAGAGAAGCACAGACAAGTAGCCTAAAGTAATTAAAAAGGAATCAGGCTTTACTTGGGTCTTTCAAAGAACATGAAATAAGTTCTCATTCATAACTAAAAATGACTTCTCGAAAGCGATTTCCTTTCGTCCCCAGTTTTCTCACCCCTGCAGACAGAAGCGGCTGTAGAGAGCTAGGGGTCGGCGGAACTCTTCATAAATAAATAAGTCGTGTCCTTGTCACATGTGTTTCACCTTTTTCATGAGTTGACAGTTCATGCCTTTGGCCTTTTTTCCTATTGTGACACATGTATTTGTCTTTTTTTTTGTTTGTTTTGAGATGGAGTTTCACTCTGTTGGCCCTGCTGGAGCGCGTAAGTGTGATCTCGCCTCACTGCAACCTCCTTTTCCCGGGTTCAAACGATTCTCCTGCCTCAGCCTCCCGAGTAGCCGGGATTACAGGTGCATGCCGCCACACCTGGCTAATTTTTGTATTTTAGTAGAGATGGGGTTTCACCATATTGGTCAGGCTGGTCTCAAACTCCTGAGCCCGTGATCTGCCCGCCTCGGCGGCGTCGGGATTACAGGTGCAAGCCACCATGCCTGGCCGTATTTGTCTTTTTGATTGGCCTAAATCTATTTACATATCTGCTGAGCAGATCAAGTAGGCACCTCCCCTGCAGCAGGTGGGCGGCAGAGTCCCACGTCCTTGGCTTGAATCCTCCACTGTGGGATTCCAGGAATTCCTGGTGCCCTGAAAGAATCCCTGAAACCTGCAACTTCCCCCTTCTGATTATTTCCGGCCTCCATCCCCGCCTTCTCTTCTTTTAGCTTGGATCTTAGGGGTATCTGTGTGTAGAGAGTGGTAGAGTTACCATGGAGATATAAGCTACATTAAACCGTGTAAGTGGGTGATGGCCAGCATCTTTTTTATTTTTATTTTTTTAATGAAACAGACTAGATCAGAATAGAAAATATAAGAATGCCTCAGGTAGTAAAGGTGAGTGTTTCTTTACAAATAAAATACAATGTAGATGAGTCGGCTGGGTCATGCTTACTCTGGTTCTATAACAGTCACTGAAATACAGTGAATTAGTACTTCTGGTACTGGGCTATGGGTTTGGGACTTTGACTTTTGACATCATGTCTGTTGAGAGGACCTACAGTTAGCCTACCTCTTTCTAGTCTTACTGGCCATGCCAGGAGCCTGTTGCATGAAGTCTGTCTCTCTACTTGCCCAGATCACACCACACCCAATGACTTGGTACAACCACCACCATGTCGTGCATGCAGCCTGTGCACACCTCCCACCAGCCTGCCAGCTGGGGTGCTACCCCCTGATTCACATTGCTCTTTCACCCGAGGCCCCTGTTACCTTGAGTTGAGAGATTCCACTGGGCTCTGTTGGAAAACCTTCCTGCCCACATTTCAGGTGGGGCCATCTCTTTCTTGTATGAATTGTGAGCCATTTTTTTCCTTATTGATCACTTTTCCTGCATCCATTCCGGGAGGAAGCTTCATTCCTCCCAGATACTCTCCCGTTTTCCTGTCTACTGCAGACATTGCTCTCTGTCTCAGGGATCTTAATTTTCTGTTTCTTTGGTCATTTCAATGCAGTTTTGGGAAGAGTAAGGTAATGATACGGTTTGGTTCTGTGTCCCCACTCAAATCTCATTTTGAATTGTACTCCCATAATTCCCACATATTGTGGGAGGGACCAGATGGGTGATAATGGAGTCACAGGGGTGGTTCACCTATACCGTTCTCGTAGTGAATAAGTCTCATGAGATCCGATGGTTTTATCAGGGGTGTCTGCTTTTTGCGTCTTCCTCATTTTCTCTTTGCCTGCTACCATCCATGTAAAGCATGACTTGCTCCTCCTTGCCTTTGCCTTCCACCGTGATCGTGAGGCTTCCCCAACCACATTGAACTGTAAGTCCAATTAAACCACTTTCTTTAGTAAATTGCCCAGTCTTGGGTATATCTTTATCAACAGGGTGAAAATGGACTAACACAGGTAAATCCTTGAGTTTTTTTTTTTTTTTTTTTGAGACAGAGTCTTGCTCTGTCGCCCAGGCTGGAGTGCAGTGGCATGATCTTGGCTCACTGCAACCTCCGCCTCCCGGGTTCACACCATTCTCCTGCCTCAGCCTCCCGAGTAGCTAGGACTACAGGCGCCTGCCACCATGCCCGGCTAATTTTTTATATTTTTAGTAGAGATGGGGTTTCACCGTGTTAGCCAGGATGGTCTCGATCTCCTGACCTAGTGATCCGCCCGCCTCAGCCTCCCAAAGTGCTGGGATTATAGGTGTGAGCCACCGCGCCTGGCCTAAATCCTTGAGTTTTAAGTTCACAGTCTTGAAAGTGGAAACTACATATTTTTTAAAATTGAGGTAAAACTCACATAACCTAAAATTAACCGTTTAAAAGTGAATGACTCAGTGGCATTTTGTGCATTTACAATGTTGTGCATTTAGCACATTCATCAGTGTTTCCAGCTAATAAGCAGAAACTTAACATTATTCAAATTTCAGTCATGTCCACCTTTAAGTCATTGGTAAAAACGTTAAATAGAACCAAGGAGAGAGAGCTGGAGAACAGCTCTGCAAACATCTTTCTCACTTGCCCTGATTTCAGTCTCAACATCAAGCTCTAAATCAGCCCAAGAGAAGCTCATCCCTCCCATTAACAACTAGATGGGGACATCGTGCAATTATCACCTCTATTTGGGTCCAAAAATATTTTCATCACTCCAAAAGGAAATCCTGTACCCATTAAGCAGTTTCTGTTGCTCTCCAATCCTGCTTCTCATCAGCCCCTGGCAATCACTAGTCTTTGTTCTGTCTCCATAGCTTTACCCATTATAAATATGTCATATAAATGGAGTTATATAATGTGTGACCTTTTGTGTCTGGCTTCTTTCGCTTAGCATAATGTTGTTCAGGTTTACCCACTTTGCTATCATTCATTCCTTTTTAATGGCTTAATAATACTTTATTCCTTTTTGTGAGTTAATACAGTGCTTCATTATATTTTAACATTTTAATAAAATTTTAATAATATTTTTAATAATATTATATGTACTTACCACAGTTTGTTTCTCCATTTGTTCATTGATGGACAATTTGGGCTGTTTCTACCTTTTGAATATTGTCAATAGTGTTGCTCTGAACATGTGGTTACATGCATTTGCTTTAGTAGCAGTTTTCAGTTCTTTTAGGTATATGTATACGTGTGGAATCACTGAATCATACAGTATTTTTTTTTTTATTTGGTAAAGGGTCTTTCTCTGTCATCCAGGCTGGGGTGCAGTGGTGTGATCATGGCTCACTGCAGCCTCGACCTCCCAGGCTCAAACTATCTTCCCAGTTCAGTCTCCTGAGTAGCTAGAACTATAGGCATGTGCCACCACATCCAGCTAATTTTGTTTCTATTTTGTAGAGATGAGGTCTCCCTATGTTGCTCAGGATTATCTCAAATTCTTGAACTGAAGCAATGCTTTTGCCTCAGCTTCCTAACATGCTGGGATTGCAGGCATGAGCTACGGCACCCAGCCTCATATAGTAATTTTATGTTTAACTTTTTGAGAAACCACCAGGCCACTTTCCACAGTGGCTAAGCCATTTTACTTTCCCACCAGCAATGTATGAGAGTTCTAATTTTTTCACATCCTTGACAATTCTTATTATTTTAAAAAATTATTACACCCATCCTAGTGGGTGTGGAATGGCATCTCCTTGTGGCTGGATTTGCATTTCTGTAATGATTAATGTGGTTGTTCATCTTTTCCTGTGTTTGTTGGCCATTTGTATATCTTCTTTGGAGGAATGTCTGTTCAAGTCCTTTGCCCATTTAAAAAAATTGAATTATCTTTTTGTTGTTGAGTTTTAAGAGTTCTTTATACATTCTGGATATTAGACCTGTTTTTGACTTCTGTCTTTTTCTATGTTCCCATCTAGCTGTTTATGAGAAGGATGAGCTTCGTGTGGGCTGATTTGGAGTTGGATGTTCAGTTTGAACTGGGGGCAAGTGAGAAAAATGTCTGCAGAGCTGTTCTCCAGCTCTCTGTGCTTGGCTCTGTTCGATTTAGCATTTTTACCAATGACTCAAAGGTAGACACAACTAAAATTTGGATAATGTTAAGTTTCCGCTTATCAGCTGGAAACACTGATGACTGCCCATGAGGAAATTTTCAGAGAGGATTAGTTCTTTGCTGAACAGAGCCTCAGTGACTTAAGGATCTCACAGTCTGGGGATCTCAAACGCAAAACGGCCACCAGAGGAGGGGAGGTACCCGATGTTCTGCAGGATGGTGTCTTCACTTAAGTTGTGCTCACAATTACAGGTGATGTATGTGTGAGAGAATCAGGTGGAGCAGGGCTTAAGCCCATTTTTCGGAATTAAAGCTAGGGAGGTGTTCCGTGGAGGGTACCTAGTGATCATCTCAGAGAGGGCTTTAACTGTGGACAAAGGGCCAGACTTTATGGACTTTGTGGAATTCTGAGACTAATGTGATTTCCTCATATTCATTACTCCATTACTCCATATCGAATTTTTCTCAGTAATCATTAGCAAAACTCTTAAAATGCAAAAGACCTGTGCTTGTCTTTGGGGGTATGGAGGAAAGGAATAGCTGTAGAGGCCAGATCTCCTGCCATGACAGGCTGTGGGGGAACCTGAAGGGATGCAGTGAGTGATAAGGCTACGTGTGGGGGAGTATGTTTCGCCTCCTTATCACCACATGGTCAGATGCAATGAGAGGAACAGCCAATACTCAGGTGTTTGAGTCAGATTCCAAGATGACTTCGATGGGTTGAAGCAATTGGTTGAAATTAAGAAAGAAAAGTAAAGAAGTTGAAGAGATGAGCAGAATAAATGTAAGCTCCCACAGTTGGGTCTTAAAACTCCATTGCATCCTTACAAGATGAAGGAGAACAGGCTTGAAACATTTTCCATGAAGAGGACTCTGGGTGTTGGTTGTTGGCATGGCAAGGCTGTAAAAATGTGACTGCAATGGAGGGTACATTGTCTGGATCATGGGAAGCCAGGATCCTAGTCCTTCCTGGGCTTGAGTTGATTTCACGTGGAATTATATATCCACTGCTTGGGGCCAGCATGTGAAGGGGCCGATTAGTCATGGGGCACTAGAGAGTTTTCAGAGCAGGGTGACAAGGACAGCAAGAGCCTAGAAGCCATATATTACAAGGTATGGTTGAAAAATCGTGTGTTGTTTGGAAAGGAGAGCCCATAGGTTGGCCTCACCTGCATCAAGCACTGCTGTGAGAGTGTATTAGTTTCTTATTGCTGCCACAACAAATGACCACAAACTTTGTGGCTCATAACAACGGAAATTGATCTTACAGTTCTAGAGGTTAGAAGCCTCCCTGGGCTAACACCAAGATGTCAGCAGAGCTGTGTTACTTCTGGACACTCTAGTGAAGAATCTGTTCCTCATCTTTTCCAACTTCCAGAGGCATTCCTTGGTGCAGGTCTCTCTTTCATTTGCAAAGCAGTGATCTTGACACTCTGACCTCTGCTTCCTCCTCCTTACTGTCCTGCCTTCCTCTTTCCCTTATAAGGAGGCTTGTGGTTGCATTGGACACTCCTGGAAGATCTGGGTTAATATTCCCATCTGCAAGTCCTTAATTTAATCACACCTGCAAAGTCTCTTTGGCCATGTAAGGCAACATATTCACAGGTTCTGGAGATTAGGATGGTCACGTCTTTGTGTGTATGTATGTGTGGAGGGGGGTTATTATTCTGCCTATCATCAATGGCATGAATGGAAAAGTGTTTTTTTTTTTTTTCTTTAGCATGGCTCGGGGAAACAGAACCTGGGCTAACAGGCATAGGTCACAGAAGGAGACATTTGGAACTAAGACAAGGCAACCCTATCTCATGGACTGGAATTTCTACAACAGGAGAGGAGGGCTTAAGAGGGAGTGGTCCTGCCCTCTTGGGATCACTCACATAGAGGATGACTTTTTGCTTGGAATGATGTTTCAGCAGGATTTCCTATACTGGGTGGGATGTTAGACTAAATGACATTGATAGTTCTTCCCAATTTTAAGAGTATTAATTTCACATAGACTGTTTAGACGTGTCATTTGTGTTGTTTGGTTCATGATTCAGGAGACTAGACAAGTCTTGCCACATGGGATGTGACAAGCCACAGACATGCCCAGGGCAGCAGATTCTGGCAGTGTCCTGCGGAGCCCCATCAGCTCACAAGATACATTGTGAGCTGGACCAACACTGCATGGTCCAGCATCTGACTGCAGGCAACGATGACGCTTTGCCAAGGGCTCTGCTCAGGCTGGGTGCAGGCCAGGCTGCAGTGCCCGGAAGTCGATGCCACCGGGAGCAGCCCTTGGTTGATGACAAAAAGAAATGGGTGAATAAAGAACCCAGTTTGGGCCAGGTGCGGTGGCTCACGCCTGTAATCCCAGCACTTTGGAAGGCTGAGGCAGGCGGATCACAAGGTCAAGAGATTGTGACCATCCTGGCCAACATGGTGAAACCCTGTCTCTACTAAAAATACAAAAAATTAGCCAGGTGTGGTGGCACACACCTGTAGTCACAGCTACTCTGGAGGCTGAGGCAGGAAAATCACTTGAACCTGGGAGGCAGAGGTTGCAGCAAGCTAAGATCGTGCCCCTACACTCCAGCCTGGCAGAGTGAGACTCCATCCCCCCTCCAAAAAAAGAACCTAGCTTCTTAACCCTGGTAATAGTGGTGGGAGGGGGTGCTACATAGCTACATACCAGCTTCCCAGGCGGTCACCTGCTCATGAAGTCACCTGGGGGAAGTATGGGCTTCTTTCCCTACCCTGACTCATTTTCCCATTCTCTAGAACACTTTCTAAGATCATCTCCCAAACAGACCTCCTGTTCTCAAATCCTTATCTTCAGATAAGCTTCTGGGAGGAACCCAGGCTAGGATACAACAGAAGGTTTTCAGGGGGGATAAATCCTTCCCTGACAAGATACGACGTGAGCTAGGAGTTTCCTATTGGCAACACCCCTCCTTCCAATACAGAAATTCTCAGCATGATAGTCCCGTCTTCATTTCGAGAATTCTAAAATAGGCTCCTGCCTTTCCTAGCCATATGTAAAGTCTTGCTCTCAATGCTACATGAAGAAAAATCTCCTTATCACAAGGCGTCACGTGCTTATTGGCATTTGTCTATGAAATGCGTATAGACTTTCAATGGTTGTAGAGTCGGTTGTGGGGAAAATGGGATATTCTGGACTTCCAGAATTGATTTTATTTTTTTTACTCCAAGCACTCAGTTGATGAAGTGCAGGTGGCTTTGTTTCTTCCAGTTCGATTTTTCTTAGCCTACCCATTTATCGGGGAAAGGGAAGGTATATTTGGAGTTGTTCGCTTGGTCATAGCCAACACTCTGCCAGGCTGGAGTGTAGGGACACGATCTCCATGGGGCTGAAGTTCCCCTGTAGCCCCATGGACAAATGAGATGCAGCTGGCATTATGGTGGAGCATGGGGTCGTGTGTTCTTCATCCTGCCTGCTCTAGGGGCTTGCCACAGCTGTGAATGCCAGGCCAGTCCTGAGCTCTTTCTCAGTGCCCCAGTGTTGGCAATACCCTGAACTGTTGGCTGCTCGCTATCTTTGGCACTTTGCATTTCTCTGATAGTCACATCTTTACACCCCATGAGTCCCCCAATGTTACCTACTGTATTAGTCAGGGTTCTCCAGAGAGACAGAACCAATAGGAGAATTGGTTCACATGATTACAAGACGAAGTCCCACGATAGCCTGTCTGCAAGCTGGGGAAAGAAAAGCCAGTAGCGTGGTTCAGTCCAAGTCCAAAAACCAGAGAAGCCCCCAGTGCAGCCCCCAGTCTGAGTCTGAAGGCCCAGGAGCCCCTGGGAGGCTGCTGGTGCATGTTCCAGAATCTAAAGACCAAAGGATCTGGAGTCTGATGTCCAAGGGCAGGAGGAGAGGAAGCAAGTGTCCAGCACAGTGTGGGAAGAGAGATAGCAGAGAGCAAGCAGACTCAGCAAGTAAGCTGCTTATCCCCCTTCTTCTGCCTGCTTTGTTCTAGCCACGCTGGCAGCCGATTGGATAGTGCCCACCCACATTGAGGGGGGCCTTCCTCTTCCAGTCCACTGACTCATGTGTCATCTCCTCTGGCAACACCCTCACAGATACACCCAGAAACAATACTTTACCAGCTACCTAGGCATCCTTCAATCCAGTCAAGTTGACATCTGTCAGTCACCATCACAGCTACCCTCTGAGTTCCTGACCTGGGGACGCCGAGATGTTTGGGTTCATCCTCTGTTTCCTCTTCCGCTCCCTCTCAGGGATACACATATACCTCACTGATCCATCCATGCTCCCAGGGTCTGGGTGTGCAGGAAACATCTGTGGGTTTCCAACTTCAAAACTCTAGCCAGCAAATAGCATATAGGTCTCCCCTTTTTTTTCAAATTCCACCCCCCACCTCCATTTCAGAGGGAACTCACCTATTTCTTTTCGCTCCCTCTTCCTGTCCTGTAAGTGGGGCAGCAGACGACTGTCAGATTCATTTCTTTCCCTCCAGCCCTCCTCCCTTCTGTTAGCGTGGAACCTTTTTACACAGTACAGGGCAAGAGAGGTTGGCAAGGGGGCAAATCAGTTGTGCCTGAACCCATCAACTTTCATGTCTCACATCCCTTGTCTCTAGCTCAGAAGCCGAGAAATGGGTGCTTTGGGTCCCAGCAATTCACACTTTGGAGCAAATGATGACTGCAGTTCACATGTCTAAATGGGGGTGGCCTGCGTGTGTGTGAGGGGGCAGAGCAGTCTGTCCTGTCTGATGGCTTTTTCTCCATATAAATCATCCCCCAGCCCTAGGTGGCTTGAAACAGCAGGTATGAACAGATGGCAGTGGCTTGTCAGCATCCTGTGTTCCTGGGGCGAGTCCAGCCGCAGAGGGACTGGGGATTCAGAGTGGCCATCAGGTGAACAGTGCCATCAAAACTCTGAACTGTGTCTCAGCAATGGCCTGGGGGGCCACCCGAGAGGAGGTGTTCACCGGGAAACTTGCCCAGCACGGAGCTCAGCAGCCTCCACCTCAGTAATCGAAAGCACATTCTAAATCCATCTCTCAATGACTCCTGCCTCGTGGCTGTTTGGTGCATGGTTGGACAGATGGAGAGGTGGGCTCCCCAGTAGGTCTGGAGCGTGGGCTTCAGAGAGTGCTAATGTTTCTCAGATCTCCTCTGCAAAGCGCCAACTGTGGAAACACTGAAGCTCAGGCCAGGAAATGGAAGCACACTGCCAGGTGGCAGGATGGGCTGCTTCTTAATTAAGGAGCCTCCCCAGCTCGCGGGTGACGGGTGTGGTTTGTAAATAGTTTATGCACCTGTTACATCCACGTGTTGTGGGAATGCTCCTGGGCTTTGTCCAAGTGGGGTCCAGGCCTCCTTTGCCAGACAACAGTAGAAATAATATGTGGTCTTTATGGAACGTTTATAGTCTACCAAGCTTTGTGCAGTGTGAGCCCCTTCATCTGCATTATCTCAACGAATCCTCCTAGCTACCCTATAGGTAGATGTGTTATTAAGCTCATTTTATATATGGGAAGCTGACGGCAAGAGGTTAAGCAAACAGCTCAAGCTCACGGAGCTGGTGGGAGAGCGAGTCAGAACTCAAACTTGTAATTAGACAAACCTGAATTTGGAGCCTCAGTTCATCATGTGTGAAACAGGGTAATTCTATCTACCTCTTAGGATACTGTAGGGATGAAACAAAAGTATGTCGACAAAAATCTACCAGCTGGGAATGTGTCATTGAGTGACAATTTGGTAAATGTTTGAATGCCTATTGTGAAGGCTAATTTTATGTGTCAACTTCGTTAGGCCATAGTGCCCATATATTTGATCAAATACTATTGTATGTGTTCCTGGAAAGGTATTAACACTTAAAGCGGTAGACATGGAGTAAAGCAGATCGACTACCCTCCATGATGTGGGTGGACCTTACCCAATCAGGTGAAGACCTTAATAGAAAAAGAGCAACCTTTTTCTGTTAAGAATAGAAAGCACTATGCTGGAATAAGAGTGAATCCTTCCAGCACAATAGTACAATAGTGCCTTTGGACCAGAACTGCAGCTCTTCCAGCACAATAGTGCCTTTGGACCAGGACTGCAGCTCTTCCAGCACAATAGTGCCTTTGGACCAGAACTCCAGCCTCCCTGCATACCTTGAAGATTTGCAACTTATCAAGTATCTGCAATCATGTGAGCCAATTCTTCAAAATAATTTTCTCTCTGTCTCTTTCTCTCTAAATGTATGTATATACACACACACACACATATGTATATATATATGTATCTCTCTCTGTCTATCTTTATATATATATATTTACACACACACACACACACATCCTACTGATTCTGTTTCTCTGGAGAATCCTGACTGAAACACCTCTGAATACACCTATGTAATATGGTTTACCCATATGGTATAATCAGCAGTTGTTAAAAAGAACAACTCATGCCTATGTATTTCTAGAGGAGAAGAAAACCAGAACGTGTGTGTGTGTGTGTGTCTACGTTTCCCTGTGAGCATAGAGAAAGATGTGAAAGGATACACGCCTGAAGGATGATGGTGGTGGTTTTGGAGGTGTTATTGGGGTAGGGAAGGATATTCACTTTTTCTTTCTACACTCGATTGTTTGATTTTAGCATATGTTATTTGTGTCACTAAAAGGATAATAAAGTAGATAAGTATAATATGAAAATTTTGTTGATTTAAAATTTTCCTTCTCTTCTGTGACTGGAGGCGGTGGGGGAGCATAGCACAAGTCTGTCTGTATCTATTTGTTTTGTACTGATCTATGTTGAGAGGACACCCTATCTGGAGGGAGTTGACTGGTGGTTTCTTGAGGGTGCTTTCATTAATACCGCCTCACCTACACAGAACCCTGGCCTATATAAGTGTCTGAGTCCAGCTGTGGTTTTAAAGGAATATCCTTCCACAATACCTGGCCTTGGTTTTTTGGGGGTCTGGGCAAGTTTGGTGGCCCACCCGGTGCAGTTAGGGCAGCGAAGGGTTGCTCTTCCATTGCTGAAGGGTATTAATGCTTAAACCCCCCACCCTCAACTCTGGGATATGTCAACAAACAGCACCAAGCAGCGACCAGGTACTGGGTGCTGTCCCAGGTGCTGAAAAGTCAAAGAGGGTCAGTTTCCACTCACCATCAAGTTTGACTGAAGGTTTACTAGGCAGAGTCATTCTGGAAGCCCAGACAAGTGCGAGCATCTGATCAGAGTGGCCTGGCTTTTGGAATATGGCCAACTGGACATTATCAGGGAAATGTCAAGCAACTTGTACCTCTTGCCTTCGATCCTTTTGTAGGGTCAGCTGCTAACAATTGGAATTGACTGTTGGTTTGACTGACTTAGTTGAATCAATGTGTGGTTTGTTCCTTCTGCCAAGACCAATCTCCCATCTCCATATCCATAGAAGAGCAGGGTCTTTCTCACCTAAGATTATGGAGGGTGCCAAAAGGAATTGAGAGCCCCCCAACAACCCTCTCAAACCAGCCACCTTGAAGCAATTCATTCCAACAAACGTTCACCTGAAAAACAATTTGCAATTGCCAATTGCAGGCAAGACCCTGCTCTGGGACCAAAGTGTGATGAAAGTCAGATATTTCTGGTAAATAGATGATTCTAAAGTACATAAAAATGAAGAAGGGCCTCTCCATGAAGTGCACGTCAAGACCACCTGGGAGGATGAAAAAGTGCAGGTACTTGGGCTCTTTTTAAAATCCCAGGGGAAAGGCTCTGTGATAGTGCTATGAGATGGGTGTTTGTTCTATTAGTCATTCCCTATGTCTGAAATGTTGGATGTAAAACAAGGAGGGATGAGAGAAGAGGCTGAAGACACTAGCCATGTCATAGTGGGGCTGGCAATCTGCAGACCCAGCTGCAGTGGTTCCCAAGGTGTCTCTTTTCACATTCCACAACTTGTCTGTATCTTGCAGAAGAGCTGATGAGAGGGTGACAGTAACCAGCTGATGTAATTATCACCGCTGTCCTAGTGAAGGTGGGCTGTGTCTGGATAATAGCAGGAGTCCTGAGTGGCAGCTAGAAGCCACAGGTGGTTGAGATGCAGATCAGGTTCTGAGCCATCACTGGCTTTAGGGATGATGCATGCTGGAATCGGTACTTGTCCATCCTTGAGTGTAGAGAGAGAGGAGGCTGTAAGTCGAATCTGCAACTGCGGTCTGCAGCATGCAGGGAAAGAGCAATGGCAACTTGCCATGAATTGGGTTAAATGACTCTTCCCCAGTTCCCCATCTCTGAGCTCTTTTTAAACTTTAGGGGGTGAGTCCGAATGAGCTTTTATGTTCCCTCCTTATTTTGACAGTTTGTGATCCTCTAAACTTCCCATATCAAGATATAGCCAAACAGAAACAAACCAAATCATTACATCTAAAGAACATTAAGTTATATAAATGTTTAAATTACAAAAGTAATATCTGCTCCTTATAAACATTCAACTGACACAGAATAAAAAGCAAAATCCCTTATCTCCCCGTACTATTTCCCAAAAGCAACAACTGCTAATAGTTTGGGAATGTCCTTTCCTCAGCTTGTACTATGATGTCTCTATTTTTTTAAATTGTGAGCTTTACCATTGAACCCCAAAATTTAAATACTAGGAGACTAGATTGACTCTGAATTAAGACTTAGAAGCTATGAACTGGAACTGTTCTCTCCCATTCTGCACAGATGGGGGTCAGTGAGGCTGAGCTGGGAGCATGTGGCATTGTTAGGAGGAGCACCAGTGGTGGGAAATCTTTCTCTGTAATAGTGACAAAGGCTCCAGACTGGGTGGAAAGATATGGAAGTGCCCACCATATTCCCTTTCACAAAGGTGTCAATTGTGCTTTACACCCCATTAGACTGGAAATTGCACTTGCTTGTTAATTTCTTAAGCTTCAAATATTTTCATCCTGGCCTCAGGCTCTGCCCATTTTGCTAAAGAAATGTGTCAATTTACCTCATTTTATCTGCTTGTGGCTGATGACTGGTTTGCTCAGGTTTTTGGTGTTGATCTCTGTGTGTGTGTGTATATGTGTGTGTGTGTGTGTGTGTGTGTGTGTGTGTGTGGATTTGTCTGAGGTAGGTAAGTTTGTGGGAAAGGACTGCTGTTGTCTGCCACAGTGTACTTTTATTCAAGATGGTGCCCAGTGACCATTTCAGTGGAGTCTGAATGGCCTTCATGGTGGCTGGACCCCTCAGCGTGGAGAACAAGAGGAGAGCTGTACTGCAAGGAGACTTATGTGCCTGCTTGGAGGTGCTCTTGTGCAGTGGCAAGCTTTAAGTTTAGTCAGCTGGGATTAGTTCTTCCCCAGATCCCTCATGGGATCTGCCCTGACTGGAGGGTGAGAGGCATGAGGGCTGCCCGGAACAGGTCGGGGCTGAGCTCACGATGACCCGCCCATACACAGTAGGTGGTGGCTAGTCATCCATGCACCTCAAAGCCATTTGTGGTGTTGATGCACTGAGGCCCCAGCCCTGCCTTACTCCTTCCTCCAGCTGTGGCCAGACTTACGTGGCTCCATTTATTATTACTATTTTTTTTTAAAAAAAGCAGAAACACGTTATACATATTTTTCTCTGTATTGTTTCCCCCACTCAATATTTTGTATATCTCTTTGCAAGTCAATACATATAGATCTGCTTCATTCTTTGTAATAGCTGTGTAGTATTCCACAGAATATAAGATTTTCTTTTTTTATTGTAAACAATTCTACAATAAACGCCCTTGCCCATACATCTTTTGAACTGGTACTTTAATTTCAGTTGGATGGATTCCCAGAAGCAGCATTGCTCCTGGGTCCAAAGGACTTAACATCTTTAACTTTAATAAATCCTACTAGGTTACTCTCTAAAATGGTTGGGATAATTTACAGTTCCACCAACAGAGTTTGTGAGTGTGCCTTTCTTCCTGCCCTTGCCAGTACTACATGTTATCAGTCTTCTTAAATTCGGAGGTTGGGAAGTGGAATCTTTTTTTTTTTTTTTTCGTTTGCATTTCTCTGAAAACTAATGGGGTTTTACTTTAGTCTTAAGTTTACTGTATGCATTCTCTTTGCAGATGTGGTTGGGGTTACATGTGAGGATAGAAGGTGAAGATATTTTGGAAGGTCAAAGAGCTTGGAGAAAATGGGGTGTGTCCTTGATTATTTTCCGATCACATGGGGCGATCTGGTGGTGTCTGGTGCTACCAAATGCATACAGATGAAAGATGATAGCACAAACTGAAGCAGTTTAGAAAAATGAAATTGGGGTTGCCTTCTCCATTTTCAGAGTTGAGCATAAATTGATGGGCTTTTTGAGGAGTTAGTGAGCTCTTCATTCCTGGAAGGATTTAAACAGACATAAGAAGGCTGACTTCTATTTATTTCTTAAGGATAGAGTGATGAATAAGACAGGCATAGTCTTTGCATTCATGAATCTTAGAGTCTGATGAGGAAGTCACACAGTTAGCAACATGATTTTACATATGCAGCCCTCCCTCATCATTCATGGGGGATTGGTGTTTTTATAAAAAGTGGAAATTTGAACATAGGGAGAATTCCTTGTGGAGATGAAGGCAGAAATAAAACTGAAGCGTCTACACACCAAAGAATTCCAGTAAGCCACGAGAAGCTGGGGAGAGGCAAGAAAGATGTGTTAACCCACTCTCACATTGCTATAAGGAACTACCTGAGACTGAGTAATTTATAAAGGAGAGAGGTTTAATTGGCTCACAGTTCCACAGGTTGTACAGGAAGCATGGCTGGGGAGGCCTCAGGAAACTTACAGTCACGGCGGAAGGCGAAGGGGAAGCAGGCACATCTTCACATGGCCACAGAAGAAAGTGAGAGAGTGTGAACGAAGCAGGAAGTGCTATATGCTTCTAAACAACTAGACCGCATGAGAGATCTGTCACATGGTCTATCAGGAGATCTATCACATGAGAGGTCTCTCATGAGACAGCACTAGGGTGATGGTGCTAAACATCAGAAACCACCCCCAGTATCCAGTCACCTCCCACCAGGCCCCACCTCCAACAATGGGGGTTACAATTCAATGGGATTTGGGTGGGGACACAGAGCCAAACCATACAGAAAGGATTCCTCTACTGGCCCCAGAGGGAGCGTGGCAATGCTGACACTTTGGTCTCAGACTTCTAGCCTCCAGAACTGTGAGACAATACCTTTCTATTGTTTAAGCCTCCCAGTTTCTAGTACTTTTTAACATCAGCTGTAGAAAAGTAATAGAATCAGGGAGATCATCAAATCCAGGGTTAGGGGTGGATGGGGAGGAGCAAGGATGAAAACTAAGGCATGAAGCTTCATGGACAGAGAGCTAAGAGAGCGTGAGAACTGATTGAGGGCAAAGAGAGGAGATCCTGAGGAATGGCCAACGCATGTCTTCTGCTCAGTTTGGGTGTCTGCCAGGGCTGGTGCCTGAAGCTGATGGGGAAGCAGACCCAAATGATAGAGAAGGCTTTGAAAATCCACCTGGATGACTCATGCAGAAGGCTGGCTCCTGAGCTTACATGGGTGTGGAATGACCAATCATCCCTGTTGGCCTAGGACTGAGGAGTTTCCTGGGATATGGACTTCCAGTGCGAACACTAGCAAAGCCTCAGGAAAATTGCTATATTGGTCACCCTACCTGGGTGTAACCCCAAAGGGTACAGCTTCTTTGAAACAATGTAAAATCCCAAGGGCGGTTCTCAGCCTAGCCTGCCAAAGCGTGATGATATTGGCCACACTCTGATTACACCAAGGTGCTGATGGATCTGACCAGCCACAACAAGGGTGTGGCCGTGGTGTCTGTGGGTCCTTGATCTTCACAAATTTCAGAACAGAGGGCAGATCAGGGACTTCCTTAATGGAGAACCTGACTGGTTTTCCTTCTGGTCCTCCAGGATATGCCAGGAGCACCTGTATTGGGGTGAGTGGTGCCCCCCAAAAGATATCTCCTTGTCCTTATCTCTAGAACCTGTGCGTATTACCTTACATGGCCAAAGTTGTGATAAAATTAAGAATCTTGAGAGGGGGAATTTATTCTAGATTATCCTGAAGACCATAGATGCCACTGTAGGTCTGCTGAGAAAAAGGAACACAGAGGGAGGTTTGATGCAGAAACACAGAGGGGAAGGTAGCATAAGGATGGAGGCGGGAATTGGAATGAGGCAGCCACATGCCCAGGAATGCTAGGGCAGCCAGTCCTAGAAGAAGCAAGGGCTGGGTCATTCTCCAGAGGCTCCAGAGGGAGTGTGGCGCTGCTGACACCTTCATTTCAGACTTCTAGCCTCTAGACCTGTGAGAGAATCACGTTCTGTTGTTTTAAGCCACCAAGTCTATGGTAAATTGTTATAGCAGCTACAGGAAACTGAGGCAGCACCCATAGACTGAGCTTTCAGAGCACCAGACAAGAGAATCCAAGCTTGGGTCCCCATCTGGTCATGGCCATGTCTCCATCTGACAAGCTGTTGCTCGGAGTCTCTCACGAATGACAAGTAGCCGGTCGGGGGTCATTGTGTGTGGGGGACAAGTGGGTGGGTGAGGGTCTGCTCCATGCCAACTGAGCCTCACCATTAATTCACAAGTGAAACAAAGCAACCTACTTCTGCAGTCGAGAATCATGGGCACATCTCCCCAATAGTCAGGCATTAGACTTCACCAGGCAGCTGGTGTTTTGTGGGAAAAATAGGCACGCAGGGCCCTGGCAATATGATAGGCACAGAAACTGCTAGAAGAGGAGGGAGGCGGGAACGGCTTGGCGGCAGAGTTGGTGCTAATTCATTCAAACAGCCTCTCCCATTGGCGCAGCCTTTTCCAGCTTGTAAGGTGTTTTCATAGGCCTTTCCTCATCTGCTCCTGGCAAGATCCCTGGGAGGGAGGCCGGGAGGGGGTGCTCATGTGTTGGAAAGACATGATAACCAGGGGAGGTGTTGGCACCCGGGCCTCCCAGCTGGTGAGCCAGGGGAGGCAGAACCAGCGGCCTCCAATTTAGAGCTCATTCCTCAGCTTCAAGGCGGCTAGGAGTTGAGCTCAGGCAGGTTCCATCAGGTGGCTCCCCTGTTTTGCTTCGGGGGGCAGCTCCTGCAATGCCTGTGAAGGGCTGTCTCAGGGTGAGTTCTCTGGGAAGCAGACAGTAGGCATACAAGATATTTTTTGGGAATATTTTGGGGGCCAATGCCTATGGAAGGGAGGTGGGGGGAGGTGGTACTGGGCAGATGGAGAAGTTGAGTCGGAATGCAATCTTCAGTGGTGGCCTCGGCCAACCCCACAGAGGGCTCTGCAGCTTGGATGACCCTTGACGGCTGT
Organism: Macaca mulatta; assembly: GCF_049350105.2. Lineage (NCBI taxonomy): Eukaryota > Metazoa > Chordata > Mammalia > Primates > Cercopithecidae > Macaca > Macaca mulatta. Next base: position 7,778,584 of record NC_133421.1, on the reverse strand, counting down.
CTCAAGGTGAGGCTAGAAGGCTGGGTCTTTTTACCCTTGGGTTGATCAGTCACTGGATGTGGGCGTCCCCAGAAAGAGGACATGACCTTGGGTGAGGGACCCTCCTCAGCTGAGCAAGCCCTGGAAGAGGACGCCAGGTGAAGGCTCTCTGCCTGCAGTGCTTCCAGCAGCTGCAGACGCGTCCTTCATTTCCGCAGGGGCCCTGGTGATGTACCACATTATCTGTGCTACGGGGGCCTTTGAGAAGGCTGGGGGTGACTAGTGGGGGTCAGCATCCTCTTGAGGCAGTTCTTGGAGTATTGAGGGGGTCTGGAGGAGGCCCAGGGAGTGATATCTCCCAATATCGCATCATAGAGAAGGTGGCATACACTACAAGAATATTGCAAATAACCATAGGGAAAGCTTTTGAACATACCCACGGCAAAGCTATTTCAAGTAGTTAAGACTTGGTGACTTTTTTTTTTTTTTTTTTTTTTTTGAGATGGAGTCTCACTCTGTTGTCCAGGCTGGAGTGAAGTGGCAAGATCTCGGCTCACTGCAGCCTCTGTCTCCCGGGTTCAAGCGATTCTCCTGCCTCAGCCTCCCGAGTAGCTGGGACTACAGGCACGCACCGCCACACCCGACTAATTTTTTGTATTTTTAGTAGAGATGGGGAGGAGGTGGTACTGGGCAGAGGGAGAAGTTGAGCTGGAATGCAATTTTCAGTGGTGGCCTCACCATGTTGGCCAGGATGGTCTTGATCTCCCAACCTTGTGAACTGCCTGCCTCAGCCTCCCAAAGTGCTGGGATACAGGCGTGAGCCACTGCGGCTGGCCTTTTTTTTTTTGTATTTTTAGTAGAGACAGGATCTCACCATGTTGGCCAGGCTGGTCTCGAACTCCTGACCTCAGGCAATCCGCCCGCCTCAACCTCCCAAAGTGCTGGGATTACAGGCATGAGTCACCATGCCCAGCCAAGACTTGGTGACATTTCTAGGGGAAAATTGTCTCAGAGTTCCAGCCCACTTCTGGTTCAAACCACCGATCGTTCCTAGGCCGGGGGCATTGTCTGCAGACCTGATAAATTATCTGCCAACAGTTCTGAGTTAAGCAGCCTCGGGACACAGGGCTTTCAGAGACAGTGGTAACCTGTCGCATGCATCTGTCTTGGTATATAGAAGGTGCATGGGCTCTGAGGCCACGGGCACAATTATAAGTCTTAGTTCTGCTGGTTGCTAGCTGTGTGACTTTGCACAAGTTACTTGACCACTCTGAACTTCAGTTTCCTTCCCCTATGAAATGGGGGCAATAATACCTACTCATTTAACTTTTCTTCTGTTATTACATCTCATAAAAAGTGTTAACTGTAGGTAAAGAAAGAAATTGGCCAGGCGCGGTGGCTCAAGCCTGTAATCCCAGCACTTTGGGAGGCCGAGACGGGCGGATCATGAGGTCAGGAGATCGAGACCATCCTGGCTAACATGGTGAAACCCCGTCTCTACTAAAAAATACAAAAAAAAAAAAACTAGCCGGGCGAGGTGGCGGGCGCCTGTAGTCCCAGCTACTCGGGAGGCTGAGGCAGGAGAATGGCGTAAACCCGGGAGGCGGAGCTTGCAGTGAGCTGAGATCCGGCCACTGCAATCCAGCCTGGGAGACAGAGCGAAACTCCGCCTCAAAAAAAAAAAAAAAAAAAAAAAAAAAAAAGAAAGAAATATGTGCATATGTATGTTTATATGTACACACACACACACACACACACACAGTTACTGCGCTTGCTAGGCACTCACTGTGCTCCCAGCCTTATACTTGGGGAGTGAAGAGGGAAGATAATATTTGATCTATTCTCAGACAGCTTACAGTCTAGTGAAGATGAAACCATATACTTGTGAAGTCATAATATTAGTACTCTCTTTCACAATTATTATTTAATCTCACAGCAGCCCTGTGCAAAAGGCATTTTTTACCCCTTTTACAGATGGAAAAACTGAGGCTCAGAGAAGGGAGGAGACTTGTCTGAGGTCACAAGGCAGATCAGTGGTGATGGGACAGGAACTGGGACTCAGGTCTCCCCAGGTCCATGAGCTTCTCAGGGGCACCCAGGATGCTGACGCTTCTGAGCTTGTCAATTTCCACTAAGTGTTCTTGCGGAGTGAAGCTGTTACTGCTAAGGAAGAGATTGAATGGTTAGTGGAGTTGGGTGGGTTAATGGGGCAGCTGCCTGGAGCAGGGGTAATCCAGGCTGGGGCTGAGGGAAGAGGGGCCAAGGGGTGATCTCTTGGGGGCTGCAGGGACCCCCAGTTGTGTAGACACTGGGCGCTATCAGCGTGCCTGGTGTCAAACTGCATTGTCCTTGCCTGCCTCTGAGCCTGGTGTTTCCATCTTACAGCGGGAAGATAGGATTATGCAGTGTCTGAGGTTCCTTCTGGCTCCACCTTTCCGGGGCTCCGAGATTCTGAAGTAACCCTGATCTGAAAGGAGGGAGCTGACATCCTGGGATGTGGCAAACTTGAATGACTCCTGCTTGCAAAAATATTGGGGTCGGGGACTGGAGGCGAGGGCTGTGGGAAATGTTTTAAATTACCTTTTTTTAAAAAAAATTTTTTGAGACGGAGTTTCACTCTTGTTGCCCAGGCTGGAGTGCAATGGTTTGATCTCGGCTCACTGCAACTTCCACCTCCTGGGTTCAAGCGATTCTCCTGCCTCAGCCTCCAGAGTAGCTGGGATTACAGGTGTGTGCCACCATGCCCAGCTAATTTTGTAGTTTTAGTAGAGACAAGGTTTTTCCATGTTGGTCAGGCTGGTCTCAAACTCCTGACCTCAGGTGATCCAACCACCTTGGCCTCCCAAAGTGTTGGGGTTACAGGTGCCCGCCACCACACCCAGCTAATTTTTTGTATTTTTAGTAGAGACGGTGTTTCATCCTATTAGCCAGGAGACGGTCTCCATCTCCTGACCTCATGATCCACCCGCCTCGGCCTCCCAAAGTGCTGGGATTACAGGTGTGAACCACTGCGCCCTGCCCCTAAATTACCTCTTAAAAACCATTTTAAGCGTACAATTCAGTGATATAAATTGCATTTACAATGTTGTGCAACCATCACTACTATCTATTTCCAACACTTTGTCATCACCCCACACAGAAATTTTGTACCCGTAACTCTAGATTCCCACTGCTCTTCAGCCTCTGGAAACCTCTACGCTGTCTTCTGTTTCTCTGGATTTGTCTATTCCAGATGCCCCATAGAAGTGGAATCACACAATATTTGTCCTTTTGTGTCTGGCTTATTTCACCTAGCCTGTTTTTGAGGTTTGTCCATGTCATAACATGTATCCTTGTGGCTGTGTACACCACTTTTTTTTGTTTGTTTGTTTATTCGTCTGTGGCTGGATGCTTGGGTCATTTCTATCTTTTGGCTATTGTGAATAATGCTTCTATGAACATTGATCGACAAGTGTGTGTCTGAGTTCCTGTCTTCCGTTCTGTGGGGTACACTCCTAGGAGGGTAATTGCTGGGTCATGTGCTAATTCTGTTCTGCTTTTTGAGAAACAGCCAAACCATTTTCCACGGCAACTGCACCATTTTACCTTCCCACCAGCAATGCACAAAGGCTCCAATTGCTCCACATCCTCACCAACGTGTGTTTCCTTTTTTAAAATTAAAGCCATCCGACATCCTCATAGTTGTGAAGTGACATCTCATTGTGGTTTTGATCACATTCCCCCAATGACTAATGACGTTGAACACATTTTCATGTGCTTATAAGTCATTTATATACCTTCTTTGGAGAAATACCTATTCAAGTTCTTTGCCCATTTTAAAAGTAGGTTATTTGCTTTTTTTGTTGTTGTTATTGAGATGTAAAAGTTATTTACATGTCCTAGATATTAAACTCCTACAATATATTTGATTTGCAATCATTTTCTCTTATAGGCTGTCTTTTCACTTTCTTGATGGTGTCTTTAGATGTACAAAAGTTTTAAATTTTGATGAAGTCCAGTTTGTCTCGTATTTTCTTTTCTTGCTCATGCTTTGGTGCCATATCTAAGAATCCTTTGCCAAATCCAAGGCCATGAAGATTTACCTCTACATTTTCTTCTTAGAATCTTACAGTTTTAGCTCTTAGATTTAGATCTTTGATCCACTTTGAGTTAATTTTTGTATGTGCTGGGAGAGGTAAGGTAAATTCCTTTTTAACAAATATTTTGTTTAATGTGGTTATACAATTTGTTTCGATTTAAAAACCTGATATTTAAAAGCTAAATTCTTTTTTTTTTTTTTGAGACGGAGTCTCGCTATGTCGCCCAGGGTGGAGTGCAGTGGCCGGATCTCAGCTCACTGCAAGCTCCACCTCCCGGGTTTTTATGCCATTCTCCTGCCTCAGCCTCCCGAGTAGCCGGGACTACAGGCGCCCGCCACCTCGCCCGGCTAGTTTTTTGTATTTTTTAGTAGAGACGGGGTTTCACCGTGTTAGCCAGGATGGTCTCAAACTCCTGACCTCGTGATCCGCCCGTCTCGGCCTCCCAAAGTGCTGGGATTACAGGCTTGAGCCACCGCGCCCGGCCTAAAAGCTAAATTCTTAAAAACAAAAACAAAAACAGGGGCAGCTGAAGGAAAGCAGGTAGACAGGGCCAGAAGCATTCAGGTGGTCTTAGACACAAGCGCAGAATTAGGTTTTCAGTGCCTGAAGCAAGAGACTTTTATCAGCTTTGTTTCTATCCTAACCAAGATACGGGGTAGGATGCTGAACTCGGGGGCCTCTAAATAAGTGCTTCTCAGACTTTACTATGCACACGGATCCTGTGGGCGTCTTGTCCATTTGCAGATTCTGATTCAGTAGGTCTGCATTAGGGCCTGAGATTCTGCATTTTCTTTTTTGGTTAACTTTATTTCATTGTGGTAAGAGATTTAACATGAGATCTACACTTTTTTTTTTTTTTTTTTTTTTTTAGAAGGAGTCTCACTCTGTTGCTTAGGTTGGAGTGCAGTGGCGTGATCTCAGCTCACTGCGGCCTACGCCTCCCAGGTTCAAGCAATTCTTCTGCCTCAGCCTCTTGAGTAGCTGGGACTACAGGCATGGACTACCATGCCCGTCTAATTTTTGTATTTTTAGTAGAGATGGGGTGTCACCATATTGGCCAGGCTGGTCTCGAACTCCTGACCTTGTGATCCGCCTGCCTCGGCCTCCCGAAGTACTGGGATTACAGGCAAGAGCCACCACACCCAGCCCTCTTAAATTTTTAATCATACGATAAATATAGTGTTGTTGACTATAGGTATAATGTTGTATAGCAGGTCTCTAGAAGTTTTTCATCTTACCTAATGGACACTTTCTGCCATTGATTAATAATTCCCCACTTCCCTCTTCCCCCAGCCCTTGGAAACACCATTCCACTCTTTGATTCTATGAGTGTGACTATTTTAGATACCTAGTGTATGTGGAATCAGGCAGTACAATTGGCCCGCGATCTGCAGGTTTCATCTCCCATTCAAACAACTGTGCATTGAAAATACTCTATTTGAAAAAGCAATGAGACAAATACAATACAAAAAAATAAAAGCAATATAATAAAAGACAACACAAATAAATATGTAGTATAACAATGATTCACACAGCATTTACAATGTATTAGGTATGATAAGTAATCTAGAGATGATTTAAAGTATACGGGAGGATGTGCGTTGGCTATAGGCAAATTCGACACCATGTTATATCAGGGACTTGGGAATCTGTGGATTTTGGTATCCAAGGAGGTCCTGGAACCAATCCCCCGCAGATGCGGAGGGAGGTCTGTATTTGCCTTTGTGGAACTGGCTTGTTTCCCTTAGCATAATGTCCTAAAGATTTGTTTATGTCATCACCTCACATCTGTTAGGGTGGCTGTTATCAAAGAAAAAGATGATGAATATTGGTGAGGATATGGAGAAACTGGACTTCTTGCACACTGTTGGTGGGAATGCAGAATGGTGCGGCTGCTATGGAAAACGGTATAGAGGTTCCCAAAAAATTAAAAATAGGACTATCATATGCTCCAGCAACCTTATTCCTGGGTATGTATCCAAAAGAACTGAAATCAGGATCTCAAAGAGATACAAGCACTCCCATGCTCATTGCAGCATCGTTCACATTAGCCAAGGGAACAACCTAATGTCCACTGACAGATGGAGAGACAAAATGTAATATATACACACAGCGGAGTGTTATTCAGCCTCTGCAGTGTTTCAGATTCTGCCCTTCTAACAAGTTCTCGGGTGACGTGGATGCTGCTGGCCCATGGAGAGTCCCGGCTCCTGCAGGCGTCGGTGGTGAGGTTTGTGGCCTGGTCTATGTGCCCAAACCTCTGCCTTCCTCCTACTGTCTGACCCAGGGATGAGTGGAATAATAGTCAGGACTGGGCTGGCCTGTGAGGGAAGCAGAGAGGGGCCTGAAGGCTTCACCACAGGTTGTGGTTGAGCAGTCCCACCTTACAGCCTGGACACTGACTTAGCAGTGACCAGAGGAACTCAGTGAGGCACCTGGGGCACACAATTTAAGGAGTTGCTTATTTTGGGGGTTGTACAAGTGCAGGGTCAGCATGTATGTGACTGAGACAGTAAGGGTCTCCTTAAATTTCATGCCCCAGGCATCTCACTTGCCTCATCCAGGTTCCAGCCCTGAGCTCAGGGTCCATCTAGGGGCCTCTCTTGGCCCACCTGGGACAGAAGGAGCAGGTCTAGCTTGAAGACCTCTAGGATTTTGTGGGAGTGAGTATGGGAGTTCACATGAAGGATTCCCCAGTGATCACACCCAGACCGGCTACAAAATTTGTAGGGCTGCGTGTAAAATGAAAACTCAAACATTGTTAAGAATTTTAAGACAACGGCAGCAGAGAATTCAACCAAGCATGTGCCCTTCTGATAGCGGGGACCCCATGAAGCTGCACAGGTTGCAGGCCCTAGGCAGACTTGTAATGAGAGAATGGATGGCTTTGTAAGGCGGTGAGCTCCCTGGCTGTGGAATGATAAGGAGGCCCTCCAGCATCAAAACAGAACTGCACTCAAGGTCGCAGTCTGCAGGCTGCATTGCATTCAGAGGGCTGCTTCTCTGAGGGTCTGAGCTGGGAACCTTCTGACCCCCATCCTTTGGGCTGCCAGGCCAACCTTGGGAGGAGCCCTTGGCCTCCGTTCTTCAATGCCACAGCGGAGAGCAGGAGTCGGCTTCCTATTTCCCCAGTGCTGGCAGAGTGAAGCTTTGCCTGGGGGCTCTGTCTTTACTCAGAGCCTCAGCCTTGCTAAGGGCCTCTCTAAGCAGGAGGAAGATCTTGCAAGATCCTCCCAACAGAGGGAAGAAGGGAAGTTTTGCCTGGGAAGCCTGGGGAGGATTTCTGATGCGAGAGAGTCTTGCAAAAGTGACCTGCTTGGAGGACAGACAGAGTTGTTGAGGGCAGGGAGAAGTCAGCTTCTGGCCAGCAGACAGCAGACAGCAGCCTTCCAGGGCCTGTCAGCTCTGGCTGGAGGGAGATCTCTACCCTGGTTCTGGCAGCCTGGCCTAGCGTTCTGCTTGACTCACGGTGTCCCCACCCTACTCTCCTGAGGGACTCACAACTCAGGAATGCACACACTTTAGGTGTCATGGGCCAAGCCACTGCTGGTCAGTGTTGGAGGGTGGCTGCTGAATTGGCCAGGGGTAGGAGCCAGGTGATGTGTGGCCTTGGCCTAGATTCCCCCAGACTCCCCAGGCCATGGGGTATTCCTACCTCGCCTGGACTCTATAGCCTCCTCCCTAATCTCTGGGGTCCCACCTGGAGGCTGCCTGCTCCAACTCTATTTCCAACATGCTGGATGCTAAGAAAGCTCCTGCTGGTGGATGAGGGGACTGTGGTTCCTGATACCCTCTGGGCAGCACCTCACAATTAAGAAGTGCTTTCAACGCACTGTCCCATCTTCTCTTTGCCATAACCTTCTGAATGAGATGAGGATCCTTGTTTTATCGATAAGACCACTAAGGAGCAGAAAGGTTCACACTCTGCCCAAGTCAATCCAGAAAAGAGCTCGGCCAAGGTTTGGACTGAGAGCAGTCCAACTCTGAAACCCAAGCTCATCGTACTACCTCCACCAGCAGTTCTCAAATGGGATTACACACCGGAGTGACTGGCACAGAAAAACACAGGTGGCTGGGCCCACCGTCTTAGTCTATGACAAAATACCATAGACTAGCAGCTGATAAACAAGGGAAATGTATTTCTCATAGTTCTGGAGACTGGGAAGTTCAAGATCAAGGTGACCGCAGATTCGATGGCTGGTGAGGGCTGGTTCCTCAGCGACAATGTATTCTCGCTGCATCCTCCCATGGTGGAAGGGGCTAGCGAGCTCTCCGGGGCCTCTTTTCTCTTTTTTTGGAGTTGGAGTTTTGCTCTTGTCGCCCAGGCTGGAGTGCAATGGTTCGATCTCGGCTCACTGCAACCTCCTCCTCCCGGGTTCAAGCGATTCTCCTGCCTCAGCCTCCTGAGTAGCTGGGATTACAGGCATGTGCCACCACACCTGGCTAATTTTTGTATTTTTAGTAGAGACGGAGTTTCACCACATTAGCTGGGCTGGTCTCAAACTCCTGACCTCAGGTGATCTGCCCTCCTCGGCCTCCCACAGTGCTGGGATTACAGGTGTGAGCCACCGTGCCCGGCCTCTGGGGTCTCTTTTATAAGGGCACTAATTCCTTTTATGAGGGTAGAATCCTCTTGAGTTAATCATCCCCCAAAGGCCCTGCCTTCTAATAACATTGCCTTGGAGATCGATCAGGTTTAAACATGTGAGTTTTGGGGGCAACAAATATTCAGATCGTATCACACCCCTAGCTTCTGATTCAGTAGGTCTGGGGTGGGGACTGAGAGTTTGTTTTTCTAACAAGTTCCCAGGGGAAGTGGATGCTGCCGGTCAGGGGGCCAGATTCTGAGAACTCCAACCTAGAAACATTTCTCTTGTATTCAGGAACTAGACCCAGTTCTGCAGGAGCTATGTACCCATCAGGATGGAAACACATTGCAGAGCAATGGCAGTGCCAGTTTGAACTCGTGCCACACTAAGCATGTGCCAGGCACTGTAAGGCACCAGCTCATTTAATCCTTGTGGCAACTCTATGAAGTGGGCAGCCTCATTGTCCCCCTTTTAGAGATGAGGCAATACAGCCACAGAGGAAAAACTGCCCAAGGTCACACAGCTAGCAAACAGCAGATTTGGACTCGAAACCCAGGCAGTCTGGCTCCAGAGTGTACCCTGACCTACACCAGCCCCAGATTCTTGCAGACCTGAGTGCGAGTCTCTGTTCCATCACTTACCACCCCTACGACCTTGAACATGTTATCTGGTGTTTCTCAGCCTCAGTATCCAGGCTCATGCAATGGGCAAAAGAGTGGTGCCTGCTCTTCGGGATTCTAAGGATTAGAAAGGATGAATCAAAGGTCCTGGAGGAAGTGTGTGACATACAGTGGCACTCACTAGACAGTAATGACTGTTAGTGAGATTGCTGAAAAGCACCTGCCCTCATCCTCGGGCACAAGTTCCTCAGTCAAGGATGTGGGGAAAACCAGGATCTTCTTTCCTCTCCTCCCCCTCCCCATCCTCCAGCTCCCCAAACCCTGAGGCCTTCAGTATTCCTTCTGAATGGGACCCCCTCTCTCAAGCAGACCTGGGAGCTCTTGGTGGGGGTGCAGCATGGAGCTAGGGATGACAGTGTTCCCTTTGGGGGCTGGGAATTTGTTATTTCTGTCTACACTCAAACACTGCAGGTTTGGAAGTGAGCGCCTTTTGCCCCAGATATAGGGACATAAAAGATTTGGCTTCACGGCCAGGCACGGTGGCTCACACCTGTAATCCCAGCACTTTGGGAGGCCGAGGTAGGTGGATCACCTGAGGTCAGGAGTTCGAGACCAGTCTGGCCAACATGGTGAAATCCCATCTCTACTAAAAATACAAAAATTAGCCGGGCATGGTGGCGGGCGCCTGTAATCCCAGCTACTCGGGAGGCTGAGGCGGGAGAATTGCTTGAACCCGGGAGGCGGAGGTTGCAGTGAGCTGAGATCGCATCACTCCAGTCTAGCTGGGGCAACAAAGAGCGAAGCTCTGTCTCAAAAAAAAAAAAAAGATTTGGTTTCAGATGGGAGACAGTTCATAATCATAAATCACAGACAAACACAGGGGAGCCCTGTTGTTCAGGAGGGAAATGGACCCTCACCGTCCTGGTTTTCATTGATGGGATTTTAGGAGGATCTTCTAACAGCCACCCAGGGGAGGGTAGAGAGGAGCCCATCATGCCAGAGAACCAATTGTGGAGCCTTCAGCAAGTGGGCAGCCCTGTCCCTGCTGTTTGGGGTGAAGGAGGCTCTTTACAAGCCCCTTACGACTGGTGTGTGTGTGTGAAACTTTACACTTAACCATGTGCCTCTGGGCTCCTTTGGTAACCTAGTGGGGCATGTCTTGGTCATGCGTGGCTTTTACAATTATATTCCTTGGGGGTATAAGAGGAAGTATGGGCCAGGCGCGGTGGCTCACACCTGTAATCCCAGCACTTTGGGAGGCAGAGGCGGGTGGATCACTTGAGGTCAGGAGTTCGAGACCAGCCTGGCCAACATGGTGAAACCCCGTCTCTACTAAAAATAAAAAAATTAGCTGGATGTAGTGGCGCATGCCTGTAATCCCAGCTACTAAGGAGGCTGAGGCAGGAATCGGTTGAACCTGGGGGGTGGAGGTTGCAGTGAGCTGAGACCATACCACTGCACTCCAGCCTGGGTGACAGAGCGAGACTCCATCTCAATAAAAAAAAAAAAAAAAAAAAAGAGGAAGTACGTAGACTCTGGAATTTGACAGATTTGGTATTGAACTCCAGCTCAGGCTCTTCTGAGTGCTTTTGTAGAACTTCCCATGAGCCAGGCACCAGTCTTAGTGCTTTATACCAATTATACATTTAATATTTGTACCAACCGTATGAGATAGACACTATCATTATTCGTCTTTTAGAATAAGGAACTGAATCATGGAGAAGTTAAGTAAATTCCCCAAGGTCACACAGCTAACAAGTGGTTGAAGCTTGAGGTACTGGCTGTTGATGCTGTTTATTTAGAGTTGTTTAAAGTGGTTTCTGTGTATTAACTCATTTAATCTCACAAACCCTATGAAGTGGAAATTATTCTTATCTCTACTTTATGAATGGGAATACTGAGTCTCAGAGACTGGCCTTTTCTAAGTTCATAAGAGAGGCAACATGACCTGATGGTAAAGAACAGGAGAATCTGCAGCTGGATCGACCAGGGTTCAAATTCCCTTGCCACTCCTTACTAGCTGTGTGGCCCTGAGCAACTTACTTAACATCTCTGACCCTCAATAAAGGAGAGATAGTGATATAGGATAGCAGGGGGTAAGTGATAATACTATCTAATACTTACCACGAGATACCCTCTACTATAATACTTAGTTCCTTACAATTTTAACCTGTTAAACTCTTCCAATAATCCCATGATTCTATTACTAGTCACATATTTATGGAAGAAACACAGAGAAGTTACATAACTTGCCTGAATTCACACAGCTAGAAAATACCAGAGCTAGGATTACATGCCGGGTAGTTAGCTTGGGCCGTCTGGCTCCTGAGATGGCGCTCTTAAGGACTGAATTAAACTGATCACACATGTAACTAGGTTATAGAATGAGCTGGAATTGTTAGATTGCAAGCAGAAAGTAAGTTAATATTTACCCCATTAATTCATTCTCTTAAATAACTTTTTTCCTGTTACCAGATGAAATCTTCAGCAGATCTTTAGTTTTTCTGTACACTCTTAGGAATTAATAAATAGTTCATTTTCTCCCCAGTCATTAAAAAGTCCCATTTTCTGTATTATCGAAGCTTTAGTCTCACATCCAATTCAAAACAACTTTCTCTTCCCAACCACCTCTTAGCTTGGGCCCCCTTCAGGCTGGGGCACCTGCCTTGGGGTAAAGCCATCATGATTGGGCTTCTTGATGCTTTCCACCATTGAGTTTCTGTACCTCTTCCCTCTCTACCTCTTCTGTGTGGGTTTTCCCAGGTCTGCAGCTGAGGGAGGGAGGAGAGGCAAGAGGCTGAACCATGTGATCAGTGGAGTTACCACCTGGAGCTGGCGCCCTCTGGGGTGGTGCCTTTCCAACGCTGATCCTTTCACTCATGGAACCCTTTGGAGGGTTTCTTGGGTAATGGCAGTTCCCTGGGATAGGTGGTCCCAGCTTAAGAGGCCCCTCTCAGTCCCTGCCTTCCTGCTGCCTGTCTCCCAACGGACCTATGGTGGGTCTCTGGGTGGAGGTCCTTTCAAGACAACTTCCTCCTGGAGGGAAGGGTCCATGCCTTCGTCTGCCCTCATGGACATGAAACTGCTGCAACCACCTCTTTTTGCTGTGTTATTCCTTTACTCATCACTTGAGCCTTTTCTGGTGTCAGTGAGGGACCAGTCCCTGCAGCCCTGAGATTCAGATGACTCGAACCAAGCTTGTGAGGAGGAAGCACCTCCTTTCTCCATGAGAAGAGAGAATAGCACAGGACTCCAGAAACCCCCTCTCAAAAAGCATCCTCCTGTTCCATCCTCTCCTCATTAATTTTCAAGCCTTTCTTTCCAGGCCTTCAAGGTGGGTGATGGATGAAGGGTGCCAGGTGGGATTTTTTTGGTAATCCTTCTGCAAATCTTTCAGAGATGATGCAACAGCTCTACAGGGTATGTGGACACCAGACACTCTCTGCTCTCAGCTTTGCATCTGCAGGAAGTGGTTTCCAAAGAGAGCCACTAGTAATTTCTCCATCCATGCATGCACAGGCCCTTCTCCCATCAAAAGAGGGTTTACTCCTCGTCCCTCGGCCTTTGGGCTGGCCTTACAAACTGCTTTGATCAATGGAATGTGGTGAAAGTAATGCCAGTTCTGGACCTGTCCCTTAAGATGCTGTTTTCTTTCCCTCCTGGAACCCTGGTGCCAAGCTGTAAGGAAGTCAGGCCATGCTGCTAGGGAAAGAGGCCATGCTGAAAGGTCCTGGGGGATGGGATGCCCCATCGAGAGGCCACGAAGGAAGAAGGCAGAAGCGTGCCAGCCGACAGTTGGCTCCAATATGTGAGAGACCTTCTCAGACCTTCAGCCCATCAACCACCTGAATGCAGCCACACAAGCAATTGAGGTGAGAAACGTGGAGCAGAAGGTCTGCCCAGTCAACCCAGAGAGTCGTGAGAAATAATAAATCACTGTGGTTTAAAGCCGATCACTTCTGGACTGTTCGTGATGCAGCTATTCATAGGTAACTGAACCCGAAGCCACTGCTGAAACTGAGATGCCAGGACACCTTCCCCGTTAGCATCTCCTTCAGTAGATAGAATACACATTAGGCGGGACTCCGGGAACAGGTATTGACAGTGGGGTAATTATTAGTAGTTGATATTATAAAGACTTGTGTTCCAATTCTGGCCTTGTCCATTAGTGAACTCATCTTTTGTAGCCTACTGTTTTTCTTCTGTGATATGCGAACTTCTCCCGTTCTTACATGGGATTGTGATGAGAATTAGAGGAAGTATACTAAACATGGCTTGGGTGTAAATCAAAGCCATTTTGGTTGGTTATTCACCTTCTCAACAATGGGGAGCCACAGCAGGTTTTAGAGGAAGGGAGGGCTGACATCCAAGCTACTTGTCACTGTTTAGTGTTCCCTGAGTGATTTGACAGGCTTACAAATGTGTCCTGGAGCAACAGGCAGGGAAGAGAGAGGTGATGTGAGGGAGCAGAAGGACAGAGGTCCTTGGACTCCTCCTCTCTGCTGGGGACCCTGGTGAGCATTTTGTTAAATTCTGGACAGCACTTTTCACTACAAAATGGGTCTGCAGTCTCTTGGTGGATGAGTCCTAGTTCTCCAGCCTCTCCCAGGAAGCAGGCTTCTGCCTTTGGGCACATTTCCTAACCATTATGGTAGAAGTGTTCAGCCAAGGTTCCCACTGCATGCAGGTGTCGAAGAGATGGATGCCCAAAGCACCTCGCCTGAGCCTCACTTCCCAGGCCCCAAACCTAATGGTTGTAACTGAGGCCCTGCAGGCACAACTAGTGGCCAGGATGATGCTCGAGCATCCTGCAGCAATGATACTGCGAGATATTAATAACTGAGGTTGGAAGTTTGCTGGACCAGGGCCTGCACCCTGCATGAAGGCTGACAGAGCAGGAGTATTGCCATCTTGGACAAGCACTGTCATTTTAAGTTCACCTTGATCAAAAACGGCCTAAATCCAAACGGTATCAGCCTAATGGCTAAGGTCAGCATGGCCATAAACCACAAATCACATCTCTGACCAGAAACATTCCAAACCCCGCCCCAACCAGAGACATGCCAGCCCCGAGATAACCTCCCCTCTGACCAGAGACATTCCAACCCTGCCATAAAACTTCTCCCCAAAACAGAAATATCCCAAGCTTGTCATAAGCCCCCTCACCCTAAAACCAATATATACTCTTAGTCTGTGAGAGAGAATGCTCCTGACAGAAATCAGCCAGAAGCCCCTCTCAGATTTATTTATCTAAAATAAACCTGTCTTTGACTATTGAGCCACACTTCACGTTTCTTTGCATTTCTTTTCTCTTTCTTTAACTCTTACAAAGGCTCTCTCTTCTCCTACGCTGGGGCCAGCAGCTGTTTCTTTGCTTGCTCAGGAAGTAGCTCTGATGCCACATAACTTCTCTCTGAGTCAGTAGGTAGATTCAGGGCATAAGGTCAGCACGTTAGGGGAGCTGCTGGCAGAAGGGACCCTGGGAGTAGGGGGCAGGGGCAGGGCAAAGAGCTCTTGGACGAGAGTCTGAAACTTTGGTTTGGGTCCTTTCAGTTGTTTGCTAATGGTATGACCTTGGGAAAGTCACTTCCTTTTTTGGAGTCTCAGTTTTCTCATCTGCAAATTAGGAATGAACATGTTGCTCTGCCAGTCCTCACAGTGGGGCTATTGTGAGGATTGTTGAGATAATGGGACTGGTGAGGCACTACTTTTCCTCTGTACCTTCTTAGCTGAGGGACTTGAGCTGGTCAATACAGCTCTCAGCTTCTCAGTTTCTTTATTTGTGAAATGGGCATAATATGTTTTCTTTTCTTTTTTTTTTTGAGACAGAGTCTCACTCTGTTGCCCAGGCTGGAGTGCAGTGGCATGATCTCGGCTCACTGCAAGCTCCGCCTCCCAGGTTCATGCCATTCTCTTGCCTCAGCCTCCCAAGTAACTGGGACTACAGGCATGTGCCACCACGCCCAGCTAATTTTTTGTATTTTTTTTAGAGACAGGGTTTCACCATGTTAGCCAGGATGGTCTCGATCTCCTGACCTCATGATCTGCCTGCTTCGGCCTCCCAAAGTGTTGGGATTACAAGCGTGAGCCACTGCACCTGGCCTGTCATGAGTTTGAAAGGATCCTTTAGCTTCAAATGACAAAAACCAACTCTAATGAGTTTGAGCAACAAGGAAAACTGTTGTAATCAGCAGGGGGTTTTGGCACCCTCCAGAGCACCCCACCCTTGATGTGACTTGGCTCCAAAACTCTGTTCAACACTTAAAGCTCACCTGGGGTCAAGTGTTCCTGTCTGGACCAGTGGGCTCTAGCCAGGGAGACAGAGTCAGGCCAAAGACACACGGCTTCTGTGAGTCTACCCACATGGCAGGGTAGACAGCCATGTGCTGCTCATCCCCTAGAGCTCTGTGGACCAGTGCCTGGTGGCCTGCAGAGAATGGTGGTGGCCACTATCACCATTGTGACAGTTATGATAAAGAAAGGAGAGCCCAAAGTCATTCCTATCCTGGGGCTGCCCTTCAGAGGAGTTGTAGGGGCCTTAGGTGGCAGTTCCAGGTATCTGTCTCTCCTTCATTGTCCAGGTCCTTGTCCTGCAGTCTCCCAGCCAGGTCCTAAGGGCAGCCTGTGGTTCACTCAAGGTTCTCAGGGACATAGGACACTGACAGCCCAGCTCCATGCTTATTTGCAGCACATGGGAGAGGCTAGAGATGGGCACACCTCACAGGCACAGTACATATCAGTCTATAAGGCACTGTATCAGATCTTCATTCATTTTGATTTTGTTCCTCAGGCATTTTTAACTTTCACTAGCGATTAAAACTTTGAACCTTCCCAATGCCACAAAGCCATTACAAGGCAAGGCCAAGACTTTAACGCACACCTTTTGATTCCTGATTCCTGATTCCCAGATTCTGATTTGATTCCTGATTCCCAGGCCAGTGTTCAGAGGCAGAAGTTGCTTGTCTGGTCAGAGAGAGAAGGCTCACATATGCAACAGCTTCAAAGCTCCAAAGGATCACTGCTCATTTATCTCCATACCTTCTCTGCTGCCTGTCCCTCCCTGCATCTATTCAGCCTTCCATTTACCCATCTATCCAACCATCCATCCATCTATCCATCCATCCATCCATCCATCCATCCAACCATCCATCCATCCATCCATCCATCCATCCATCCATCCATCCATCCATCCAGTCATCCATCCATTCATCACAAAATTAGAGCATCTATCCCTGCGCTGAGAAACCAAGAGAGAAAGATGAATCAGTGTGGTCCGTGCTCTCAAGGAGACGTGCATGTGAACAGACAAATCAGAGCTCAGGATAGAGTCACGAGCTGATAGAGGGTGGCACTGAGGCAAAGGAAGAACATGGAAGCCTGGAAGGATTGATGGAAGAGGTATGCTTTGTGCTGGAGGCATCAAAGAGCCACTAAAGTGTTTTAAGAAGAGAAGCTGATATGGTCAACTTTGCGTTTTATGGTGGGAGAAGGAACAGGACGAATAGGGGTAGGATATGGTGAACTCTACTATTGTGCTTAACCATTCACTCCCTCTTCCTATAAGTGGACTATATATCCTTACCCGTTGCTCTATGACTTGCAATGTTTCCATAGGTATTTGATGCCAGGCTGATCTTGTGATCTGTTTTGGCCAATTAAATGAGAGTAGAGCGACAGATGACAATTCTGAGCAGAAGCTTTAAAAGGCTATGTTAGTTATCTACTGCTGCATAATGAATTACCCTTAAACTTAGTGACTCAACACAATAAATATTTATTATCTCACACAGTTTCTCTGGGAAAGGAGTCTAGGAGGAGCATAGCTGGTTGATTCTGGCTCAGTCACCCTTGAGGTTTCAGCCAAGATATCAGTTGGGCCACAGTCATCTGAAGGCTTGACTGGGGCTAGAGGATCTGCTTCCAAGGTGGCTCCCTCACATAGCCAGTAGTGGTGGCTGTTGGCAGGAGGCCTCAGTTCCTCACCACAACGTCTGCTCCATAAAGATGCCAAGTGTCCTAGTGACATGGCAGCTGTCCTGCCCCAGAGCAGTGATCCAACATCCAAGAAAGAGCCACAGTGCTTTTATGACCTTTTTTCAGAGACTACACACCAGCAGTTCTGCTATGGGCTGGTAGCTATAAGTGGGTCACTAACTCCAACTTATACTCAAGGGGAGGAGAATTAAACTCCATCTCTTAAAGCAGGGAGTATAAAAACATTTGTAAAAAGATTTTAAAACCACCACAGAGGCATTTGCATTTTTGTGCTGCTCTCTCGCCTTTTCTTGCTAGGAAAATGGCATGTCTCAGACAGGGGCTGTTGCTCCAGCCTGAATCCTGGATCCTGCAAGTGCAGGAGAGTTGCAAATAGATCTTGCTGTTGCAAGATTCTAAAATTGAGAGGTTGTTTGTTACTGCAGCATAACCAAGTGAAAACTGCCTGCTACAAGGTAGTAGGTCTGAAGTCAGGGAGACTGGCTGAGAAGATGGGATTTGGGCTAAGGCAGGGGAAGGGGACTTGGAAGGTGGAGTGGAGAGAGCTTGGTGACTGATGGACCATGGGGAGTGGAAGTTGCCAAGAGAACTCCAGGAATCCTTGCCTGATTGTATGGGACTCACTCTAAAGGCAGCAGGATATTTTTAAAAAGACTAGAGAGCCCCCCTGGAGCAACTAGAAGAGGCTTCATGGAAGGGGTTCTTGAAGGCTGGACTGGGTTGGGTGATCTACTGCCAGAGAGTCTGCTGCAGCCTGGACAAGCTGAGCTCTGGCTTGGCTCAGGATGATGTTCCCAGGATTTATTCAGTCATTGACTCAAAAACTAACATTTATTGAGTACCTACTATGTGCTAGGAATATTCCTAAGCTTTGGAAATATTAAGATAATCATAGAAAAAGCTATAGCTATCAAGAAGTTTAAAGTCTTGTAGGCCAGGTGCGGTGGCTCACTCCTGTAATGCCTGCACTTTGGAAGGCTGAAGCGGGTAGATCATGAGGTCAGGAGACCGAGACCAGCCTAGGAAACATGAAACCCCATTTCTACTAAAATACAAAAAATTAGCTGGGTGAGGTGTCCCTCGCCTGTAGTCCCAGGTACTTGGGAGCCTGAGGCAGGAAAATAGCTTGAACCCAGGAGGTGGAGGTTGCAGTGAGCTGAGATTGTGCCACTGCACTCCAGCCTGGTGACAGAGTAAAACTCCATCTCACAGAAAAAAGAAAAGAAAAGAAAAGAAAAAGTCTGGTAGATGGGAGAGGCAATAAACAAGTAACTAGTGTTGGGATCTCCCTTATCTCTTGACCACTGTCTGTCCCACTAGGCAAGGATCTTTCTCCACCTTTCTCTGCCAGGACATCTGCAGGAACCTTTCTGGCACCACCCAGTGGCTCACCTGGCGGCTGTGATTTGAGTTTGGCCTGAAGGGCGAACTTCCCTCCTCGTGCCCCGACTTGCCCATCTTTGTGTGTCAGTCTTGTCACGTGTTGCTGCACTGACCGTGCCTTGTGTAGACAGAGGTGTTACAGGTAAAGGCAACCTTGGGAGCAATCCAGGGAGGACCAGGCTTTTGGAAGCAAAATGTTTTGGCACCAGGGCCTGGTGTGTTCTCCATGTCTGATGCGTGACCTTCGTGCTCCCAGTGACGACTGCTGTAGCTGTTACCACAAAATCCAATTTCGAATGATATTTATTTTAATATCACTGTCTCCATCTCTGTCTAATTTTTATTCCTATAGTTTCTTCATGCTTCCATTGACAACATCTCAGTTCTCCAAGATGGTCATAAAATAGAGTCAAGGTACATCAGATTTCCCTCCCAGGGGTGATAAGTGCCATAGAACAGAAATCCCTTTACTAAACGAAAACATGTTTTCATTTTTATTGTTGGAGAATGTATGCAAAATTTCCATGAAACAAGATACTTGTTATTAGCCGGTAACTTTTATTATGAGTTTTTTTTCTTTCTTAGCGAAGTAGAAAGTAATACAAGTGTTTCCCAAGGTTGGACAAAGACTGATCAGACAGGGGTCAAGGGAAGATTTGTCGTTAGTTTGTCTCTGCCTGGGCAAAAGGAGGAGGTTCCTGGAAGTTCATTCCTTTCTGTGGTGTCCGGAGCCCACGTCCTAATCTAGGCTCCACCACTGACTAGCTGCAGGATCTTGGGCAATTCCATTGCCTGATCTGGGCCTCAGTTTTTCTCCTATAAAATGAGAGTCTCCTGCAAATGGACATACTCAGACATTGCTGGTGGTAGTGAGAATGAGCACAGCCACTTTGCAGAGCAATTTGGCAATATCCAGCCACACTGAAAATGCAGCCAAACCTAAGTCCCAGCAATTCCACATCTAGGTTTCCACCTTAGTGAAACACCCCTCAGGGGTGTGCAAGGGTATTTACTGCAGCACTAATTAATGACTAAAAAAAAACAAAAACAAAACAAAACAGGAAACAACTTAGGTTTCAGGCAATCAGAGGAGTAACTGAATAAAATGGAGTCTATTCATGTAATAAAATTAAAAGCAATTAAAGGAATGTGCTAGATTCACGCAGCAATATGGATACATTTCAAGACTGTCATGTAGAATGAGAAAAGTGTGTTGCAGAAAGCAGAGAAGAAGGTTATGTGGAAATTCTAACCTTTGTGCTGATCAACACACACGAAGCCATACTGCGTATTATCGGGGTGTCTGTGTCTATGCCAAAGTTCAAAAATGGAACCAGAAAAGTGCACATTTCATTCATGATCGTGTTTGCCTTCGCAGGAGGAAAGAAAATAGAATTAGCAATGAGGAAGAAAGAGACTTTGAATCTGGCTTGTCATGTCATCATACGTATGTGATTTAGATTTTACGAATTTCTAAAAAGGAAGACAAAGCAAGTAACGTGAACAAATTGTCAGTTCTGCATGGTGGATGAGTAGGTGCATATGGGTGCTGATTTTATGTTTTTCCTGTATCTTTAAAATTTCTCAACAAAATTAAAATGAAAGCATACGCACAAAAATAAGCTGGAGGCCGCGTGCCTTGGCTCACGCCTGTAATCCCAGCAGTTTGGGAGGCCGAGGCAGGTGGATCACTTGAGGTCAGGAGTTCCGGATCAGCCTGGCCAACATGATGAAACCCATCCCTACTAAAGATACAAAAATTAGCTGGGCGTGGTGGTGCACACCTGTAATCCCAGCTACTCGAGAGGTGGAGGCAGGAGAATCACTTGAACTCGGGAGGTGGAAGTTGCAGTGAGCTGAGATTGTGCCGCTGCACTCCAGCCTGGGTGACAGAGTGAGACTCTGTAAAAAAAAAAAAAGAAAAGAAAAGAAGAAAACCCTGGAAAGGGCTCATTAGAAGGAAAAAGGTGATTCAGTCCTTCGGTCCCAACTTGCTGGGCCTCTAGGGCTAAAGAGTGTGAGCTGAGGGTTCCACATCTCTTGGGATTCCCTCCCTGGGAAATTCTACTCACAGTAGCTCCTACTCATCAGCCCAAACCAGGGAAGACTGTGAGCAGTGGGTGTTGCTAAAATGTGGTGTGTGAACAGGAGAAGGTGGGAATATAACAGGAAAACGAGGCCAGGACCCATTCACAAGAGACCGAGGTGGCAGATGGAGCAATCGGGGTTCAAAGCGCTGTTGGAGTTTTCCAGGGTGAAAGAGGTAATGGGGAGGAGACACTCTAAGGTGTGAGTGCGGTGCAAGTAAATGAATAAAGGTGTGATGGATATGGGCTTTAGGGAGCAGGAAGCTGGCTCAGAGCAGCTAGAGAATGGAGTGGGTGCGGAAGGAGGTGAAGCTGGAGGTGCGTGTTTGGGCCAGGTTATGCAAAAGCTGTGAGTACCATGCCCAGCAGGGAAGACTCTATGCTAAGGGGCCGGGGAAGCAGCGGGCCTTGTAAACCACCCTCTGGCAGCTGGCAAGGAGGCTGGGTTGGAGAGGAGGCCCTGGAGGCAGGGGGGTGCAGGAAGGTACCACTGCCTAGGTGAGCATCCACGGGCAAGGCTGTTCTGAATTGCAGCAGTGCCAGTGAGGAGGAGTGAAACCGGCTGGCAAGCATGACAATAATAATTACAAACACCTGCTTTTGGGCAGGCCACCGCTTAGCACTTTACACAAGTGGATTTTTAGAATCCTCCCAACATCCCTAGGAGGTGAATATCACATCCATCATCTCCATTTTGCAGATGAGGAAAGGGAGGCCAAGGGAAGTTGAGAAACTTGCCTGGGACTCCTCCACCGGACAGTGGCAGAGCCAGGCTTTTCGGGCGGTCTCCATTGGAGGCCAAGACTGGACCGCTGCATCACGCTGCCTGTAGGATAAATGCTGGGTAGAAACGGTGAAGCCCCCTTTGGGAAAACATCAATTAATAAGGAGGTGATGGTGACCTGGCACCCTCTAGCCTTTGAAGGAGGCTTTACCATTTCCAAGGGGCTTTCATCCCAGCCTTGGCTCCAAAATCTCTCTACCAGGTACACAAGGCAGATATCAGAATTCCTGTTTTAGAGACAAGAAAACTGAGTCTTAGGTGGGTTAAAGGACTCGCCAAGCCCCCAGCTAGTGACCCCACTGTGCAGCCTATTGACCTTCCAGCCTCCTGGAATGGTCATCTGTGCCCACTTCGGGCTGATCTTTCACTGCTGTTACTTTAGGTTGGTCCTGCACTGTTGTCTCTTCCCCCCTTTGCCTTGAAGCATCACAGAAAGCCTCATGGTGTCTTGTTTGTTTGTTTGTTTATTTGAGACGCAGTTTCACTCTGTTGCCCAAGCAGGAGTTCAATGGCACAGTCTCGGTTCACTGCCACCTCTGCCTCCCGGGTTCAAGTGATTCTCCTGCCTCAGCCTCCCGAGTAGCTGGGACTATAGGCTCATGCCACCACACCCGGCTAAGTTTTGTATTTTTAGTAGAGACGGGGTTTCATCATGTTGGCCAGGCTGGTCTCAAGCTCCTGGCCTCATGATCCACCCGCCTCGGTCTCCCGAAGTGCTGGGATTACAGGCGTGAGCCACTGTTCCCGGCCTGCGGTATCTTCTTGACTCTACCTCGTCCTGGTGCCCTTCACATCCCCAGTTTCACAGGAACGCCCTCCTGAGCACACACAGATTCCCTGGAGCCTTCTATTGTCTCCTCACAGATACCTATTGATTAAAGCGCCAATCAGGCCTTTTGTTGGCCTCTGAGGCCATCTTTCCTCCAGGAGGCCCAATAAAGCACTGCTTGTGGATATTTTTATGGGTCATGTTTTAAAAATTACATCCAAATTAAATTTGTGCTGATTTAATTAGAATATGGAAGCTGAGGGATTTCTTTATTGCTCCTCCTGCTGGGTCCTGAGCAAATGGCTTCTCTCTGGAAGCTGCTGTGCTCACCACGAACACATGTGGGGCAGGCTGGGCCATCCCTTGTCTGCCTGTAGATTAAATTCCCTTAGGAAGTAGAAGGTCAGAACTGGAAGTGTCCTTGAGACCATCAAGTCCTTGTCCTTTCTTGCACAGAAGACAGGCTGAGCCCCAGAGACGGGCAACAAGCCACTTAAGGTCACATAGACAGGGCGAGATGTCCTCAACAATTCTGGCATCTCCTCGGAGCCTCTGTCCAGAGAAGAGGGTTGTCTAGTGAATAAGAATCTCTCCTTGGATGCTGTGAGGCACAGCAGAGCTGGAAGTCAGGGCCTGAGGAATAGCTCGAGGCTTGAGAGACCCCCAGTAGCAACACTCCTAGGTATGGCTTTAGGCACACCACTTTCAGGACTCTGTTCCTCTCCAGCTCTCAGTTCTGTCTTCTCCTCAGCTGTTTTTAGCCTTAGGCTTTACTGGAAGCAGGACTAGCGTAGTTGCAACAGACTTTATATCTTCTCGTCTTGAAATATTTGGGCAAAAGGACATTTTGTTTTTTGTTTTTTTTTGAGACAGAGTCTTGCTCTGTCGCCCAGGCTAGAATGCAGTGGTGTGATCTCGGTTCACTGCAACACCTGTCTCCCGGGTTCAAGCAATTCTCCTGCTTCAACCTCCTGAGTAGCTGGGACTACGGGTGCATGCCACCACGCCCGGCTAATTTTTGTATTTTCAGTAGAGACAGGGTGTCACAATGCTGGCCAGGCTGGTCTGGAACTCCTGACCCGTGATCCATCTGCCTCTCAAAGTGCTGGGATTACAGGCATGGGTCACTGTGCCCGGCCGACATTCTTTTTTTACTTCCCCAAAGCCTCAACTGAATGCTCCAATGGGGCATACCTCAATCCTGCATCCCTTCTGGAGCTGAGGCAATCACAGGGCTGAGATCTAGGGAATGGTGGACTGACAGATAAAAATCAAAGGCTGTGATCACAAGAAGCCAGAAGGTGGGGTGGGGAGGAATGATAGCACATCCCAAAACGGGTAGGACCACTGGGAAACAGGCCAACATCATCTTCAATGCACATGATATGGAACGGCAGTGGTTCAAATCCAAGTGTTATGACTTACAAGCTGTGCAGCCCTGAGCAAGTCAGTCGATATCCCAAGCCTCATAAGGCTCATCTGAAAAACGGAGAAGCTAATCTTCACCTTGTAGGGATTTTGTAGGAATTAGTGATATTAATATTATGTACTTGATGCAATGCTCGGCCTGGAGGAAATCCTTAGTAGGCGGTGAGTTCTGATGGTGATGATGATGGCAATGATGATGATGATGATGACAGTGATGGTGATGATGATGATGACGACAGTGATGATGATGATGACAGTAATGGTGATGATGATGATGATGATGCCAGTGATGGTGATGATGATGACAGTGATGGTGATGATGACAGTGATGGTGATGATGATGATGATGACAGTGATGATGATGATGACAGTAGTGGTGATGCTGATGATGATGGCAGTGATGGTGATGATGATGACAGTGATGATGATGACAGTGATGGTGATGATGATGACAGTGATGGTGATGATGATAGTGATGGTGATGATGATGATGACAGTGATGGTGATGATGATGATGATGACAGTGATGGTGATGATAAGAGTGATGATAATGAAGGTGATGATGAAGATCTTGGGCTGTAGATCTGCAAGTGGACACTCTGGTTTTCTTGGTGCCCAAAGGACTGACTCACATACTTTTGGGTATCAAAATCAATCAGTAAGTTAAAGAATAAAAATAGCTAACAAGAAAAAGATCGAGTGTATCTTTTGGCACAAAATGGAATTGGTAAAGGCTCCAAGAGAAAGTTTCCATTCAAATGCCACTGTTCAATCTGAATATTTAAAAATATCTTCCTACTGAGCATATCCAGTTTCTGTTTCTTGGAACGAAAAGTAGATAACAAAAGTCAACAAACAACTGCCTTCCTTGGCATGTAACAACTACCACTGACTCACTATCCTGGGCAAATCTGCTGTGGTTCTTTCCTTCTTAGATGAAAGACTGTGCTCCTTGAGGGAGATGCTGTTGGGGTCCACTCAATCCTGGAACCAATGAACATTCTTCTCCTTGGCAAATCCCATGATGATGTGCTCAGACTCCATATGTTAATCTTGGGCTGTGGTGTCCAGTGTGGAAGGAACCTCCCACCAACCCTGACCTTGACCTCATGGCAGTCAGTGGGTGAGCGGGTCTGCCTCCAGAACTTCCAGCACTCTTTTCTCTCCCATCTCCTTTGGTTTTCATGGCACCTCTATGACTCCATGTGCTTTACAAGTGAGAATGTTGGGGTTCAGACAAGAAATCCAAGTCATTTAAGGTCACACAGCAAGAGCATAACTGGGCCTATCACTTCCATCTCCTGCTTCCAAGCCATTCCTACTGTCAGTGTCACATAAATGGACATTTGGAAAGTAAATTGACTATGGTCCTGGAGCTGTTTGGGAGTAAAGAATCCACATCTCAAACATATGGCTCAAGCAATATGCTAGGTACTCCAGAAAACACAGATTAATGACACCCTTGTAGAACTTACACTGTTCCCAGGCAAAACAGTTCCCCATCTCCTCTTGTCAACAAAATCATGAGAGATCCAGAGTGAAAGGTCCTATTCTTAAGCAAGCTCTCAATGCTATCACCTGCTTCACTGTGATTCCTAGTGCTTTACATCTACCTTCTGGGCCTTTGCCTCCTTTTCCTTGTATCGTGACATTCACAGACCTTGGCTGACAGATGAAATTACTCAGACACAGGTATGCAGTGTAAGAGCAGCTAGGTGACTGCCTGGCTCTAGTGGCCAGAAAGCAGCCCTGAGAAGCTGGAGATGCTTGCTTTTATTCATTGCAGGCACAATGCCAAAAACCTGGAGACAACACAACCTGCAGGTAATTAACATTTATTGTTCCCCTTTCAGGGAACCTCATGCGCATGGATGATCAAAGGTCAGTTCCTGGTCAACATAAGTAAACAAGCTTGATCAAGATACCTTCCCCCTCACTCCCTTGCACATACTCTCCCTCACTCCCTTGCACATACTCAGGGTTACAGAACAGCTGCCTTCAGCTATTCTCCCCCGAAGCTATGCGGAGCCTTCCAACCTTTCAGAAGGCCTGCTCCTTTCCCTATAGTTTCTCTTACCACTCTGATCGATCTCCTACAATTCACACATGTCTTCCCTCCATTGCTGAAATGTGAGCCTCATGAGGACAGAGATTCTGTCTCCTGCTTTTCCATACCCTCCATGGCAACTTGCAGAGGTGCTCAGTGCACTTTCAATGAAAAGATGTCCAAGTGGTGATGACTTCCCCGTCAAACAGATCTCACTGCAGCAAAGGAATTGCATTATCTGAGACAGAATGTCCTTCCTGAAAGGGAACAGGCTTTGTTGAGTCATGAATAATACCACTGATATTCTTTGGGACCTCAGCTCTCTGACTGATGTATAGGCATCTCCATAGGTAACTACAGGAAGTGATCTTGGGTGTCAGCCTGAGCTAGAGTAAAAGGATTGGGGCACGTTTGCTATAGCCACTGAATGGGTTTGACCCAGGGATCAAACGTCATGCAATATTCCAGTCTTAACGTTCATTACAAAGCACCTACCATGTGCCAGGCATGGGGCTTAACATAGTGACAACTTCAAGGGATTCACCGTCTAATAAAAAAGGCTGACTCATAATCAAGTGAGGCCATGAGAACAGCTTCAAAACAGGTCTGTAGGAAGACAGAGAAAAGGGAAAATTGGTTTCTGATATAAAGATTCTCAGGAAGATGCTGAGCTTTCCCTCTGGGTAAAGAAAGCCCAAGGAGGGAACTGGATACTGTACTTCACACAAGTGGCTTGTTCTTCCACTTCACTGCAATGGTTGGTATGGTTCTCTAATGTGGATCCTTCTCACTGCCTAGACTATGAGTCCTCTAAGGGCAAACATTCTGTCTTTTGCTCCTCTTACCTCCTCTTCCTAAGAAGAGGTCTTCTAGGTCAGGCTCTGTGTCTCATGTCTGTAATCCCAGCAATTTGGGAGGCTGAGGCGGGTGGATCACCTGAGGTCAGGAGTTCGAGACCAGCCTGGCCAACATGGTGAAACCCCATCTCTACTAAAAATACACAAATTAGCCAGGCATGGTGGCACATGCCTGTAATCCCAGCTACTCAGGAGGCTGAGGCAGGAGAATCGCTTGAACCTGGGAAGCGGAGGTTGCAGTGAGCTAAGATTGCACCATTGCACTCCAGCCTGGGTGACACAGCCAAACGAGGAGGAGGAGGACGAGGAGGAGGAGGAGGAGAAGAGAGGAAGAGGAGGAGGAGGAGAAGAAGAGGAGGAGGAGGAGGAGGAAGCAGCAGCAGCAGCAGCAGCAGAAGTCTTCTAAACTAATAGTAAGAGCTTTACCTTTGTTTCTATTCTTAATTCCCCAAGGCTGGGCCTGGGGTTTTGTTTCCTACCTCCTCCCTCACACCTGACCCTGACATGGGGCACACTGTATGCTCAGTCTTCATAGATGTGAGGTCTTGGGGTGACTGGTGGACAGGGATGGGTCTCAGCCAGACCCAGGCAGCCTCATTCACTGAATGATACAGAGCAAGGAAGCTGTCTTCATCTAGAGCTGGCTTCTCATGCTGAGAACTGACAGTGGGTCTGGGGACTGTGAATATGAGCAGAGTGCTTCAAGCGGATGCCCAGTACAACTCTTAATTTTTCTCTTCATTCCCCTGTGTGTCTTTAGGCCACCTTCTACAACTGGGGCCAGGATTGGGTAACCCCACCGCACAGACAGTACATCTTTCTGATTGCTTTAGGTAGAAACACTTTAGTTTTAGTTCCAGAAGTTGATAACCTTTTGGAGAAAATATTCTCTATCCAATTAGGCTATCTTTTCTCTAATTTCTTTTTTTCTTTCTTTCTTTTTTTTTTTGAGACAGAGTCTTGCTCTGTCACCTAGGCTGGAGTGCAATGGCTTGATCTCAGCTCACTGTAACCTCTGCCTTCTGAGTTCAAGCGATTCTCCTGCCTCGACCTTCAGAGTAGCTGGGATTACAGGCACACACCATCATGACTGGCTAATTTTTGTATTTTTAGTAGAGACGGGGTTTCATCATGTTGTTCAGGCTGGTCTCGAACTCCTGACCTTGTGATCCTCCTGCCTCAGCCTCCCAAAGCTCTGGGATTATAGGCATGAGCCACTGTGTCTGGTCCTTTTCTCTCATTTCTATGCTACCTTTCCCAAATCTAATTGGGATGTATTCAATACCTTAAGCACATTCCTGTGGTCCAGGAAGTGTACATGGCCCTTGTTACTCCATCTTTGCTTTGGTGAGATGCTAGATTACGTTTGCAGAAAGATGAATCATGCCACAGCCAAGAGAACACTTCTGAGAAAATCACTGTTCAAGGATAATTACAGTGTAGGAGGTCTCCAGTCTCCTCAGACCATTCTTTTTTTCTTACTGTCATAAGACAGGAAGAGCTCAAAGAGACTTTAAATCATTGATTGCTGGAACAATGGGTCAGGTACTGAGAAGGTGGAGTCTTTATAAATTGCAGTGGCTTCCTTGACCCTGTGCTTTGCATGGTTTGTGTGTAGGTGCTAGGATAAACCCTAGACTTCTTACTCTGGCATTTCTGACTTATTTGAACTGATACCAACCTGATCTTCCTGTGCCATCTCTTTTGTGCCACTTTGAAGAATGCAGAGTCTAGTAAAAAATGCAGAGGTAAAAGAAAATTATAATTGAGAGTTGAATGCAATGGTAGAGAGCAACACAGGGAATATAGAGTTGGGGCTGACTTATTTCATTTGAGGTAGCAGAGGGTAACAATTTTCCAGGAAAAGTAAACTCAACTCACAGGTAATCAAGGAAGGTTTCCTAAAGGAGGTGACACTTTGGCGAGTCTCAAATAATTTGTAACCAGTAAGGGCTGTGACAAGTGAAGGGGTGTGTGTGTGTGTGTGTGTGTGTGTGTGTGTGTGTGTGTGTGATTTCAAAAAATAGCATGCATGAAGGCCCAGAACTATTAATAGGACTGAGGTGTGGGAGAAATTACAAGTCAGGCCATGTGGCTGGGGCATGCGATTCTTGTTGGAGAGTGGCTGGAAAGGGGAGAGTAAGAAGAGGACAGGGTGAATCAGAGATCCAAGTAAAATATCTGGGAAATACAGGCTTTCAGGAAATAAGACACTGTGTGCAACCTGATGTATTCTGTGCTGGAGACGACATTCAGAAATGGGAAAGTAGACAGAGCTGACTTGGAGCCCTGAAGAACAGGCTTTCTTTCAGCACCACGGCCAGCGGCTGACACACTTGTGCAGGATCTGAGGCAAAGCTCATTCTCTGATTTTGAGCTGCACCCTAAGATCTCAAAGCCCTAAGGAGTAGGAAGTGGAAGTGGCTGGAGAGTTGATGCTCAGGCTGCAGTTATAACGGAGAGTGTGTGTATGTTCAGTTATTTGTGGATGAGTGCAGAAGATGCTCTTAAGAAAGTAAAGCTGTGATTCAAAATAGGGTGGAGTGATCAGGCATTTTTCCTGAATTCATTTCTGAATTTCCTGATTCATTCTTTCTGAAGCACAGAAGAGTCAAACTTTGAACCCCTCTTGTATCCTGCGATGAAAATGTTCTCTTTCATGGATGTGATTTAATTACTATATTGGTTATATGAACCAGCTCAGAGACTAGAACTCTTGATCTTAGCTTGCAGCTAAGGCCTCTCAAAAGAAAACTGCTCATTACAGTCAAAAAGTCAGGATGTACAATGGAAAATTCTCAATTTGTTGAGGATACAATTCATTTGAACATTTTTTGATATAAGGTAAAAATACTATTTCCAACACACTTCGCTTCACACACCTTCCACTTTTGGCAAGTCTAAAGAAATACTTGTTTCCTTTCTTCTGCCTGAGTTAGGCTGTGTCCTGTTCCTTCTCTCCTATGAACATCCACAGGACTGAGTGTGTAACTGAACCATTATTCAGCAGGCTCTCAACTTTTTAATTCATCTGTTCTATGGCCTCCAAGAAAGTGGCCAGGCACGGTGGTTCACGCCTGTAATCCCAGCACTTTGGGAGGCTGAGGCAGGCAGATCACAAGGTCAAGAAATTGAGACCATCCTGGCCAACATGGTGAAACCCAATCTCTACTAAAAATACAAAAATTAGCTGGGTGTGGTGGCTCATGCCTGTAGTCCCAGCTACTTGGGAGGCCGAGGCAAGAGAATCACTTGACTGTGGGAGGCGGAGGTTGCAGTGAGCCAAGATCACGCCACTGCACTCCAGCCTGGTGACAGAGCAAGATGCTGTAAAACAAACAAACAAACAAACAAAAAGTAAGACTTGTTGGAGAGGAGTAGAAGTTTGCTTGGATTAGACATGACTGGTGGAAAGAAATGAGTTCTAACCTGAGATCCACAAGAGGGCTTCCTTCCATGGGTCATGGATTCTCAGAAATTCTTTGTAAATATTAAGCAAAAAGAACAAAGAGCTAAAAACAGAACTACCATTCAACCTAGCAATCCTATTACTGGGTATATTCCCAGAAAAATATAAATCATTCTACCAAAAGATGCACGTACTTGTATGTTCATTGCAGCAGTATTCACAGTAGCAAAGATGTGGAATCAACCTAGATGTCCATCAGTGGTGGACTGGATAAAGAAATGTGATACGTATACACCATAGAATACCACGCAGCCATAAAAAAGAATGAAATCATGTCCTTGGCAGTAGTGTGGACTCAGCTGCAGTTCATTATCCTAAGCAAATAAGCATAGAAACAGAAAACCAAACACCGCATGTTTTCACTTATAAGTGGGAGCTAAACATTGAGTACATAGGGACACACAGGGGAACAATAGACACTGGGGCCTACTTGAGGGTGGAGGGTGGGAGGTGGGTGAGGGTTAAAAAACTACCTGTCAGGTACTATACTTGCTATCTATCTTGGTGATGAAATCATTTGCATACCAAACTCCAGCGACTTGCAATTTACCCATGTAATAAAACTGTACATGGGAGGCCGAGGCAGGCAGATCACGAGATCAGGAGTTCGAGACCAGCCTGACCAATATGGTGAAACCCCGTCTTTGCTAAAAAAATACACAAAATTAGCCAGGGGTGATGGCGCGCGCCTGTAATCCCAGCTACTCAGGAGGCTGAGGCAGGAGAATCACTTGAACCCGGGAGGTGGAGGTTGCAATGAGCCGAGATGGCACCACTGCACTCCAGCCTGGGGGACAGGGCGAGACGCTGTCTCAAAAAACAGAAACAAAAATGAAACAAAACAAAACGAAAAAAGTGTACGTATACCTCCTGAGCTGAAAATAAAAGTTAAAGAAAAATTACAAAATGGGGTGTGTGTGTGTGTAGGGGTGTGTGTGTAGGGGTGTGTAGGGTGTGTGTGTGTAGGGGTGTGTGTGTAGGTGTGTGTGTGTGTAGGGGTGTGTAGGGGTGTGTGTGTAGGTGTGTGTGTGTAGGGGGTGTGTGTGTGTAGGGGTGTGTGTGTAGGTGTGTGTAGGTGTGTGTGTGTAGGTGTGTGTGTAGGGGTGTGTAGGGGTGTGTGTGTGTAGGGGTGTGTGTAGGGGTGTGTGTGTGTGTAGGGGGGTGTAGGGGTGTGTGTGTGTAGGGGTGTGTGTGTAGGGGTGTGTAGGGGTGTGTGTAGGGGTGTGTGTGTGTAGGGGTGTGTGTGTGTAGGGGTGTGTAGGGGTGTGTGTGTAGGGGTGTGTGTGTAGGGGTGTGTGTGTATAGGGGTGTGTGTAGGGGTGTGTGTAGGGGTGTGTGTGTGTATAGGGGTGTGTGTGTGTGTGTGTGTGTGTGTGTGTGTAGGGGTGGATCTGAATGGCACACAAGAGGCATTCTAAAAGATCTGAGAGAACAGCTTTCCAGGTAGGAGGCACAGAGCAAAGGACCCGCACTGATGATGAACTGGTGACTCCAGGACAGTGAAGTCAGTATACAGACACTTAGAACTCAAGGCCTGGTCTGCGGACCATAAGCACTGGCATCCCTTTGGGGAGTGGTTACACAGGCAAATGTCCTGGTTCCATCTTTTTTTTTTTTTTTGAGATGGAGTCTTGCTCTGTTGTCCAGGCTGGAGTGCAGTGGCACGATCTTGGCTCACTGCAACCTCCACCTTCCAGGTTCAAGCAATTCTCCTGCCTCAGCCTCCCAAATAGCTGGGACTACAGGCACCCGCCACCACACCCGGCTATTTTTTTGTATTTTTAGTAGAGATCGGGTTTCACTGTGTTAACCAAGATGGTCTCGATCTCCTGACCTCGGGATCCGCCCGCTTCGGCCTCCCAAAGTGCCATTTTTTCTTTTTCTTTGAGACAGAGTCTTGCTGTATTACCAAGACTGAAGTGCAATGGTGTGATCTCGGCTTACGGCAACCTCCGCCTTCCGGGTTCAAGCAATTCTCCTGCCTCAGCCTCCCAAATAGCTGGGATTACAGGCGCCTGCCACCACACCTGGCTAATTGTTGTATTTTTAGTAGAGACAGGGTTTCACCATGTTGGCCAGGCTGGTCTTGAACTCCTGATCTCAGGTGATCCACCCACCTTGGCCTCCCAAAGTGCTGGCATTACAGGCATGAGCCACCGTGCCCAGCCGTCCTGGTCCCATCTTACACCCATTAAATCAGAAACTCCAGAGACAGAGTCCAGGGAGATGCTTTTTGTGCAATGGTCACATTTTTTTTTTTTTTCAAATATCACACAGAAAAGATGAGAAAGGACAGTACAAAAACCTTCCGTTTTCTTGAGGCACTGGAGAGCAAAGTGCTGACTGGAAGCCCCATCACCATCTAATATTTCAGTGAATCTTTTCTATAAATAAGGGCCTTCTACACAATCACAGTGCAAGCATCAAAATCAGGAGATTAACAATGACACATGGATGCAGCTAATCCTCAGGGCCCATTCCACTTTCTCCAGTTGTTCCTATAATGTGTTTTATAGCAGCAAGATCCATCACAGAATCGTGTTGCATTTAGTTCTCATGTCCCGTGACTCTCTTTTCATCTGGAGAAGTTCCTCAGTTTTTCCTTGACTCTAAAGACCTTGACACGTCTGAAGATTACAGGACAGTTATTTTGGGTCTGTCTGACGCTTCCTCATGATTAGATCCCGTTTATGGATCATTGGCAGAAATAGCTCAGAAATGACGCTGCATTCTTCCCCTGACGTCCTATCCAGGGACACGTGATTTTAATTTGCCCCATTACTGGAGATGCTCATGCTGATCACTTAATTAAGTTGCTGTCTGCCAGACTTCTTCACTATAAAGCTACTCTTTTCCTCTTTGTAATTAAT
The DNA here is from genome assembly GCF_049350105.2 of Macaca mulatta. Taxonomy (NCBI): domain Eukaryota; kingdom Metazoa; phylum Chordata; class Mammalia; order Primates; family Cercopithecidae; genus Macaca; species Macaca mulatta. Next base: position 7,745,628 of record NC_133421.1, on the reverse strand, counting down.
ACGTGTTTTGCAGAGAGGCACTTTGAAATTACATAATTATCATATTTCTCACTACATTTTCAATTTATTTGCATGGGTGCATGGTTTCCAATCCTATTCAATGGGCCATAGTCTGCCACTATCATTGTCTACTTTGGTACTTGAATTGTCTCATGATCCACCAATGGGAGCTCCTTCAAGCTGCCCTTTGTGCCCCGTGACACGTACCCACCATTCTTGGAGCACTTCCTTGCTTTCTGGCACAATAAGATCTTCCAGGTTCCTCCTGTAATTTCCCAGTCTTGGAATCCACCATTTCTTCAAGAAACCCTTTTTCTTGTTAGTGGAAAATGCCATTTAGATCTAGGTGCTGGACATGTTCATTGCTATGAGAGTGTTGCTGCATTCATGTTTTCTCAGAGCACAGAGCTAAGAAACATGTGTAATATATATACACACATGGCATTTATACCTATTTCTATATCTATCTCTAAACATTAAAAACCATGAGTTTGCCTTGATACATCCAATTCCAATTCAACATCACAAGGTTCATTCCAGTCTTCTTCTCCCTTTTGATGTTCATAACTCCCTTCCTTAATAATAACAATTCTGGTATATTGGTTTCCTAGGGCTACTGTAAAATAAAACAGTGCCACAAACCGGGTAGCTTAAACAACAGAAATAGAATGTATTGCCTCATAGTTCTGGATGGAGGCAAGGTGTCCAAGATCAAGCTGTTGGCAGGGTTGGTCCCTTCTCTTGACATGAGAGAGAATCTACTCCCTGCCTTTACCCTTCCTTCTGGTGACTGCTGGCAATTTTTTTTGCCATTTCTTGGCTTGTAGACACATCATTGCAATCTCTGTCTTCATTTTCACCTGGACACTTTGCTGTGTGACTGTCTCTGTGTCCAACTTTGCCCTTTTAATAAGGATATCAGTCACATCAGATTAGAGGCCCACTCCACTCTGGCACAACTTCACCTTAACTATTGATAATTGCATCTTCGGGCCGGGTGTGGTGACTCACACCTGTAATCCCAGCACTTTGGGAAACCGAGTTGGGTGGATCACAAGGTCAAGAGATTGAGACCATCCTGGCCAACATGGTGAAACCCCCGTCTCTACTAAAAATCCAAAAAATTAGGTGGGCGTGGTGGCACGCACCTGTAGTCCCAGCTACTCGGGAAGCTGAGGCAGGAGAATCGCTTGAACCTAGGAGGCAGAGGTTGCAGTGAGCTGAGATCACACCACTGCACTCTAGCCTGGCGGCAGAGTGAGACTTCGTCTCAAAACAAAACAAAAAAAATGCATCTTCAATGATCCTATTTCCAAGTAAGGACTCATTTTGTGGTCCTGGGGTTTAGAATTTTAACATACACATTTTCAGAAGGATGCAATTCCACCCATAACACCAGGATTCTGTTACCCTTAGTGTTTGCTGACCAGTCCTCCTCAGTGTGACCAAACTTCCCTCTCACTGCCTCCTCCTTCCCTGCTTGGGACTGTCTTTTCCTGCTTGGGCGCTGACCCTGTGTGGATGCTGTTCTTTCCCTACTTGAGCTCTGACACCTCTGCCAGTCACTCATCTGCAGGGAGGACCTTCTCTCTCACTTGGGCTTGGGCTCCCAAAACAGAGCTGCCCCCATCACGGAACTCAGGATCTGACATGTGTCAGGCCACTCACCCCTGGTAGGAATGTCCTTCTCAGCCAGTCTGGTGCTGTCCCCCGTGCAGTGGCACCCTCCTCCCCTTGCGTGGGTGCTGACATTCCACACTGTCTTCCTCCCACCACATGGATGCCCTCCTCACTCTGTTGACGCTCTGATACCCTTTGTTGGGGAGCCTCCCAGGGCCATCACTGTCCTGGCCCCAGCTCTGGGCCATGATGGCTGCCCTCCCTTCACTGCAGAGGCCTCCCTTCCTGTGCTACACCTAATGGCTTTAGGACTGAATGTCAGGAAGGAAGGGCATAGAAGAAGGCAGATGAAGGGGAAGATGGGGAGCAGGAAGAATAGGAATTTGTGCTTCAACAAACTCTCTGGATAATTTTTTTTTTTTTTTTTTTTTTTTTTGAGATGGAGTCTTGCTCTGTCGCCAGGCTGGAGCGTAGCGGCGCGATCTTGGCTCACTGCAAGCTCCACCTCCCAGGTTCATGACATTCTCCTGCCTCAGCCTCCCGAGTAGCTGGGACTACAGGTGCCCGCCACTGTGCCTGGCTAATTTTTTGTATTTTTTAGTAGAGACGGGGTTTCACCGTGTTAGCCAGGATGGTCTTGATCTCCTGACCTTGTGATCCACCTGCCTCAGCCTCCCAAAGTGCTGGGATTACATGTGTGAGCCACCGCGCCCGGCCTCTGGATAATTCTTATGCAAGTTAAAGCCCCCAGCCTGGTGGCCAGTGGGCAGGGGGAGATAGCACAGGCTGGGGCTGGAGACTGGACAGGGGCCAGATCTTGGAGGGTCTTGTGGGCTTTAGTAAGGAGGCTCTATTTTATTTTATTTATTTTTATTTTTATTTTTTTTTAATATTTTTGAGATGGAGTCTCGCTCTGTCACCCAGGCTGGAGTGCAGTGGCACAATCTTGGCTCACTGCAAGCTCCATCTCCCTGGTTCACGCCATTCTCCTGCCTCAGCCTCCCGAGTAGCTGGGACTACAGGCACCCACCACCACGCCTGGGTAATTTTCTGTATTTTTAGTAGAGACGGGGTTTCACCATGTTGGCCAGGATGGTCTTGATCTCCTGACCTCGTGATCCACCCACCTCGGCCTCCCAAAGTGCTGGGATTACAGTGTGAGCCACCGCGCCCAGCCTATTTTATTGTAGTTTTTTATTTTATTTATTGTTTAAAGAGAGCTGACAAAAACAAGCTTACCTGGGGGAAGAGATGCCATCATGAACAATATGAATTTGCTTCAAGTCTCTTCTCCCAAAAACAGGAGTCATCTGTTACCCAAGTGAATCGCCACCTCCTCCTCTCCATGGTTCTTCCCTTCAGCATTTAGCATGCCTAAGCCTCTCCATTCTAACGCCACAGAAGCGCTTTCTGATCATTCTGCCTGCTTGCAGCTCTGACTCTCTCTCCCTGTCTTTCCTTTCCCAGCCACGCCTCTTGCAAGCATTACTAGATTCTTCAGTGTCGTGTCCTAAAATCCTATTCACACCTTGACCCTCATGCAGTGTGGCTTCCATTTGGTTTTGTTTTTATTTTACGTGCCTGGAGAATAAGGATTTTAAGAAGATGAACATGACTTGAGTTATATTTTGAAAAGATCCCTCTGGCTACTTGGCAGGGAATGGATTTGAAAAGCCAAGAAAGGAAGCAGGTTGCTCAGTAAGAGGCTGCTGCATCACCAGCTGAGAGAGGATGTTGGTGTGGACAGAGTGGCATCAGGGGACCTGGAGAAAAGGAGGCAGACTGGGGATATATTTGGAAGGCAGGGCTGGCAGGGCCTTCTGGGGTAGATGGAGGGATAAAGGAAGGAGAGCAGTCACAGATAACATGGGCATCTTGGCCTGAAGAGTTGGGTGGATGGCAGTGGCAGGAGAGGACTCAAAGAGGAACAAATTTGGGGAAGGAGGTTTCTGGGAACTCTGTTTGGGTCATACTTTGAGACCCTTATCTAGGCAGGTTAGATATATTGAATTGGGGTTTAGAGAAGGAGTCAGGGCTGAAGATCGAAATCCACACGTTGAATTCAAAGTCATCAGCCGCTGCCTCCTGGAGGAGCCTCTACAAGTGTTAGCTTTGAAACGTGACTTCACTGCGACATGGTAAGGGAGGATGGGAACAAGGTCACGGGGAGTCATGGACACATTGGCTTCATGGCGGCCATCAGGGAGGGGCTGTCAGCCAGCTGCAAATCACCACCCCCTCCTCTCCACGGTTCTTCCCTTCAGCATTTAGCATGCCTAAGCCTCTCCATCCTAACGCCATGGAAGCACTTTCTGATCAGTCTGCCTTCTGCAGGCAACTGCAGGTCACCACTTCCCAACACTGACCTGACGGTGACTTGCAGAATGGAAGAAGAGCCGACATCCTCGCATGGACCTGTCCTCAGGACAGCCACTCGAAGGTGGGACCACGGCCAGGCCCATCAGGCCAACCCCTAAATTGTTGAAGTTTTCTCCAGCTTGATGGTAAGTTCAGGGCCTGACTTGGAGCCCCAGGCAGTTCCCGTCACTCTCCAGTGCACAGATTCTGCCATACCATGCCATTAGCAGCCACCTCCATAAGCACAGGGCACGTCACAGTTTACATATCATGCAGACATCCATGACCCCATCTAATCTTCACACCAGCTCTTGGAGGGTTGGAGAGATTTTTTAAAAGACTTATTTTACAGATGAGGAAACTAAGGCTCAGAGGTTAAGCCATTTGTCCAGGATCACACATTCGGAACATAGTCGTGTCAGGACTTCAAACCAGGAGTGTCTGCTTCTAAAATCTTAAGAAACCCTCTGCCTCTATTAGAGTTCATGGCCAACTGCCTTGGTTGCTGCTAAGATGTGAGAGCTCTTTGCTGGCAGCACTTCCTCAAGATGCCAACCAGATGCTACTTTCTCCCCAGCCTCGGCTCTTCCCCTGAGAGATCATACTCTTTTCTAACTACCTGGCTCACCTGCGGCTTCTTTGCATCCCGGTTTTTTGTTTTGTTTTGTTTTTTGTTTTGTTTTTTGTTTTTTGAGATGGAGTCTCACTCTGTCACCCAGTCTGGAGTGCAGCAGCATGATCTTGGCTCACTGCAACCTCCGCCTCCCAGGTTCAAGCAATTCTCTTGCCTCAGCCTCCCGAGTAGCTGGGATTACAGGCACCTGCCACCACGCCCAGATAATTTTTGTATTTTCAGTAGAGACGGGGTTTCACCATGTTGGCCAGGCTGGTCTCGAACTCCTGACCTCATGATCCACCTGCCTCAGCCTCCCAAAATGCTAGTAATATAGGTGTGAGCCACCGCACCCAGCTCTTTGGTCTGTCTTTAACCACTCTCTGCTGGTAAGAGCCAGATCGACCGTTCCACAACTTTGACTAGTTACTCACAATTTCTTCAGTCCCGCCTCCCCAGGGCTTCCTGAGCACGCCGATCTCTCCACCTGACCTCTTCCAGGGAGGCCTCCCTGATTTCTCTGGTCTCCCTGCCCTTCTCCAGGGGTCTCCAGACTGCAGTAGCTCTGATCTCTTCTCCCTCATCTGTCGTGTGCCTATGGCACATGTCACTCCACCAAGTCCCACAACATGGGATTATTCACACATGGTCCCGTCCATAGTAACTCTTCTGACCACAGTTACCTCTGTCTCAACATCTTCAAGGTCCAATTCAACATCCCTCCTTAGCCCAGAATAGATTCATCTTTCTCTGATTCAGCAGAAGCAAATCAATCAAGTATGAACTGTAAGTTGCAAATTCTCATGGGACCTCGAAGGTCCCCTACTTCTACCTTCTATCTTATGCTATATTAAGTTTGTCCATCCTGAGGCCTGCAGCCCAGATGGCTTTGAATGTGGCCCAACACACATTTGTTAACTCTCTTAAAACATTATGAGTTTCTTTCTTTTTTTTTTTTTTTGAGACAGAGTCTCGCACTGTCACCCGGGCTGGAGTGCAGTGGCGTGATCTCGGCTCACTGCAACCTCCGCCTCCCAGGTTCAAGCAATTCTCCTGCCTCAGCCTCCCAAGTAGCTGGGATTACAGGCACCCACCACCAGGCCCAGCTAATATTTTTGTATTTTTACAAAATACAGAAATGGGGTTTCATCATGTTGGCCAGGCTGGACTCGAACTCCTGACCTCGTGATTCATCCACCTTGGCCTCCCAAAGTGCTGGGATTACAGTTGTGAGCCACTGCACCAGGCCCATTATGAGATTTTTTTTTTGTAATTTATGTTTTTTTGTGATTTTTTTTTTTTTTTTTTTAGCTCATCAGCTATCGTTAGTGTTAATGTATTACGTTAACGATTCTTCTTACGGTGTGGCCCTGGGAAGCCAAAAGACCAGACATCCCTCTGTTACACTTTCCACTCCAACATTCTCCCCAAGTCAAGCCTCTCCTGACACCTGGGGGCTCCCTAACTCTTAAGGGAAAGTCATTCCTTCTTTGGACAGCTTTCCTGTAAACTTTCTCGTTTCTCCCCACCTCAGAATGTGCCTACCAGCAACAGCCTCCTCTCCCCGCAGGCCACCCAGAATGGGGCCAATCCTGCTTCAGGGCAGCATTCAGAGGTGGGAAGGCATGCTGACCCCCAGCCTACTCTTCTTCAGACCAAACAAATTTTCCACCCTGTATTTCAGCCCCCATCTGCTCCTCTGTCCTGGTCTCTTTCCCAAAAGGTGCCCCGGTTTCTTTTGTCCTAGCAACTCTTCTTACCTTCCACACCTTGATGCAGATTCAGAAAAAATGCAGCAAGTATTTACTGAGCACTATCTCTTTGCCAGGCACTGGCCTTGGAGCTGAGGAGGCAGCAGTAAATTTAACAGACAGAAGTCCGGATGAAACTCACATCCTGGTGGCCAGCTGCGGCTACCATCACAGGAGTCTGCTCCCTAACTCGTGTTTTTGACAATCAGCCTCAAAATCATGGTTATACACAAGTGCCAGGCACTGTGCTAGGCACTGGGGGTGCAAAGATAAACAGAATATTGTTCCTGCCTTGAAAGCCCATAGCCCCATTGGCTTAAACAAGCTGATTATAACATGTCTAGGTTGAATCTCTCAATCGCTCTCTGTCTCTCTCTGTCTTTTACACACACACACACACACACACACACACACACACACACACGCATCAGTTGCAGGAAATCTACCAGCGTCCAGTCTGTGTAGGCACATTTGTGCAGATTCCAGGCATCAATGCCAACCTGAGAAACTTGCCTTCATCTCCTGTCACCTCCCCACACCCCCCACCCACTGCCCTTCCCCAGAAAATTCGGGGAGCCAGGTTCCTGGCAGCAGCCTCCAAGGGGGACATAAGGACAGGCCTATTGAACTGCGTTGCTCTGGACTAGATAAATAGTTATCACCAGCCAACGTGGTTAAATAATCATCAAACCACATAATTCAGAAACCATGCTCCTTGAGAGTTCTCCATTTAATGCCCGACAGAAAACGCTAATCCGCCGCACAAGACTGCGTTTTATTTTTCTAGACAGGAAGCATTTTCTTCAGTCCCATAATGACTTCCCTTGACATAATAATGAAGGAATGTGAATTTAAAACAGGCTGAGAGGCTGGGCGTTCTTTGTTATCTGGGTGGGGAGGGCTGGTGGCTTGGAAATCGTCTGAGTAACTGCTGACTTGCTGGGCTGTGTCGTCATTGAATTCACTGCTTACCAAGACTGAAATTTACCAAATTAAATTTTAGTGAGTAATTTCTTTTCACATAAACGGCAGAAATTAAACCATTGTGGATGTGGTAGATAGGCCGTCACACGGAGCTGACATTACACTGGGGAGTGCTGTGAAGTCAGGCAGGAGGGGATCAAGACTTGGAGAGAAGGAAACCCCTCCTTGGACCGTGGGAGGGGCGATCCAGAGCCCCAGAATCAGGCAGGAGGGGTTCAAATCCCGGGTCTCCTATTTCCTATTGATGTGACCCCGGGGATCCTAATCTGTGAAATGGGCATGATTAGAGGCTATCTTAGGGATGCAAAATGGATTATATCTATAAAAGCACTTGGCGATCAGTAAAGGTCCGCATACATGTCGGTGGTTATTATGTTACGTAGCTTCTAGCCCAAGGACGTTGAACTGGGAGAAAGCAGGAATAAGAAAGAAGGCTCCCTGGAGTACCCTACCTTTTGCAAAGAGGTAGGCAGCTAAAGTTAGCTACTTCCCTTCATTTTTGTTTTCTTGAGACAGTCTTGCTTTGTCACCCAGGCTGGAGTGCAGCGGCATGATCTCGGCTCACTACAACCTCCACCTCCTGGGTTCCAGCGATTCTCCTGCCTCAGCCTCCTGAGTAGCTGGGATTACAGGCACGTGCCACCGTGCCTGGCTAATTTTTGTATTTTTAGTAGAGATGGGGTTTCACCATGTTGGTCAGGCTGGTCTCGAACTCCTGACCTTGTGATCCACCCGCCTCGGCCTCCCAAAGTGTTGGGATTACAGGTGTGAGCCACCATGCCCAGCCAAAGTTGGCTACTGTCTAACCCATCACACAGCACAGACAGGACTCAGGGGGCCCAGTGCACCTGTGGAAATCAACTCCATTGAACACAACCGAGCAGCCAATTTGTCCAGTGGATTGATGGTCAGTTGGATTGATTAACTACAGCCAAACCAGTTGCTATGAGGCCAAAACAATCGAAAAACAGGATATTTGACATCTCTGTCCTTACGGGGGTTGAAAAAATAATGATAAGGAACAGTCCTTTCTTATGTATATATGGAACAAGGAGGTGGTAGATTGGATTATTGTTTAAAAACATTCCCTCCTTCTTCTCCACATACATGGGAGTTTATTTCCTCACTCCTTGGCTTGGGGCTTGGTCATGTGACCCACTTTGGAAGATTAACATACATGATGCAAGCAAGGACGTGAAATGTGCTTGTGCAGCTGGGCTCACCCGCTTGCACCTCTGCCATCGCCCCGAGAAGAGTTTCTCACCAGCAGGTGCTTCCCTTTTATCCCAGGCTCCAGGATAAACATACAAGGAGCACACCAGAGCCCAATGTATGGCAAGGAACCCATTCTAACCAGACCCATAGCCTAAAGCAGAGCCACTCATCCAGTCTAGCCTAGATCAGGCAAGTGTTAACCGACCTCCAGATACATAAAGGAAATACATGCTTATTGACTCTGGAATTTTTTGTGGATGTTTGTTACACAGCAAACGTTGACTGACACGAAGTCCATTCATATCCACTGACTCATTCTATCTGCAGAAAACTCCCATAATAGAGATAGGTTAAGTATTTTTGTTTCTCTCTCTCTTTTTTTTTTTTTTTTTTTTAGATGAGGAAACTGAAGCTTAGAGAGAATCAATGACTTATTAACAGCATGAAGGTAATCAGAGATAGAACCTAGGCTTTTAGTGCTGAGTGGTTTTTTTTTCACCCCATGTACAATGACGGCTTCTCTACCTGGGAGCAAGGGAGATCCCTGGGTTCCCAAGAATAGAAAAATAAGCTTCTCCCAAGACTTCATAATTTCACCAAAGACCAATCTGTCAGCAGGGCTGGAAGGGCTGAGTGACCTCCCAGGGACAGTTAATAATTGGCCTATGGCTCGCACCACAGCATTTTCTATGATTTGGTTTAGTGTCAAAGTGTCACTGGGCAGAGATAGAAAGCACTTTGTCATGTATAAATTTAACCGGCAATAATGCCAGCTACTAAATAGTATGTCATTCCTAATCATATTGTCAGCCTCTGATCAGTCTAATTTATATTGTCAACATGATGTAATAGTCCACCCAGCATGGGCCTTCAGAAATACGAGATCCAACCATACGAGAGACTGAAGTGAATTTCCACCAGTTCTGACTCTGAAAATCAAATTAAGATTGCTGACTCCCACTTCAGAGGATCAGAGATAATGTGTATAAAATACCCACCATAGGGCCTGATACCTAGAAGGCACACAGTGGGGCAGCTGGTGGTGTTTTGTGCTGTCATGCAGTTGTACCAGCTAGTGTGGAATCTTGCCCTTGGAGCCACAGAGAGGAGAGATGGACCCCAGAAATGCCCTTGTCCCTCACCGTCCTTCCCAGCTCCCCTCTGTAGTCGCTGTGTTTTTTGTTTGGTTTGTTTTTTAAGGAAAGTGCTGCCTGGTTTAAAAAGGTGCCTGCACATGTGGTATTTATGTCCCCCTGCAGCCCCAGAAGCTGTAGGAGATAAGACAGGAGGGCACTGACACAGAGAAGGATCACCTGAGGTCAGGAGTTCGAGACCAGCCTGACCAACATGGTGAAACCCCGTCTCTACTAAAATACAAAAAGTAGCTGGCTGTGGTGGCAGGCGCCTGTAATCTCAGCTATGTGGGAGGCTGAGGCAAAAGAATCACTTGAACCCAGGAGATAGAGGTTGCAATGAGCTGGGATTGCACTCCAGCCTGGGAAACAAGAGCAGAAACTCTGTCAAAAAAAAAAAAAAAAAAAAGAGAGAGAGAGAAGGTGTTTAGTAAAGAAAAACTCATATATTCTCAGTGCTCCATTTAAAACAAACAAAACAAAACAAAACAAAAAACGCGTCCTTTCCTACCTCAGTAAATGGCAGGGCCACTACCCAGAAATCTGGGCTTCATTCCTTACTCCTCTCCTCCTCTCACTGCCACATCTATCACTGTAAAATACTGCAAAGCCCTCTGTTTGTCTCCGTTCCCTGCTATTACCCTTGTGCAAGCGTCTGCTAGATCAGCCTCCTCACAGAGCTCCATGCTTTTGTTCAATTTAACCTCCACACCATGGCCAACATCACTGGTTTAGGTCAGATACTAAATCATGACACTCTTCTGTATAAAATTCTTGGCACGTGGTTACCATCCAAACTCCTGACTGTGGCCTATGTATGAGTCAGGGTTCATCCAGGAAAACAAAATCCATGCCAGATGGATATTAACAGGAAAACATTAATACAGGGAGCAAGCTACCAAGGTGTGCAAGGGGCTGAAAGAGCAACAGGGAAGGTGAGATGGCCCAGAGAAGGGAGAGAGCCGCTCCACCCCACAGCTGTGGACAAAGGAAGCAGCCGGTGTGATGAACCCAGGAGCCAGGATCACCTGGTGGGAGCAGGGCCCATGGAAGGGGATGCCTGATAGAAGCTGGAGCCACAGAGAAAGGGAATCAGCCATTTCTAGAGATTCTGTCCAAAGCAGACAGCATGAACTCAGTACCACAGCACTTCCTTTGCCTTGCCTTTCCATCTTCTCAACCTAGCAATCCCATGTCTACGCACCCGTCCTAGACAGAAATGTATTTGTGTACACAGGGAATGGTGCAGTCAGGTTTTCTGAAGCACTTTGAAATGCCACAAAGCTAGAAGTGAGTCTTAGTGTTCAGAAACAGGAAAATGGGCACATATGCTGTGGTCTTTTTATTTTTTAATTTCAAAAATATTTAGATTCAGGGTGTACACGTGTAGGCTCGTTTCAAGGGTATACTGTGTGATGCTGAAGTTTGGGCTTCCAAGGATCCCATCACCCAAGTAACGAACACAGTGTCTGATAGGTAGTTTTTCCACCCTTGTCCTCCTCCCTCCCTACCCCAGCATTTATTGTTCCCGTCTTTGTGTCTGTGGGTACCAAATGTTTAGCTCCTACTGATAGTGCAGTATTTGGTTCTCTGTGTCTGCATTAATTTGCTTAGGATAATGGCCTCCAGCTGCATCCACGTTGCTGCAAAGGACATGATTTTATTCTTTTTTATGGCTGTGTAGTATTCCATGGTGGATATGTACTACATTTTCAAAGTTTAATCCACCATGGATGGGCACCTGGATTGATTGCATGTCTTTGCCATTGGGAATAGCATTGCAACGAACATACGAGTGCATGTGTCATTTTGGAAGAACAATTTATGTTCCTTTGAGTATAAACTCAGTGATGGGATTGCTAGTTCAAATGGTAGTTCCGTTTTAAGTTACTTAAGACATCTCCAAACTGCTTCCCACAGAGGCTGAACTAATTTACATTTCCACCAACTGTGGTCTAATCACACACCAGACTACCGCTCTACAGGTAACATGAATGGTGTGTAAAAAACCACAAACAAAGGAACACAGCTGAGCTGGTCATGTGCGGGTTTATTATCACATCTGTTCCCCGCCTTTGCTCCCTTCTTCCTGGCAGGGAAGGCTGCCAGGAAGGCTGACCCTGGCCCACAGGGTTTCCCAGCTCCGATGCACCTGGTGTCCGGAAAAGTGGGGCACTGGTAGGAGACTGGAAGGTGAGGGGAACAACACTTGCCCTCCTCCCTCCCTCTAAACAGAGCCACGCTGTTTAAACTTTCATCAGACACTGACAGATTGTCCTTCAAAAAACCTGTACCCAGGTATATACTCCCACCGCAAGGGAGGAGAGAAATGCCCATTTCTCCACGCCCTGACCAGCACTTCATGTTACAACATTTGAAAACTGATAGGTGGGTAGTGGACCCTTGTCATTGCTTTAGGGTGTATCTCTCTGCTTACTAAAGAGATTGAACAATGTGTCCTGTGCCATTGACCATTCGTAGTTCCGTGTGCTGTGGGTAGATTCCTTTTTATTTTGTTTTTTTTTTTTTTTGGTTTTTTTTTTTTTTTTAGACGGAGTCTCCCTCTGTCACCCAGGCTGGAGTGCAATGGTGCAATCTCGGCTCACTGCAGCCTCTGCCTCCCAGGTTCAAGAGATTCTCCCGCCTCAGTCTCCTAAGGTAGCTGGAATTACAGGTGCCTGCCACCACGCCTGGCTAATTTTTGTATTTTTAATAGAGATGGAGTTTCACCATGTTGGCCAGGCTGGTTTCGAACTCCTAACCTCGGGTGATCCACCTGCCTCGACCTCCCAAAGTGTTGGGATTACAGGCGTGAGCCACCGTGCCCGGTGAGATTGCCTTTTCATAATCCCTGCCTAGTTCTCTTTTTCTTATTGATGTATGGGAGTTCTTTGCTTGTTACTGATGTTAAAATTCTTTGTTGCTTATGTTACAAACATTGCTTAGAAAGCCTTCTCTCTCCTTGAGTTATTTTTTTACCCCATTGGAACTCATAGATTTCTGCTCTGCAAACTGACTGCTGTGTAGATATGTTACACAACTCTGAAGTACTTTTTCTCATTTGACCCCTGGATTTTTTTCATACCGGTTCGTTTATTCTATATTTTCCTTTTTCTTTCTTCTTTCTCTCTTTCTTTCTCTTTCTCCTTCCTTCCTTCCTTCCTCTTTCTTTCATTCTCTCTCTCTCTCTCTCTCTCTCTCTCCCTCCCTCCCTCCCTCCCTCCTCCTCTCCTCTCCTCTCCTTTCCTCTTTTTTTGACAGCACCTCACTCTGTCACCCAGGCTGGAGTGCAGTGGCATGATCTCGGCTCACTGCAACCTCCGCCTCCCGGGTTCAAACGATTCTCCTGCTTCAGCCTCCGAGTAGCTGGCACAACAGGTGTGCACCATGACACCCGGCTAATTTTTTGTATTTTTAGGAGAAATTTGGTTTCACCATGTTGGCCAGGTTGGTCTTGAACTCCTGACCTCAAGTGATCCACCCGCCTCAGCCTCCCAAAGTGCTGGGATGACAGGCGTGAGTCACCGTGCCTGGCCTCAGTCCTGCATGCTTTCTACTCCACGAGCCTCTCTCCTACAGGGTGATGGTCAGCATCTGGTTATGTGGAAAGTCCTGGATGTTTGGCATTTAATGGGCAAAGCAGCGCCTTTGTTTTCCATTTTTCACTGGGATGTTTTGTTGCTGGGCACATGTGGTCTTCATTTCCAGGGCTAAATTCTGTGCAAAAGGACATCACCAGGGGAAATAATTTAGCATGCCTGGGCCTCGGTTGCGCTAATAATTCTCATGGCCTCCTTTCTCTGGGCTCGCTAGAGTAATCACAGGGCCTCTTTGAGACCACAAAGCTCACCTGCGGGACTTACAGAGCTTTTGTAGGGTCACAGAGCCTCCAACAGGATAAAGAACTGCTTAAACCCAAACCCAGTGGCTCAGAGCTGATGGGGATTATAAAATCACCTACTCCACTTGTTTCCCCTTTCAGATAGGGAAACTGAGGCTCAGAGGGAAAAAGCTGCTTACCAAAAGTCACCCAGCAACAAAAACCAGACCAGAACCCGGTCAGGACGTACTTCCCATCTCCCCACTGGATGGTCCCCTGGGCATCTTTGGTCACGATCACGGCATAAAATCCTTGGAGGCGACTACAGCTTTGCAGTTCTCATGGTTTAAATCAAGGTCAGGCACACCTTTTCTGTAATGGGTCAGACAGTAAATAATTTAGGTTTGCAGCCTATGCAATCTCTGTCGCACATACTCATCTTTGTCCTTGTCATGCAAAAGAAGCCATAGTCAAAATGCAAATGAATGCGTGGGTGTGGCTCTGTGTGGATAAAACTTTATTTACAAAGACAGGTAGTAGGCTGTCTTTGTAAATGAAGGCAGACAGGCAGGCCCTAGTTTGCCTATCCCTCATTTAAAGATTAGAATTTTCCCAGGATCTGGTCTGGAGCATCTGAAGGAGTCACCTTCTGCTTCCCCCTGTCTTAGGCCTTATCATGTCATGTTGGAATTGTCCATTTCCCTGTTTGCCTCCACAGCAAGGCTGGGAGCCCCTTGAAGGCAGAGTCCACACCTTGTTCACTGTTGTGTCCTGGAGTACCACACTGGACCTGTTATGGAGCGCTTGCTCAGTAAAGCGTTGTCGAATGAATGAACAAATGAATAAATGAATGAGTTCGTGAACTCCAGCAGTGGGAATAACAAGTCTAGAGAACTTAGAGTCCAGCCTTTTGGTTGAAAGAGGGGGAGACTGGTGCGAGGTGACACTTGCCGTGGAGAATCAGAAGCTCCGTTGGCTGAAAGTTCCTGCATCCAGAGCTCCTTGTTCCTGGCTTGTCTGGAGGGGAGTCGAGGCTGTGGTGCCATTTGGATGCATTATGGCGGGGAAGCAGGAGGCTCGATCCTGCCCTGACACTCACCCCTCCTACCCGACTGTTTCTAGGAGGAGCTATGCAGACAAGGAACACAACCAGAATGGAAATTAAAGCCTATTACGGGCTGAATTGTATTCCCTGCCATAAATATATGTGTGTATGTGTATGTATGTGTATGTGTGTGTGTACATATATGTATATGTGTGTATATGTGTGTGTGTATGTGCATGTGTGTGTATCTATATATGTATATGTGTTGGAACCCTAAACACTAGTACTTCAGAATGTGACTTTATTTGGAGATAGGGTCTTTATAGATGTTATCAAGTCAAAATGAAATTATTAGGGTGAGCCCTAATCCGGTATGACTGGTGTCTACCTGTATGCTAAGGAGAGAGGCCTGGAACAGACCCCATCCTTCATTGCCCTCAGACAAGACCAACCTGGATGACAACTAGATTGCAGACTTCTAGCCTCCAGAACTGTGAGACAAATGCATGTTGTTGAAGCCATATGGTGTGGTGCTTTGACATGGAAGCCCCAGCAAACCAATGCAAGCCCTTGACTTGAAAAGGAGCAGCATGAGCAGCTCATATCCCATGCCCTGACCTGATGCAGAGATCTGGCAAAGTTGGAGCACACCACCAGGCTCGTATTGCCCTGCTGTTAAGGCGTTTATTAGAAAGGAGTTTTCAAAGAGCTGTTGAAAAAGGAAAGGGTGGCTCCATCTCTGCATTCATTGATTGGCTCAATGAGCCTCTGTTGCTCTGTCCCAGGTCCTGAAACTTCATGAGAGTGTCAGGGTTGGGTGAGCCAGAGGCTGGGAGCCCAGGGAAAGGAGCTGAGGCAAGGACTTACTGAGTTGATGTGAACTAGACGGGGATGGGCCGTGTGGATGGAGAGCACAGGATAAATGTGGGACCCATGTGATAGGAGAAGCCTGTCCCCTCTAACCCAGACCCTGGCACTCTCCTTCCTTCCCCTCATTCCTAATTAAATGGATGTGGCACCAGCCTCATGTGTATTTCAGTCCCAGTTATATTAATTTTGTTGAGTTCCTAGGCCACGATGGCTCTATGAATCCTGCCTTTCCTGAGCTAATGGGGTGGCATAAATAACTCCAGGGGAAGCATGAGGCCTGGCAGCTGCTAAGTCAGGCTGGAGTTAATCAATCCTCTGCTTGGAGTGTAGCTGAAGGCTCAGATGTTAGGTCAGAGGTTGTGTCTGTCAATGGGTGAATTTTCTCCTAACAGATGTCACTCCAGAAAGTCTAGGTGCGTTCAGAAGAACACAAAGTCCAGGTCAGAAGAAGGCAATGGTGGGAAGTTAAGAATCTGTCTTCTGGGGCAGGCGCAGTGGCTCAAGCCTGTAATCGCAGCACTTTGGGAGGCCGAGGCAGGTGGATCATGAGGTCAGGAGTTGAGGCCAATATTCCCAGCCTCTACTAGAAATACAAAAATTAGCTGGGTGTGGTGGCGGGCGCCTGTAATCCCAGCTACTTGGGAGGCTGAGGCAGGAGAATCGCTTGAACTTGGGAGGCGGAGGTTGCAGTGAGCTGAGATTATGCCATTGCACTCCAACCTGGGTGACAGAGCGAGACTCCATCAAAAACAACAACAACAACAACAACAACGACAACAAAACTGCCCTCTGATGTTCTTGGCACAGAGACAGATAGAAACTCAGCCAGCTCGTGAGTGAGTTAAGGTGGCCGACACTGCATCTGGTGGTTCCACCAGGCTCCTGGGAGAGGCTGCTTCATCCTCCCACTGCAGGGTGCAGGGGCCCTGCCAGAGGAGTGCTGCCCATCTCTGTTCTCTGCGTGTGGCCCTTTAGCCAATGGCTGACCTGCTCCGGCCCCATCAGAGCCTCCGTCTCCTCCAAGAGATGGAATGCACAGGGTTTACAACATACTCCTGCAGCCAGATTGCTTTAGTTCAGACACTGGCTTCATCTCTTACTTGCTCTGAGACTTTGAGCCCGTTGCCAAGCCCTCGGATCCTCTACTTCTTCATTTGTAGGATAGGTGGGGAATAATGAGGGCAACAATCTAGGCTGACCCTACCCAACGATAGGGCTTATTGTATGGACTTAATGAGTGACCTCACGTAAGGTCTTGGGGCAGGGCCTGGCACATCAGAAGTGCTCACTAAGTATTAGCTATTATTAGATCTCTATCCTCGGGGGACCTCATCTGTCCTGGTTTCTTGGGAAGCATCTGCAGCAGCTCATGGATGCCCTGGCCTTCCCTCCAGCATCCTAGGGGAAGGGCAGGGCTAAGAAGTAGGTGCACAGGCACCCCATTGCTGAGGCACTGAGGCTCCTGCCAGCTTGACTGGGATTTTCCATGCCCCAGCACAGGCAGGGGGTCAACCTTCAGCTCCTCAGATGCTCTGCTGATGGTGGGTCACTGCCAGCCTGCACTATGACAGGCAGTGGGCCGAGTCTTCTGGGCAGGATCATCTCTCACACTGTCTCCTGGGCTCCATGCTTCCAGGACTCTGAAGACAGTGGAGAGGGGGTTCAAGCACCTTCTCGCTGGTGCATAGAACTTTACAGTCTACAAAGCCTCTTTACCCGCTTTTGAGATCTTTTTTGAATGTCTCCAGAGCCCAGGGAGACGGGCATTTCACAGACGAAGATGCTGAGATTTGCAGAGGGGGTGTGATTTGCCTGAGGGCACACAGTTAGGACAGTGAGACCTGTCTTACAGCTGCCCAGATTATTCAGCCTTCCCCTGCTCTAGAGAGACTTGGCCCCAGGCTCTGACTCTTAACCGACCAGCTTCTCCCAGTGAGCATTGTGGCTCCTCAGCCCCAGAGAGCTGAGCTCAGGCTGTTTGGTGGGGACAGGGAGCAGGAGACCTCCTACAGGCTATGAGGGGGTGGGCCCCATCACCCAGCAGCTCCAAATGGGAGCAGGAAGTCTGGTTCCAAGAGACCCCATCACAGACTTATTTTCAGAAGTCATTGGGACAAACCCAACTCCCAGGGACGGAAGCTCAATTCATTAAGCTTAGATGATTAATTACAGGGCAATTAAATATTTGATTAAATTAATGCTAAGGTGTTTAAACATTGTTTTGCAAAGAATGTTTGCTCATTAATTAGAATGGCTAACAGCACGAACAAAGCAGGGATGGGGGCTCAGGGGAGACAAGGAAGCCTGGAACTCAACCCTTCTGAGTCTCTCCCCTGGAGAGGCAGGCGTCGTCTCTGCCTGCAGCTTCCCTACCTGGCCTCGGCACCTCTGTGCTCTCATCTGCAAATGTGTCCAGGGAGAATGGAATCTTGGAAGGAGTGCCAGCAGAGCTGGGCGCAGGAAACATGAGACCTAGTCCTGACTCTGTCACTGACACCCTGATTGCCTTTGGAAGAGTCTCTGCCCTCATGGTCTCAGGGGTCTTAGTCCTCCCGTCAGCACACTTGATGAGAGTATCAACTCTCCAGCGTTTCTTCTGGGTCTGACTCTTGAGGAGCTTTGCCCAGCAAGGTCAACATTTTCATTGCTAATCAAAAAGGAGACAACAGGACAGAAGAATGTCTACACTACTACCGATCCTCATCTCCGTGGGTTTCATGGTGTCTTCTGCAAGGCCTCTCCCTCCAGGGGATGCCCAGCTCTGGCTGAGCATCATGCGGCCTTCAAGCCTTGAGGGACCTTCAAACCCATCCAGTTTGATGCATGAGCCCCCCTTCCATCCCTCCTCCAGTGGTTGTCCATTTACTCATTGAGTAAACATGTAGGCAACTCCTGCTATCTATCACAGAGATATCTGTCCTGCTATCTATATATCTTGCTCTCTATAACAGGGATGGAGGGGTGAACAGGACTGACGGTGTCTCTATCCTTGTGAGGTTAATGGTCCAGTAGGGGAAATTGACATTAAATAGATCATTCCCCAAGTTCTTCTGGAATGGGTACTACTTGTGTAGTCACACGCTTAGATGTCCAACAGAGGAATTGTCTCTATTTCTAGAAATAAATGTAATCTGTGACTGAGCCATTGGCCTGGTGCATATGCCATATTCCAGTTTATCGTTGAAGGGGTCCTTTGCAAGAACAGCAGCTCATTGACACTCTTTGGCCACGGCACTGGGAGGCAGCAGGGCTGACAGTGAAGGGCTCAGCGTGCAGCACAAATGCCCATGGACCCTCCCCATTCTTGAGTAGCAGTAGAAAGTGTTCCTTCCTAACATTCCTGCAGCCCTGGGTTTCAGGAGCTGGGGTGTCCGACAGTGAACAGTCACAGGCTTGCTGGCATCCCCATGGCCTGAGGCATGGAGACGCTGGACCAGAGACACAGCATGATGCTTCTCCACCAAGGGTTGGTCATGGGGCTTGTCTACCCTACTGAGGAGTCAGACATGGTAGTAAGAACTGAGGTAGGGAGGGTCTGAGTCAGTGAGGAAATCATGGCTGTTCCTCCTCAGAGCAGTCTTGTGCTCTGCCTGGGCTGCAGCAGCAGGTGACAAGCGACAACAGCCGCTCTATCAGCAGTGGCTACCAGCAGAGGGGACCAGGTCCAGGTGGGGAACCTCCCCCCACTACCGACCACTGATTGCTCAGCCAAGGCAGTGGATCCCCTCCTTTTCCTGTGGGGTGGGCCAGGAGAGGCTGGGACCTGTTGGGAGGGTTGGGGAGAGCATTCACGAGGACTGAATTGTTGATCCTGGATTGAGTTGTGAAATCAATGAATGCAAAGGAAGAAAGTCCAGTATAGATTTAACTGGGTGTCGGGGAGGTGGGACAGGAAGGGAAGAAACCAGGCAAGAGTCAGATTCCAAGTGAACTCCCGGCTTCTTGGGCTGATCCTGTGAGGAGCTCTGGTGCATAAATTACACTCCACGGTTGGGCATTCTTATTCCTGGGATTGGCTATGGGCTGCCCTGACAAGTGCCAGGAATTTTCAGGCACTGTCTCTCCCTATGCGGGCAGGGCTGTGGCTTCGGTAGCCAGAGAGCAGGTTTCAAGAGTCACAGGTACAGGTGATTGAAGAAAGAAGAACAGAGAAAGGAGCTGGGGAGGATGCACGGTGCATACAGGGCCCTGAGAGGTCCGGGCAGAGCTTTGACAACGACCCACCCTCCGGTCCATCTCAGCCCTCTACAAATCCCAACTTCGTCTCTCCGGTTCATCCTGAGCTCATTCGATTCCACTTGGTGTGAAGGGGAAGCGTTGTAACCGAGAGGTTGAGTCTTTGGTCCTTTAAAGGTAGAGGGTGTTATTATTATTTTGTCTCTGGACTCCCGTACCCTCAGCACAGGATCAGACACTGCACACAGCTGGTTCTCAATCAAAGCCACCTTCTGTCTGTTAAACCACACAGCTTGGATGATCCTGGAACCTTGGCCGATGCGGTGGATGCTGGTGTTTTGCTACCACTGCGGTCTAGGCGAGGGATTCCCCAACAGGCTTTTTCTAGGGCACTGTACTGCAGAGGGTGACAGCTAGGATTTGTCCCCTGAGCCAGAAGGGCTCCCATGCTGGCCCAGAGCTGTGTCTCCCGTTTTGTAAAAGGCTGGCCCTGTGGTCCAGAGCCGGTGAGGCCCGCCAGCTGGCCTCTGGCCTGCACGTCCCGTTGGAGTGCCCAGGTGCCCAGAATGGGGCCTTCTCCAGGCAAGGCAGCACCCCTGCCTCTTGCTAAGCCCTGTGCTGCCGTTGCCAATGGGCTTTAGGCATGGGGTGGCTGAGAGATGCTGCGGTCTGCAGCCATCCCAGCTCCTGAGAGAGGGGTCTGCACGTGGCCAGGAGGCTTGAAGCCATGGAGAAGGACCCCTGCCCTGTTGTCCTTTGTGCATGACAAGGCCTGCTGGAGGAGCCCCTCGTCCTCTGTCATGAATACGCTGACCTCACTCTCCAGGGGCCTCTGTTCTTCAGGCTCCCTGAGAACAGAGGTAGTCAGAGGGGGTCCCTCCCTTAAGAGTTAAGAGACTCTACCAGGGCGGGCAGAGACAGGCGTGTAAACCAGCAGGTGAAGCACCACCCTGAGTCCGTTCATTCATTCATTCATTCATTCATTGAATGTTAGCTAGGTACCAGCAAGGCATGGCCCTCACCTTCCTGGAACGTCTAGTGGGGGAGACAGAACAAACAAGCAAACAACCACACATGCAAATGGAACGCAGATGCTTGTTAGCATTGTGAGGGGAGTCAACAGGGTGCTGGCTGGAGCAGCATAGGGAGATGCAGTTTACCCGGGGTCAGGGAGGGCCTCTCTGGGAAGAGGACCTTTGGGAGCTGAGAGAAGGCAAGAGACCAAGTGGAAGGTCTGGAGCAGCCGGGGCTGAGGTCCTGGGAGGAGCTGAGTATAATCCAAGGAGGGTGGGAGCCAGGAGGAGACGGCCCTGAGGAGGTTGGGGAGACAGCCTGGGCAGCCCTGGGAGGGGCCTTGGGTTGAATCCTGGATGCAAGGGGAAGGCACTGGAGCATTTTATGCAAACTCCAGCTGATAGATATACATTTTGTTTTCTGGAAGGCGTGTTGAAAATGGGCAGATGATGACGGGCACAGGAAGGTCAGTTAGGAGGCAATGGGAACAGTTCAGTGGGAGATGCTGGTGGGTGGGAGCAGCGAGAAGAGGAGCACAGAGGTTAAGTCCTTATTTTGGAATCACTGATGTGAGAGAAAAAGCAAGATGACAGGAGCTCTCCTGGGCTTCCGGTTTTGTGATGGGGTGCAGGGCCGAGGCAGGTGTGAGTCCATCATCCTGGAGAATAACCAGTTTAAGGTTACAAGCGAAGAGTTCCTGTCAGGTTTGGTGTGTCCATTAGACAACCAAGTACAAACATCAGGCCAACCTCAGGTACATGAATTGGGAGCTCAGAAGGGTGATAGCGTCCTTAGAGGGCCATCAACATACAGATGCCCATCAAGACAATGCGGAGGGGTGTGACCCCCTGCAGAGAGAAAGCAGAGAGGGCCCAGGACAAGTCTCAAAGAGTCTCAGAGTTTGGAAGGGGGAAAGCAAAGAGACGAACGTGGCAGGAGAAAGGCCAGAGGACAGGGTGATGGCAGGGAAGGAGGAAAGTGTTTTCAGCAGGACGGAAACGCGCTAAATGGCATTGGGAGGAGGAGTTGGGTGTGCACTGAAGTGGCCACTGGATTTGAAAATATGGGCGTGACTTGCTGATCATAATGCCAAATAGAAAGGAAGACTGTTGCAATAGGGAGAACACTCTGAGCCCAGAAATCTGCAAGCGCCTCAAGATCAAACAGAAGGGTATCTTTCATCGAGCAAAGCAGGAGCAAACAGAGAGGCAGAATCTTCCAAGGGGAAGCCGGACACACAAGAGCTCATGCCCAGTGGGTCTGGGAAATGTCCACGCTGGCCAACAATTCCCAGGAGAGGTTGGTTGCTGTGGGGTGATTCCTACTTTCTTGTGCGTGCCCAGGGATGGGGATGAGCTGAGTTTAGAGGCCCACAGGAAAGAGAAAAGTTTGAGAAAAGCTTGGCCAAGAAAAGCAGAGGTCAGTGGTGGGCAACAAAAGCAGATGTCAGTGGTAGGCAACAGTGGACACGTGGTCAAGGACAGAGGCAGTTCCAGTGCACATGGGGGTGGAGCCAGACCAGAGTGGGTCAGAGGGTGAGTAGGAGGTGACGGAGTGAGGACCGCCAGGGTAGAACTCTTTTAAGTTCTATTGTGGGGGTGAGGGGGGAGGCAGGGAGATGGGCTAGTGGCTAGAGGGAAAGGTGAGGCCGAAGAATGATTTTTCTTAAGATGCGAGGCCAGGTGCAGTGGCTCACACCTGGAATCCCCGCACTTTGGGAGGCCGAGGCAAGCAGATCACGAGGTCAAGAGATCAGGACCATCTGGCCAACACGGTGAAACCCCATCTTAAAGTACAAAAAATTAGCCAGGCATGGTGGCGCACACCTGTAGTCCTAGCTACATGGGAGGCTGAAGCAGGAGAATCACTTGAACTCAGGAGGTGGAGGTTGCAGTGAGCTGAGATCTCGCCATTGCACTCCAGCCTGGGCAAGAAGAGCAAAATTCCATCTCAAAAAAAAAAAAAAAAAAAGTTGCGTCCCTTACAGGCTTCCAGGATGGCTCATATGTTTCCTCTTGACTCAGAATGAGTTCAGCTAGCTTCTCTCCCGCTTTCCAGCCCCTCCTCACCTGGTCAGGCAGATGAGCCCCACTTTCCCTCCAAGCAGAGCTTGCCCTTTGGCGCCTGGAGCTGCAGGTGGACCCAGAATCTTTTTCTTACATCCCACAGGCGTTGGAACCTGCACAAAACCTCCTGACTTCCCCTGAGCACGCTAGGAGTGGAGCAAACAAGCTGCTAAAACCAACAGTTCCCACCTGAGAACCAAAGCCCTCTCCAAAGGCAAGCCTAGGGGGCCTCCTCTCCTCTCCCCTCTGCCCACCCACCCACCACTCTGCTCAGCATGTGGGTCACCAAGAGGATCAGAATGAACAATCCGCTCTGTGAGAATTAAAAAAGCTGGGACAGCAAGGGATTCCCCGTCCCCCACCCAGCCTGCAGCAGCCCCTGCAAATTCCCACATGCCTGGAAGCTTCAAGTTATTTAAACAAATGCGCACTTAACTCCTTCAATTGCAGACAGCTGAATTCTCTATTGCAAGCTTGAAAGGAGAGCAGCTTATCTTGCAGGAAGACAATGCGGTGTGGTAGGAAAGACTCAGATTTCGGGCTGGATGCGGTGGCTCACACCTGTAACCCCAGCACTTTGGGAGGTGTAGGCAGGTGGATCACCTGAGGTGAGGCGTTCGAGACCAGCCTGACCAATATGGTGAAACCCTGTCTCTACTAAAAATACAAAAATTCGCCGGGTGTAGTGGTGCGCACCTGTAATCCCAGCTACTCGGGAGGCTGAGGCAGGAGAATGGCTCGAACCCCGGAGGTGGAGGTTGCAATGAGCTGAGATTGCACCACTGCACCCCAACCTGGGAGACAGAGGGAGACTCTGTCTCATAAAAATAAAAATAAAAAGACTCAGATTTGGAATTATATCGGTATTTACATTTTCTAGCTGCATGAATTTTGGGCTGGTTAGTCACCCTCCCTGTGCCTCAGTTTCCATTTGTAAAGCAAGGATGTTAGGAAGAACCCCTCCCTATTTGCCTCATAGGTCTGACGTTGAAATCAGGTGAGTGTCTGTGGGGGCGCTTTAGCAACTGTGGCTCAAGGGATGATGGGAGCGAGAAGGTCACTGGGCTCCCCACGGGTGCTGCTCGCAGAGCACCTGAGCAGCGTTTTTGCCGGACGAGGCGCGGTGCTGTGCAGTGTGGGTTCTGTTTTCAGCTTGAATCCCACAGAAGCAGTAACTGTTCTGGCTAATTGGAGCAGAATAAAAGTCTCCCCCAGTGCAGCAGAAAGCAAGCAGCCAGGAGAGAAAGCACCGGCGGGGGCCGGCTGCTGCGGGGGCACACAGAGGAGGATGCAGGGATGAGACTGCAGGGAGAGCAGACAGCAAGCCCGGGGGACACCAGGGAAGGGGCTCCGCCGCTCTGCGGTGGCGGCTGTGCCGAGGATCTGGAAATGAATATCCAAAGAGTGTTTTACTTTGGCACGTGTACTTAGGTCTCAGTTAAATTTTGGTCAAAATCATCTAGTTCCCCTTTCAAAGTGAGGTTTCCAAAATCATTGTCAATGAACCCTCCTGCCTTAATAAGTTTTTAAAGTTTAAAAGTCACTCTTGGAGATGCTTGGGTATGGCCTATTTTGCTAATTCCGATTAAAACCTGGGTGCCCTGAAAAGGGTTCAAGACAGGAAATTCTATCGGAAACACACCATTTATCTCCCTGTGTTTGCTGATCCTCCGGCAATAAGCAATGTTCAAGCCTTTGAAAATGTAAACATACCTTCTGAAATGTTAATTTTGCCAAGCAGCGTGGGAGGTGGAATTGGAATACCTGGGTTGCAATTCCAGCTCTGTCACTAGGGGAGAATTTCATTATTCATTCAATATTCAATCCACAAAGGATTGTTGAAAAAAATGAAGGCCAAAATGGAAGATGTTAAACTCATCTTAATAATCACCCCAAATATAATTTGATAAAATTCAATCATTAAAAAAAGTACAACCTAAGAATTCAAGGATTTTTCAACAGGATAAAACATACCTATTTCAATGCAAAAATTGCACTGGTAAAACACAAGTATCTTTAGGAACAAAAAAGAAAGCCTGTTATCACACTGAAAATTCATTAACAAGTTAAGGCTGGGCACCGTGGCTCACGCCTGTAATCCCAGCACTTGAGGAGGCTGAGGCGGGTGGATCACCTGAGGTCAGGAGCCTGAGATCAGCCTGGCCAACATGGTGAAACCCCATCTCTACTAAAAAAAAAAAAAAAAGATTAGCCAGGCGCGGTGATGGGTATCTGTAATCCCAGCTACTTGGGAGACTGAGGCAAGAGAATCGCTTGAACCCGGGAGATGGAGGTTGCAGTGAGCTGCGATTGTGCCACTGCGCTCCAGCCTGGGCAACAAGAGCGAGACTGTCTAAAAACAAACAAACAAACACCAAGTTAACTGAAACTCTACCAAGTTCCTAAAAGGATTTAAGGTACTGGTGCAATTTAATCTTGTGTGGACATCCCAGTCACTTTAGTAAGGCAAGATAAAATAAATTGGGGGGGAAAAAGGGACAACACGAGAACATTTGTATGGATAGTGAATAAAAAGAATCAGTGCAAATTCACAAATTAAAGAGTTTAAGGGAGAGGACAAATGCAAACTACATACATAAAAATTGATAGTGCTGAACACCACGCTAGCTAGAAAACATAATGGAAAAAACCATTTACAACACAAACAAGTAATCTAATATACTTAGGAATAAACATATGCCTGACTTTTTTTTTTTTTTTTTTTTTTTTTTTTTGAGACCGAGTCTTGCTCTGTCGCCCAGGCTGGAGTGCAGTGACATGATCTCGGCTCACTGCAAGCTCCGCCTCCCAGGTTCACGCCATTCTCCTGCCTCAGCCTCCCGAGTAGCTGGGACTACAGGCGCCCGCCACTATGCCCAGCTAATTTTTTTGTACTTTTAGTAGAGACGGGGTTTCACCGTGTTAGCCAGGATGGTCTTGATCTCCTGACTTCATGATCTGCCTGCCTCGGCCTACCAAAGTGCTGGGATTGCAGGTGTGAGCCACCACGCCCGGCCACCTGATCTTTATCAGGAAAGTTGCACATCCTGATAGAGTGGGGGCCGGGAGAGACAGGCCGAGCACACTTGCTATTGTGAAAATGTCTCACTACCCTAGGTGAATTCGCAAACATAGCCCACCCCAAATCAATCCCAGCAGTACTTCTCTGAATACAACTGATTCAGGGAAAACAAACAGATGAAGATTTCAAAGGACAGTCTAAGAAAAAAGAGTAAATCCCACAGCTGAACCTGTTAGACATTAGAATGTTTTATAAAATAATAATTTAAAATGAATGATGTTGCGAAACCGGATAGCATGGAATAATTTTAATCGAGCTTCCTCCTTCCACTAAAATAGACTACAGATGGATGAAAGAGCTAAATTTATTTTTAAAAATAGAAAAGTTAGCAGAAAATGAAATATTTATTACCTCTACGAAGAAGGACTGGTGTCAGCTTTGCAGCAACAGAAGAAACCACAAAAGATAAAACAGACAGAAGACAGCAAAAACAAAACAAAACCTCCCATATGTCAAAAAAAAAAAAAAAGTAATGAAATGCTAGATGGAAAAAGATAGTTGCACCAACTTTGATACAGAAAGAGTTGATAGCAATGTTACATAAAGAGTTCATTAAAATTTATGAGAGAGAAAGTATTATGACCCAGTAGATAAGTAGGCAACACATTTAAGCAGGTATTCACATGAGGGACATCCGGTCTGTTAACAAACACCTGGGAAACTGTTTAGCCTTGCTAGTAATCAGAGCAATTAAAATTAAGCAGTCTTGAGGTGCTATTTGATGCTTATTAAACTAGCAGAAATACCTACCTCCAAACACGCACGTGTAACAAGCCACCACGGCAAGGTTGGGATGTAGGATGTGGGATATGGGTAGGGGCACCATGGGTTACTCTAAGTGAGCAATCTGCAATAAGAATCAAAAAATACTTATGTCCTTTGGCCCTCTGTCGGCCAGACTGGAGCACAAATAGCATGATGTCGGGTCACTGCAGCCTCCGTCTCCTGGGCTCAAGCAATCCTCCTGCTTCAGCCTCCGTCTCCTGGGCTCAAGCAATTCTCCTGCTTCAGCCTCCCAAGTAGCTGGGATTACAGGCATGTGCCACCACACCCAGCTACTTTTTGTATATATATATATATATATATATATATTTTTTTTTTTTTTGAGATGGAGTCTTGCTCATCGCCCAGGCTGGAGTGCAGTGGCGCCATCTCTGCTCACTGCAAGCTCTGCCTCCCGGGTTCACACCATTCTCCTGTCTCAGCCTCCCGAGTACCTGGGACTACAGGCGCCCGCCACCTCGCCCGGCTAATTTTTTGTATTTTTAGTAGAGACGGAGTTTCACTATGTTGGCCAGGATGGTCTTGAGCTCCTGATCTCAGGTAATCCACCTACCTTGGCCTCCCAAAGTGCTGGGATTTACCTACTGGTTTACCTCCAGAAAGAAAAAATCCCTCTGAAGATGTTCAGTGCAGCCTTATTCAATAACAAAAACTCAGTAATAGGGGAAACATCTTCACAATTTCATTTTTATACAGATATGAAATTTAATCAAAACTGCATGGAAAAATGAAGAATATTATGTATTGTTAAGTAGACAAAAAAACCCACCTGTAGATAAAAATCATGTACGTATTATCATTTCAATGAAGAAAAATGTGTGTCTTTGTAGACGAGGACAAGAAGTAGATACATAAAAATGAAAATCGCTTTGTTAGGGTTGGGATTTGGGGGTGACTTGCTGTTATTGTTGTTTTCATTTTTAAAAGTTGGGGCTGTGCACAGTGGCTCTCACCTGTAATTCTAGCACTTTGGGAGGCAGAGGCAGGAGGATCACTTGAGCCCAGGAGTTTGAGACCAGTCTGGACAACATAGCGAGACCCCATCTCTACAAATTAAAATATTAGCTGGGCATAGTGGCAACCCACTGTGGTCCCAACTACTCGGGAGGCTGAGGTGGGAGGATTGCTTAAGCCCGGGAGGTCAAGGTTGCAGCGAGCCAACATCATGCCACTGCATTTCAGCCTGGGTGACAGAGTGAGACCCTGTCCCCCCTGCCAAAAAAAAAAAAAAATTGGGAGGAAATCCTCCAAGGCTTGTAGGATCCACATCACAGGCACTTTCTCAACCAAAGTCCCTTCCCTGGCTGAAATCGGTGTCCCCTGGGTCACCCCGGGTGCCCCATTCTCTGGGTCTGGGCTCTGCCGGCCCCTATGAAACAAGGGCACGTCCACACCCCTCTGAAGGTGGACAGCCAGGCCGGCAGCTTTCCAAGAGCTCTGGCAGAAGCTTCTGCCTCAGTACTTGAAGCAGCTTTGAGGCCTTTGAGCCAGCCACCTCTATAGCACCAGGCCCCAGGTGGCAGAATATGTCCTCCCAGATAAATGATGACTGCAGAACCCCAATTAAGCAGCTTTGGTCTAGTTCCCAGGGCTGCCAGGACATCTCAGCAGTCTGGACTGAGACTACAACCCTAGAGCCAGGAGAGGAGCTTCTAGGGCTCAACCTAGAGGAGTCTGAGGTTCTGACCCAAACTCAGCTCCCTTCAAGTCTTGGCCAGCGCGTGGGTACTAGGAGCTCCTGCAGGAGCCAGGAGCGGACTGCCCACAGCTGTCCTGGGGAGCTAGGCCACCCCTGGGGGCCAAGCTACCTAGGCCCTGGGGCCTTGTCCAGAGAAGAACTCCACCCCACCCTGCCCCATGTCTGCACCGGGGGCTCCAGACTGGGCTCTGAGGTCCCTCCACAACCCACCCAGAGAGCTGCTTAAGAGTGAAGAGTGTGTATGTGTACATGTGAGTTTGCAATATGTGTGGGTATGCATGTAAGTGTGCAATGTGAGTGTCCAATATGTGCACGCATTTGAGTGTGCAATATGTGTGTATGCACATGAGTGTGCAATGTGTGTGCATGTAAGTGTGCAATATGTGTAGGTATGCATGTGAGTGTGCAATGTGGGTGTGCAATGTGTGCATGTGAGTGTGCAAAATGTGTGCATGTGAGTGTGCAATGTGTGTGCATATGAGCGTGCAATGTGTCCAATATGTGTGTGCATGAGTGTGCAGTATGTGCACATGCATGTGAGTGTGCAATGTGTGTGCACGTGAATGTGCAATGTGAAAGTGCAATCTGAGTGTACACATGTGAGTGTGCAATGTGCATGTGCAATGTGAGTGTATACATGTGAGTGTGCAATGTGTATGCATGTGAGTGTGCAGAGCATGTGTGTGTACACATGGCGGACTCCTCTTATGCCTTGTCTCCTGCATTCAGTGATCGTCTCTGTTCTGGTTTCCATGGGGACTGTCTTTGGGTCTTGACCATTAACTCAGAGATGGTGGCCCTTGTTACCCTTTCCCCAAGAGCCTGTTTATAGGACCTGAGCACCCATTGTTATGGATGGTAACTACAAGGATAAGGTAAAAACCATCAGCACTTTACAGTTTAGAGAATGCTTCCACACCAGCTTGCTCTCTGTGCCTGCCTTCATTCCCACAGAAGGACCATCTCAGCGCCAAGTCAACCTCAATGATGAAATCGGCTCTACCTGTGGTTTCCACGGAAAATTTTGCCCCACCCGTTATGTCGCGATTTTTATAGGATTCGCAAAGATTTGCAAGAACATAGGAAGGGGTCATGGAGTGGGGGGCGTGGCATGTTGCTGGAAATTTCCCAGTAGACCTGTTTCTTTGGCTGCAGCTCCTCTCTCCAGGCCTGCAGGGTCGCCACCACTCTGAATCAAAGCATTCGCCTTCCCGAGGAGGGTCTCTTTCAGGCAGGGGTTTTCGCGTCCCGCTGCCACGGCAATGTGGTTCGTTACCCCGGAAGCAAGGGGACCTCATTTCATTTATACTGTAATAAAACTCGTATTGATTTTAATAAAATTGAAAAATCTCTTTGTGAATGAAAACCCTGGGGCCCCACCCCATAACTGCTGACTTACTGCATTTTCTGTACACCATGGACATTATGATTCATGCCTGGGCACCGTTGCGGTCGAGGGCTGATTTCTCCAGTAGAATAAATGTGAACTATAAAAAAGTTGCACATTTGAGTGCCTCCCAAGGGCCTTTGGTGGGTCCTGGCTGGGAGGGAGAAAAATTTTCCACTGGGGCGGTCAGAGCCGCTAGAACAGCGAGGAGACAGCTTAGGGAAGGGACAGAGAGACAGCGGTCATCACTCCACTCATGACACCTCGGTCCCCAGCCCCTCTCCCTCTGCTGGAGCCCCTGGCAGCTCATTCCTCACGATCAATGCCTTGTCTGGATCGCAGACTGCATGACTCAAACTGAACTCCAGGTCCCCTGCACCAGCTAGGTGCTCAAACGAGAAACCTACTGCTGAGATGCTGTGGGCTCTCAGTAACGGAGGTAGAATCGACACCTTGCTCAGCCATATCCTCTCCTCAGGGAGAATATTCACGATGTCCACAGGCTTCTACTCCGTCACTATCCGGAGGGTCTGGAAGGCTTATGATGAATGAGCCGGGCACTGTGCCAGCTAGGCACTTGACCTATATTACTGGGTTTATTGTACAACATAAGCAGATTTGTCCTGCAAGGCCCAGAGAGGTTAGGACAGTGACCGCCCTGGTGTTCAGCACTGCGCAGCCCGGCTCCAAAGCCAGGGGGCTTCCCACCGTGCCCTGCCGCCTCTCAAGCCCATCTTTTCCGCAGAAGGGCGCTTCCTCCTCTAAGCTACAGACTCCTCCAACAAAATATTTCCTTGAGATAGGAGCCAGCTCCAGATGTGCCCTCTAAAGGGAAATAAAAAGTTATTTTCATATTCCCCTCATTCTGCAGGACATAATACACAGACTGAATAAAAACAGGAGACCAGGATCCAGCATTAACGTCACGAGGTCCCAGGCCGGGATGGGACTGCGGCATTCTCAGAATTGTGATATGGGAGGGAGTGGGCGGCCTCCAGACAAGGCATCCATGCCATGGTGCCAGCTCTGGTGTAGATGCCTAGCTTGT
Source organism: Macaca mulatta (assembly GCF_049350105.2). NCBI lineage: Eukaryota > Metazoa > Chordata > Mammalia > Primates > Cercopithecidae > Macaca > Macaca mulatta. Next base: position 7,714,964 of record NC_133421.1, on the reverse strand, counting down.
TCCCCTTCTTGGAGCACCCCTCCCGCCCCAAAGAGTATCCACAGGTAAGGGCCCTGGGCAGCCCTGTCCTGTGTAGCTGCCTTCCTGGTCATAGCCATAGCACAGTAGATGCCTGACCCAGGCTAGACCAATCAGATGGCCTCCCAGAAAATGAAATTATGCAGACAGTGGTCAGTGATCAGTTTTAGCTGGGTCCTTGCATAGGGGGTAATGTAAAGCCAGGGCTGGGGCAGACTAGAACTGAGAGAGAAAGAGAGAGGATAAAAGAGAAGGGGAGATGAGGGGAGGGGAGAGAGAAACATCAGATGCACAGAAGGAAGCCGAGACCACGAGGTCCTGGAGACATGAGGAAAGAGAATAGTGATCTCAGTTCCCAGCAACCCTTTGTTTCTTGGTTTTAGTTCCTTTTGAGGCTTGTATATTTCTCCTTTTTTTGGTGGGGGGGGGGGGAAGGAGTTTCACTCTTGTTGCCCAGGCTGGAGTGCAGTGGTGTGATCTCGGCTCACTGCAACCTCTGCCTCCCAGGTTCAAGTGATTCTCTTGCCTCAGCCTCTGGAGTAGCTGGGATTACAGGCGCAAGCCATCATGCCTGGCTAATTTTTGTATTTTTAGTAGAGATGGAGTTTCCCCATGTTGGCCAGGCTGGTCTTGAACTCCAGACATCAGGTGATCCACCCACCTTGACCTCCCAAAGTGCTGGGATTACAGGCATGAGCCACTGCACCTGGCAGTTTCGGTTCCTTTTGAGGCCTGTATGTTCTTCCACATTTTTCATTCCAAGAGAGAGACACCCTGTATTTTCCCAATCAGCCCTTTTAATTTGTGTAAACCAGTTCCAGTGTAGTTTCCTTATCTGCAGCTAGAAGGACCTTGACCAAGACATTGCATCTCTAAATCGTCTTCCTTGTGAATTCAACCCTTGGGCGCAGCCTGCATCAGACGCCAGGGCACTGAAGGCAGAGCCTGCACACTCCTCTCCCCGTAGCAGGAGGTAGAGAAGATGCTGGAGACCATGGGGTGCTGACCGATTTGCTCTTTGGCTGAAGGGAAGGAGACCCAGGCTTGGGGCGCCTAGGGCCAATGTCCCCGTGTATCTGAAGGACTTCATGGGGAGGCTCGGGGCCTGGAGGGGTCAGAGAGAGAGGTTTCTCTGCATAAGAGATTTGCATTAGGAAAGCTTTGTCGGTCAGGTCTGTCCTGGGTGGGGACCGGGGGCTTCGGGAGGCCAGATCGCCTGAGACTGGAGGCTGGGCTGAGCGGACGTCAACAGGAGGTGGGCTGGGCAGTGTTAAGCTCCCTTGCTGCTCGAGGGTCTTCAGACCAGTGACTGCTTGCGTTGTGACCTCGTCATCAATGCTCCAGTGATAAACAGATCGATTCTAGACGCTGGAGGTCTCGGGTAGAGAGGGAATGTGTGAACCAGAGAAGGTGACCAAGGCTGGGTCAGTCATATTCTCCCCCAGGGGAAGGAAAGAGGCAGAGACAATCGCCAGTTTCAACTGGGCTCGAGAAGGGGCAGGACCTCAGGGAGCCCCACACTCGAACCCTCAGGAACCCCCAGAAGTCCTCTCAATACTGAGGAGCCCCTCGGTTCCCTGCTGTGTGGCCCTGTACTCCAGAATCCGCTCACCACTCAAGCTGACAGAAGAGACCTGGTTCCTAGCCCAGCACACACCTCGCTGCAGCTGGGGCCCTGCCCCCGGCACAGCTCTCCTGTCATTTCCTAACTATCCCCTGGGGGAGACCAGGCAGCAGAGTGACAGCTTCCAGGAATGCTGAGGGCTGAGCTGTGAATTCTGGATGAATTAGCATTGAGTTTGATCAGTTCTCAGAGAAAGGTTCTTTTTGGGCTGTCACCTAGTAGGAAGCCTGTTCTCCATCCAGTGAGCCCTGTGTTTGCGTTCCTGATGCGGCTTCTCTGTCCCTTTCACATCCCTCCAAGCACTGAGTGCAGGTGGAGAGGGGCGGTGAAGCCCCATGCCTCCTCCTGTCTTTGGGAACTTCTAGATGGTACTGGGAGTTTGTCCTCTATGTGGTTTTTGGAAGGAGACCCTTTTCTTGTCCTGTCTTCTCTTTTAATTTCTTTTCTTTTCTTTCCTTCGCTTCACCTTGCCCTGCCCCACCTGTCTCTCTCTTTCCCTTCCCTTCCCTTCGCTTCCCTTCCCTTCCCTTCCATTTCCTTCCTTCCCCTCCCCTCCCCTCACCTCCTCTCCCCTCCCCTCCTCTTCTCTTTCCTTCCTTCTTTGCCCTCCCTTCCTTCCTCCCTCCCTCCCTCCTTCCCTCCCTCCCTCCCTCCCTTCCCTCCCTCCCTCCCTCCCTCCCTCCCCTCTTTCCTTCCTTCCTTCCTTCCTTCCTTCCTTCCTTCCTTCCTTCCTTCCTTCCTTCCTTCCTTCCTTCCTTCCTTCTTTTCTTCCTTCTTTCCCTTCTTTCTTTCTTTTCTTTCTTTTTTTTTTAAAAGGTGGAGTCTTGCTTTGTTGCCAGGTTGGAGTGCAGTGGTGCAATCTCAGCTCACTGCACCCTCCGCCTCCCAGGTTCAAGCGATTCTCCTGCCTCAGCCTCCCGAGTAGCTGGGACTACAGATGCACACAACCATGCCCAGCTAATTTTTTGTATTTTTAGTAGAGATGGGGTTTCACCATGTTGGCCAGCATGGTCTCGATCTCCTGACCTCGTGATCCACCCACCTCGACCTCCCAAAGTGCTGGGATTACAGGCGTGAGTCACTGTGCCTGGCCCAGAGGAGACCCTTTTCACTTTTCCTGTTCTTGGTGTCCTGGAAGTCTCCCGCCCGCTGTTGCAGTCTGGGGTGTCTCTGTCCTAGCTGCTCCCGCCTACACAGCCATCTCCCTGTCTGCTGCTCTGACTTCCATAATGACCCCTCCTGACATTCCCCTTCCTGCTCCTCTGTTACCTGCAGGATCTCCCCTTCATCTGCTGCCCTCTGTCGTCATTCTCACCACACTTAGGAATCCTCCATCTGTGCCATGCCTCGTGTATCTGAGGCTGTCCCTAAGTTGTGCGTCACCTCACCGGCAGGTTGCTTCCTGCATCTTCAGCTCAGGATAGAACCGGGGGCCTGGGGCGGGTGCAGTGGCTCACTCAGTGAGCTCATCTCAGCTCACTGCAGCCTTGACCTTCCAGGCTCAAGCGTTCCTCCTGCCTCAGTTTCCCAGGTAGCTGGGACTACAGGTACACATCACCATGTCTGGCTAATTTCTGTATTTTTTGTAGAGATAGGGGTCTCACTCTGTTGCCTTGGCTGGTCTCGATCTCCTGGGCTCAAGTGATCCTCCCGCCTCAGACTCCTAAAGTGCTGGGATTACAGGTGTGAGCCACCGCACCCAGCCTCCTTTGTCAATTTTTAAATGTATACATCCATTCTTGATTTGTTTACTCATTCATATACTCATCCATTTATTCTTTTCTTTATTTAGGCACAATAAACAGTACACATTAAAGAGCACAGTTTGATAAGTTTGTTTTGTTTTGTTTTTGAGACGGAGTTTTGCTCTTGTCACCCAGGCTGGAGTGCAATGGCACAATCTTGGCTCACTGCAACCTCTACCTCCCAGGTTCAAGCGATTCCCCTGCCTCAGACTCCCAACTAGCTGAAACTACAGGTATGCACCACCACGCCCACCTAATTTTTGTATTTTTAGTAGAGACGGGGTTTCACCATGTTGGCTAGGCTGGTCTCGAACTCCTGACCTCAGGTGATCCACCCGCCTTGGACTCTCAAAATGTTGGGATTACAGGCATGAGCCACCATGCCCGACTCTCTGTTTAATTTTTTTAATCGAAATTTGTATTCAGGTAATTGTAGAATCACATGCAGTTTTAAGAAATAATATGGAGAGCTCTCGTACTTTTTAAGACTCATTTTTCTCCTATAATAACAATTTGTAAAATTATGGTACCATATCAAAAACTGGATATTGACATTGATCTAATTTATCGATATTATGTGGTTTCCCCAGTTTTAGACGTACTAATTTGTGTGTCTGTGTGTGTATTTAGTTATACACAATTTCATCACATGTGGAGATTCGATACCACTATAGCCAAGATCCCGAGTAATTCCATCGGAACCACGATCCCTGTCTTGTCTTTCCATAAGTACACATCCCTTTCTCCTGTTCCTCCCCCACTCCTAACCCCAGGCAATCACTCATTTTTTCTCTACTTCTAAAACTTTGTCATTTCAAAAATGCAATATAAATGGAATCATGTGTATATACCCTCTTGGCGCTGGATCTTTTCATTCAACATGATTTCCTGGAGATTCTTCCAAGGTGTGGCCTATGATCAATAATTTGCTGCTTTTAAAAAAAAATTATTTTATTATTAATTTTTTTTGAGATGGAGTCTTACTCTGTTGCCCAGGCTGGAGTGCAGTGGCATGATCGTGGCTCACGGCAACCTCCGCCTTCCGTGTTCAAGCCATTCTCCTGCCTCAGCCTCCTGAGTAGCTGGGATTACAGGTGTGCACCACCACACCTGGCTAATTTTTGTATTTTTAGTAGAAACGGGGTTTTGATATGTTGGCCATGCTAGTCTCGAAATCCTGACCTCAGGTGATCTGCCTGCTTTGGCATCCCAAAGTGCTGGGATTACAGGTGTGAACCACCATGCCCAGCCTTCTTTTTTTTTTTCTTTTTAAATAGAGATGGAGGTCACACTATGTTAACCAACTCCTGGCCTCAGGTAATCCTCTCATCTTGGCCTCCCAAAGTGCTGGGATTACAGGCATGATCCACTGCAAAATCACTGCTTTTTTTTTTTTTTTTTTCTTCTGAGATGGAATCTGACTCTGTTGCCCAGGCTGGAGTGCAGTGGCGTGATCTAGGCTCATTGCAACCTCTGCCTCCCGGGTTCAAGCGATTGTCCTGCCTCAGCCTCCTGAGTAGCTGGGATTACAGGTGTGAGCCACTGCACTCGGCCGAATTCACTGCTTTTTAGTGTTCAGTGGAATTCCTTGTTATAAATGTACCAGCTTGTTTATCCACTCATCTGTTGAAGGACATCTGGGTTGACTGATTCCAGTTTTTGGCTGTCATGCATAAGGCTGCTGTGAACATGTGTGTACAGGTTTCCGTGTGAACACATTTTCATTTCTCTGGGATAAATGTCTAAGAGTGCAATTGCTAGGTTGTGTGGTGATTGCACGCTTAATTTTATAAGAAACTGCTGAACTGTTTTCTAGTGTGGCTGTACTGTTTTACATTTCCACCAACAACACACAAGATAGCTAGTTTCTCCAGCTCCTTGCCAGCACTGGTGTTGGTCTGTATGAACTTTATATTTTGTCACCGTTTTTTAATTGTAGCCATTTTGATGGATGTGTAGTGATATCTCACTGAGGTTTTAATTTGCATTTCCCCAATGGCTAATGATGTTGAACATCTTTTCATGTACTCATTTGCTATCTGTATATCTTCTTCGATGAAATGTCTAATCATGTCTTTTGCTCATTTTCTAAATGGATTGTTTATTTGTTTTTTACTGTAGAGTTTTGAAATTCTTTTATAAATTATAGGTAACAGTCCTTTACTGAATACATTGTGTGCAAAGACAGTGCATATCTTGTCTTTTCATCCTTTAAGCAAAGTCTTTCACAAAGCAAAAATTTTCAATTTTGATGAAGTTCTACATACATTTTTTCTGTATCAATTTTCTGTATCATGGTTCTGGTGTCAGCTCCAACAATTTTTGTCTAGCCTTGTATTCTGCAGATTTTCTCCATTGTTTTCTAAAAGTCTTACAGTTCAGAATTTTACATTCAATCCCAAATTCATCTCCATAACTTTAGAGTTTATTTCTGTATAGACTTTATATTTTGTATATGGTGATGTTTAGGTTGAGGCTCAATATTTTGCTGATGCATGTCTTTTTTTCCCTAAATTGCTTTGGCACCTTTATCACAAGTCTGTTGAGCATATTTTTGTGGGTGTATCTCTAGACTCTCTTTTCTGTTCCATTGATCTGTGTGTGTATCTCCTTACCCACACCACATTATCCTGATTACGGTAACAATAATATTGAATAGAGTAATCTCTCTCACTCTATTCTTCTTTTTTTTTTTTTTTTTTTGAGATGGAGGCTGGAGTGCAGTGGCACAATCTCAGCTCACTGCAAGCTCTGCCTCCCAGTTTCACGCCATTCTCCTGCCTCAGCCTCCTGAGTAGCTGGGACTACAGGCACCCGCCACCATGCCCGGCTAATTTTTTTGTATTTTTAGTAAAGATGGGGTTTCACCATGGTAGCCAGGATGGTCTCAATCTCCTGACCTCTTGATCCGCCCGCCTCGGCCTCCCAAAGTGCTGGGATTACAGGTGTGAGCCACGGTGCCTGATCATTAAATATGGTTTATAAAATTTATTTTAGAAAGGGTAATCTATGCATTTCTCCTTTTTATGTTCCTTCTTCCTTCATAGTGATCTAAAATCATTGTTTAAATAATTTTCTTTGTGTTAAAAGAACTTTCTCTAGCCAATCTTTAAGGGTAGGTCACCTAGCAACAAATTATTTTTGTTTTTCTTTGTCTAAGAACGTCTTTATTTCCCCTTCATTCCCGAAGAATCGTTTCACCAGATATAGAATTTGCAGTTGACAGTTCTTTCTTTTTACTATTGAGAATTTTGTGCCACTCTCTCTGGCCTCCACGGTTTCAGATGAGAAATCTGCTGTCATTTAAATTGGTATTTTCTTGTAAGTAATACATCATTTCTTTCTGGCTCCTTTCAAGATTAGTTCTCTTTGTCTCTACTTTTCAGAAGTTTAATTATGATGTTTTTTACTTCCTTGGGGGTTTATCTTATTTGGGTTTCATTCAGCTTCTTAAACTGGAAAGTCTGCATCTTTTGCCAAATTTGGGGAGCTTTCAGCCATTATTTCTTCAAATAATCTTCATTATTTCTTCACTCTTTTCCTTCTCTTCTGGGACTCTCATAATACAAATGTTGACGTCTGATAATCTTTTGTTATTGTCATCTGAGTCTCTGAGGCTCTGTTTATTGTTTTTTCATCTAGCTTGTAACATGTTTAGATTGAGTGAATTCTATTTATCTCTCCTCAAGTTCACTGACTATATCCTCTGTCATCCACATTCGACTTTCTGAGGCCATACAGTAAATATTTCTTTCTTTCTTTCTTTTTTTCCCATTAAAAGTCATGTTTACTAATCTAGCACCACAATTCCAGTCTTAGAACCTCCCATGCAGTTGGAAAGGGAATATGGGAAGAGGTGAGCATGTTGGAACTGTAGGGTAGTTCTCAAATTGGAGCCCCATTTTGCTTACTCTAAAGCAAAAAACACAGGGTCTAGCAAAGAAGAGAAGTGCTGAGGCTGGAGTCGAAAACAAAAGCTTTTGGTTCAGATGGTAAAGGAGGCCCTCAAGAGCAGTAGAATCAGTGTTTCCCGAAGGCAGTGCTGGAGACAATCTCATGCTCTAGGGGGTTTCTTCTTAGCATCCAAGTCCTTTTTAATGTCTTCAAGTTTTTTAGCCAGGTTTGGTGTGTCATAGTTCTGAGCCAGATACATTCCAACCACGTTGCCCAGTGTAAATCCAAGCAGGAACTGGAGCATGATGTTGGTGGGGAGGGCGAGGAGGGCTCGAAGGACTGCTGCAGCTCCGCGGGCCAGTCTGAGCCTCAGAAAATATTTATTATATTTTTCAGTTCTATAATTTCCTTTTGTTGTTTCTTAAATAACTTTTTAAAACTGAGATTTTTTTTTTTTTTGGTTTCTCATTTGTTTCAAGAGAATTTGTAATTTACTATTGACAGATCTTTGTGATGGCTGCTTTCAAATCCCTGTCAGAGAATCCTGCCATATGACTTATCTCACTGTTGGCATCAGTTGGTTGTCTTTTCTTACTCGAATTGTGATTTTTGTGGTTCTTGGTGGGATGAGTCATTTTTGGTTGTACCCTGCACATTTCATCATTTATGTTAGGAGACACTGGGTCCTATTTAAATTTTTTTTTTTAACAGGTGCCACTCTGTTTAGGATTAGCATGCTGGTCCTAACTTACTTTTTGTGGGATACATTTCCAGTGATGGTTTAACTTTCAGAACTTTTGTGGTATTCTTTTGGTCGGTTGGTTTATTTGGTCCTGCTGTTGCTCCCACTAGTTCCTGCTACAGCTGCCTGATGGTGCAAAAGCATTTCCCTGGGCCAGGCTACTGAATGTCTGTCAGTGAAAAGCAGCGTTTCAGGCCCAGGAGGATAAAAAGGCTCTCTGGGCTGGGCTGTTTGTTGTGGTAGGGACTCCTTTGCTGGTGCTGCTGACTACTCCGGTATCTCTTGGCAGGAGAGGAGTCTCAGGCTCAGTGGGAAGAGAGCACTTCTCCTGGTCAATTATTGTTAGCAGGTCTTCCAAAGGATCTCCCTTGTGGGTGGTACCAGGCTTGCTACCCATATTGTTGGAGGGACTTTGATTTAGCAGTGGAAAGGGTCAACCTGCAATGCCTTCTGTCGCTATTTTGGGGTTTGGGAAATATCAGATATGAGTTATCTTTCTTGTTGGGCAAAGGAATGATCAGATGTTCTGCTGCTGTGTTTTTCCAGGGTTCCCAAATCAATTCTTTCTGTTTGCACGTTTCATGGTTCTCCTTTGGTTGCCTCTTATATTATTTCCAGGGTTTATAGATGTACTTAGTGGGGAGAAGGAGGGAAAAATGAGTCTATGGCGATTTTGTCTGATCAGAAATCTCCCACTTTTAAAAATTGGGTTGTTCATTTTTAAAATATTGAGTTTTAACAATCTTTAATATAGTCTGACATAAGTTCTTTATTACCTATATGATTTGGAAATGTTTTCTCCCAGTACATCACTTACATTCTTTCAATAGCGTCTTTTGAAGAGCATAAGTTCTTAATTTGATGAATTTCAATTTGTCAATTTTTTAAATGGATTGAGCTTTTGGTGTCATATCTAAAAAAGTCTTCATGACCTTGGATTAATAGGTGAAGATATTTTGCCTACTAATCCAAAATCTTTCCCTAATAATTCAAGGTCACAAAGATTTTATCCTAAAAGTTTTGGAGCTATAGATTTTACCTTATGGTTCTTGATTCATTATGTGTAATTTTAATATATGGTGTCTCTTTGTCTGCTTTGGCCACTATTACAAAACAGCAGAGACAGGATATTAGACATTTAACTAATGTTAATGTCTAATGGCTAGACGTTAACTATGTGATGTGTATGACGTGCTAATAATGTACAAACGTAAATGCATACATGTGTACATGTACATTTATAATGTATACATTGTAAATGGCTGAAAAATAGACGTTTACATCTACAGTTTTAAGGCTAGAAATCCAAGATCAAAGTGTCAGCATGGTGAGTTCTGGTGAGGACCCTCTTCCTGGCTTGCAGACAGCTGCCTTCTTGTTGTATATTCATATAGCAAAGAGAGAGAGTGAGCTCTGGTCTCTTCCTCTTTCAGCTGATAAGGGCACTAATCTTATTATGGAGGCCCCATCATCATCATCTCATCTTAACCTAATAACCTCCTAAAGACCTCATCTCCAAATACCGTCACACTGGGGATTAAGGCTTCAACATATAAATTTTAAGCAACACAAACATTCATATAATATGGTGCAAGAAAAACATCAAAGTTCATTTTGTTGCACATGTACATCCAATTGTTCTAGCACTGCTTGTTAAAAAGACTATCATTTATCCATTGAATTGCCTTTGCATGTTTGTCAGAATTCAGTTATCCACATGTATGTTCATTTATTTTCGGATTCTGTATTCTGTTCTGTGGATCTGTTTATAACACCATAGTGTCTTGATGACTGCAGCTTTATAATAACTCTTGAAATTAGAAAATATTAGCCCTCCAACTTTGTTCTTTATTTTCAAAGTTATTTTGACTCCCCTAGGTCATTTACATTTTCGTATGAATTTCTGATTCATTTTGGTAGTTTCTCTTTTAAAAAGCTTGCTGGAATCTTAACTGGGATTGTATTGACTTTAAAGTTCATTTTGGGGAGGATTAACATCTTAACAATATTGAGTCTTTTAATCTATGAACATAATATTTCTCTCCTGTTATCTAGGTCATCTTTAATATTTCTCATGAATGTTTTGCAGTTTTCAGTGTACAGGTCTTGCACATCTTTTGTCAAATTTATCTCTCTATATTTCATGTTTTGATGCTATTGTAATATTATTTCTTAATTTCTCTTTCTGATTGTTACTAGTATATGGAAATAGAGTTGATTTCTGAATTTTGACTATATCCTACAACCTTGCTAAAGTCGCTTTTTAGTTATCTTGCTTTTTTTGGGAGATTTTCATAGCATGATTTTCCACAGACAATAATGTCATGTGGAACTAAAGACAATTTCAATTCTTCCTTTCCAATTTGGATGCCTTTATATCTTTTTCTTGACTTACTTCACTGATTAGAACCTTCAGTGGAATATTTACTAAAAATGGTGAAAGCAGTCATCTTTGCCTCATTCCTTTATTGGATCGAAGAAATATTCTTCTATTTCTAGGGTTTTTTTTTTTTTAAATCAGTAATAGATGTGGGATTTTGTCAAATGCTTTTTCTGCCTCCATTGAAATGATCATAGAGTTTTACTTTTTAAGTGTTTGTTGTCATGATAAATAATTGTTTTTATAAAAAAATGCTTAACCATTTTGCATCCTTGGATAAATTTTACTTGGTCATCATATATTATCCTTTTAATATATAGTAGGATTAAATTTGCTAAAATTTTATAAGAAATTTTGGAATCTATATTCATAAAAAATATTGATTTGTAGTTTTCTTTTCTTTAATGTTTGTATCTGTTTTTGGTATCCAGGTAATGCTGGCCTAATAGAATAAGTTAGGAATAATCTTTTAAATTTTCTGAGAGTTTGAGTTGAATTCATATTATTTCTCCCTTAAGTGTTTCACTCTTGTTGCCCAGGCTGTAGTGCAATGGTGTGATCTCAGTTCACTGCAACCTCTGCCTCCCGGGTTCAAGCAATTCTCCTGCCCCAGCCTCCCAAGTGACTGGGATTACAGGCACCTGCCACCACACCTGGCTAATTTTTGTATTTTTAGTAGAGACAGGGTTTTACCATGTTGGCCAAGCTCGTCTCGAACTCCTGACCTCAGGTAATCTGCCCACCTCGGCCTCCCAAAGTGCTGGCATTACAGGTGTGAGCCACTGTACCCAACCAGGTCGTACACTTACTGTTAGGTTGGGGACATTATTGTAAGCATACATCTTAGCTTAGTCTAGCTTATGTGCCATGAAGGCTCTGTCTGATGTTTAAGTACAAACTGCCAGGACCACTCATGGATACTTTCTTTCTCTTTTTTTTTTTTTTTTTTTTTGAGACGGAGTCTCGCTCTGTTGCCCAGGCTGGAGCGCAGTGGCGCGATCTCAGCTCACTGCAAGCTCCACCTCCCGGGTTCACACCGTTCTCCTGCCTCAGCCTCCCAAGTAGCTGGGACTACAGGTGCCCACCATGCCCAGCTAATTTTTTTTTTTTTTTTTGTATTTTTAGTAGAGACGGGGTTTCACCATGCTAGCCAGGATGGTCTTGATCTCCTGACCTCGTGATCCACCCGCCTTGGCCTCCCAAAGTGCTGGGATTATAGGCGTGAGCCACCATGCCCAGCCCTCACTCACAGATACTTTCTTCCTCCCTTATTCACTCAGACAACTACACACTCACAATTTCCTTGGCTGATTTTGTCAGAGGATGGGAGGTGAGCGCATCCCAATACATCATCTTCCCATTCCAACCTCTCCCTAAAGAAACAATATTCTTGTCTCCTCCCACGCCTTCTACTTCTCCTAACTCTCTCCCCCAAGACAGGATCAGAGCTTCGCTAGGTTCTTGGTGAAGAGAAACAAGAGAAACAAGTCTTCACTTTTTTTTTTTTGGATGGAGTCTTGCTCTGTTGCCAGGCTGGAGTGCAGTGGTGCGATCTCAGTTCACTGCAACCTCCACCTCCCAGGTTCAAGCGATTCCCCTGCTTTAGCCTCCCAAGTAGCTGGGATTACAGGCACAGACCACCACACCCAGCTAATTTTTTGTATTTTAGTAGAGCTGGGGTATCACCATGTTGGCCAAGATGGCCTCGATCTCCTGACCTCGTGATCTGCCTACCTCGGCCTCCCAAAGTGCTGAGATTACAGGCGTGAGCCACTGCGCCCAGCCAAGTCCTCGCTTTTTGTTGCAACTCAGAAGAGGGAGCGTTCTTGGCCTTGCCTTGGCAGACGTGCATCACATACTTAAATACATAAACATAAGCTGGGATGAGTGTTATGAGAAAAAGCTTCATAATGCTATGAGAAAATATAGCGTGAGGGCCTGGCCTAGTCTATGGGATGGTAAGAATGTCATTTGAGCTGAGAGAGCAAGGAGGAATAGGATTCAAGTGAGGAATAGATGTGGGGTATGAAAAAGGAGAAAATATAGGCCAGGCGCGGTGGCTCACGCCTATAATTCCAGCACTTTAGGAGGCCAAGGCGATAGGATCACCTGAGGTCAGGAGTTCGAGGTCAGCCTGGCCAACATGGTGAAACCCCGTCTCTATTAAAAAATACAAAAATTAGCCAGGTGTGGTGGTGCCTGTAATGCCAGCTACTTGAGAGGCTGAGGCAGGAGAATTGCTTGAACCTGGGAGGCAGAGGTTGCAGTGAGCCAAGATCACACCATTGCACTCCAGCCTGAGCAATAAAAGCAAAACTTTGTCTAAAAAAAAAAAAAAAAAAAAAAAACAAGGGAGAAAATATAACGTGTAGAGGGAGAGGCATGTGGAAAGGACCTCCGGTTGGAGAAACAGAACATGACAGCATGGCTGGTGCACAGAGACTGAGACTGAGACTGAGATCGGGGAAGCAGGCAGGGCCCAGGTCATGCAAAGTCCTGTTTGCCACAAGAAAGATTTTGTTCGTCCTCTTAATGGTTTTGAGACGAAGAGGGTTGCATGATCACATTTGTATCTTGAAGGCTGCTGTGTGGAGAAAGGTTAGAGCAGTTGAGAGTGACGCTGAAGAGACAGGTTAGCAGGCTATTGCAGAAATCTGGCCAGACGTGAAGGCAGCTGAGGCTGGGGTTGTGAGGGTGCAGAGACAGAACAGTGGCCGAGAATTTGATAGGTGCAACTGACCAGGTCCCAGCCAAAGTCTTGGCAGGGCATCAACATGGAGTATGAAGGACAGGGCAGTGCAAAGAGTGAGGCTCAAGTTTCTGAGCCATCCACTAGGATAGAAAAGAAGTCAAAGTTTAGAGAGAAAGATCATGAGTTCAGTTTTGGGTTTGCAGAGTCTGTGGTACTTTTGTGATATCCTGTAGATAGGCAGATAGGCAAGTCAGGAGCCCAGAGGAAAACAAGATCAGAGATACACACGAGGGAATTATGAGCCTAAAAGTGCTGATTAAAGTCACAGCATGAATATGATTACCTGGGGGAAGTGTAGGTTCAGAAGAGAAAAGTAATGAAGAAAGCAGAGATGCTGGAGGCTAACCGTGAGTGAACGTGAGATACAGAAACGCAAAAACGTTAGAAGAAAATAGAGGAAATAAAATGAAACTCTATTTCTGGGAAAGGAAAGCCTTCCCATGCAAATCACGAGACCTGGAAGCCATAAATGAAAGGACAATCAGATCTGAATGCTTTAAACATTTAAAATTTCTCAACGAGAAAGACACCACAAAGTTAACAGCAAAGCAAACTGAAAAGAAGGATTTGCAATATGTTCCAAAGACAAAGATTAAAATCCCTAAATTCCATAAGAAAAAAAGACAACTTAGTAGAAAGCTGGACAAAGGAATGATTAGACAATACCCAGAAAAAAAGACACACCAAACCACTGAATGCAGGGAGGCGTGTTCCATGTGCTCAGGAACCAGTTATGGGTAAATCAACAATGAGGGGCTTATGCCCACCAACTTGGCAAAAATTAAATGAAAGCATTCCTAGTGATGTGGGGAAACAGACACTTATATCCCATTGGCATATTATGTTTGCAGGACAGTTTGGTAGAATTTGTCAGAACTCTAACCAGCCATGTCTCATTTAGAATCTATATTAAAGGAAAACTCCTACACATGTGCCAAGATGCATTTAGTTATAAAGAAATGCATCATGATTTTGTTTACAAAGGTTAAAAACAACTGGAAGCAGTATAAACCCATACATACCATATATATGTGTATATATATTTATGTATGCAGGCATATATAAAAATATCATATAAATACATAAACTATAAAGGTAAACTACCTATCATAAAAAAAGAACCTTCGCGAGGTCAGGAGTTCGAGACCAGCCTGACCAACATGGTGAAACCCCATCTCTACTAAAAATACAAAAAATTAGTCAGGTGTCGTGGCATGTGTCTGTAGTCCCAGCTACTGGGGAGGCTAAGGCAGGAGAATCACTTGAACCCGGGAGGCGGAGGTTGCAGTGAGCCAAGATTGTACCATTGCACTCCAGCCTGGGCGACAGAGCGAGACTCTGTCTCAAAAAAAAAAAAAAAAAAGAACCTCTTTGTGCCAAAAGGGTATATGTGTTTATGAATAGAAGATGGTGGTAACTGTTTGCCACTGCTGTCTCTGGAAGAAGAAACAGGAACGCAGTGTGTTGGGTCATGGGAGGGTATAGAAGAGAGATTCACATTTTGCTCTGGAAACTTCTGAATTATTTGAATTAGGCATAACAAGAATGCATTCTTTTTTTTTTCTTTTGCTTTTATTTTGTTTTTGAAACAGAGTCTCACTCGGTCACCCAGGCTGGAGTGCAGTGGTACAATCTCAGCTCACTGCAACCTCTGCCTCCCGGGTTCAAGCAATTCTCCTGCCTCAGCCTCCCAAGTAGCTGGGATTGCAGGCGCCCGCCACCACGTCCAGCTAATTTTTGTATTTGTAGTACAGACAGGTTTTCTCCATGTTGGTCAGGCTGATCTCGAACTCCTGGCCTCAAGAGATCTACCCACCTCAACCTCTCAAAGTGCTGGGATTACAGGCGTGAGTCACCGTGCCTGACCAAGAATGCATTCTTATATTAGCTGTGTAACAAATAAATTACAAAAAACTTGGAAAAGAGAAGTCCAGTGATGGCTTTCATGGAAAGTAGCCCTGAGAGGACCAGCCACCTACTGCTGCCTGGCTGCCTCTGCTCTGCCCTCCCAGCTGAAGAGTGGTCATTCTGGTGTCCTGCTGCCCGCCCTCAGTTCCCATGTCCTTGGTCCTGGGACAGGGGGCAGGTGTGGAAGCTGGCAGCCTGCTGGAGCTGCCCCAAGAGGGAGGTGCCAGTCCCGTTGGGAGTTCCCTGAACTCCTGTTTAAAAGCACGTTGACTCCCCCCATTCATTCACATAACCTGGCAGAATATTTTCGAATAAATCATGAGCATGGCAGTTACATTCTCTAAAACACACTGGAAAAAGGATTATGGTATTTACTGTGGGGACAGCAAGATTGATTCTCGCCCAGAAAACCTGTCAGGTTCTTGATTTAGGGAGCCGGGGACCAGCACAGGTTAGCTCTGATTTATATCTGCTTGCTTCTCCCACAGGTCGCTCTCCTGCTCTAGGAGACATTTTTGGGTGGGATGGGTCTGGAGCAGCCACTGTCCTGCTGGTCCCTTCCAAGATGGCCCACCACGGCCACGGATGCAGCAGAGCTCACCACCCCATAGCTGCCTCCCGCCATGCCCTCACTTCTGCTCCCTGCTCCCCTGGCCCTGGCACCTGCTGCTTGAATTCCAGCTCCTTAGCTGGAATTGCAAGACCTCCTTGATGGAGCTACTGCCACTTCTCTGCTCTCTCCCATCACTTTCTGCTCACGGCATACCTTGAATGTGACTGACCCTTCCCTATGAAGAGGAGCGAGCAGAGAAACCAGAGAGGATCCCATTCTTGGGCAGCTCAGCATCTGTGCAGGACAATGACACAGAGATCCTTGCTCCCGTGTGCTTAGTTCCCTGATCAATGGGCCTCGCAAGTGGGGCACGGAGGAGGCAGCATCTACACTGTTCCTCCAGGCCTCACTTCCTCTGCTCTCTATGGGCCAACAGTGTCCCCAGGTCACCTTTGTCAAAACCCGTATCTCCCTTTGTCGTCATTCACTTATGCTGCTTCTATGTTTCCTCTGTGCCTAGTGTGATGTCTGGAACACCCTTGGACTCAATGGGCCTGGATGGAGTTATCAGTTGCCCTTGTGTCAGACCTAGCCCATTCTTGGAAATAAACATCTAGCTATCCAGAGGCCACCAGGCTCTTCTGGTAGGAATCAATGAAGGGTCAGCGGGCAGGTGGAGCACGTAACAGTAGCCTGCCCTCTGAGGTCAGATCTTCCTTTCCCATAAAGAAGTCCTGGCCAGGTGCTGTGGCTCACGCCTGTAATCCCAGCACTTTGGGAAGGCAGAGTCAGGCTGATCACAAGGTCAGGAGATCAAGACCACCCTGGCCAACATGGTGAAACCCCATCTCTACTAAAATACAAAAAAATTAGTTGGGTGTAGTGGCGTGCACCTGTACTTCTAGCTACTTGGGAGGCTGAGGCAGAAGTATCACTTGAACTCAGGAGGTGGAGCTTGCAGTGAACCTAGATTGCGCTGCTGCACTCCAGCCTGGGTGACAGAGCAAGACTCCATCTCAAAAAAAAAAAAAGTCCCTAGAAAAGAACTCCCATTTCCCCAGAAAAATGGGTAATCTGCACCCATTTGCAGCACGGTTCAGGCAGAAGCAGCAAGTATTTCTCTATAGCTTCCATATCTTCCCAAATGGGGGAGGGAGGCAAGAGAATCTCAGAGCTATATGACTGGGTGCCACCATTCCCCAACTTGAGGGGTCAAACAGAACCCTAACAATTTTAATTTAAAAGATTTGTATGCTCGTCAACGGTGATCTCACAGTTTTCGCCAAGAACAACTGGTGAGTATTTATGTTACTAAAAAGCACATCATGATGATTTGCCTAAAATAAAGAAAGAGGTTATTCCCTCAAGATGGATGTAAGACTCTTAGGAGAAAAGATAAGGGTATTGTGGCTTTTTCCATAGCAAAGCTTCCCCATTCCTCTGCTCAGCGCACTCAGGGTTCATGAATTTTAGTGCCTGTGGTGAGAAGCAGGGCTCCCCCAACCATTACATCGCAGCCATTTTGGGAGTTAGAGACTCCCAGGTAGGAAGAAACTCTGGAATTACCCAGTCTGTCTCCATCAAATGACCTCTCAGGTCTGACCTGCATGCCTTTCATGATGGAGAGCTCCCTCCTTCTACACAGGTCCATCACTGGTAAGCTCTGATGGTAGAATCGTCTTCCTAGCCTCCACGCTGCCTCAGTCCCAGCCCTTGGGGCCACACAGAAGTCTATTGCTCTTCCCAGGACATCTCCCCATGGAAGTGCATCTTCTCTAGGCTGAGCACTCTGACTCCTACTCCCCACCCTCCTACCCCTCAGCCCCCAAGCCCAGTCCACAGTCTTTGTTTGTTTGTTTGTTTTGAGACAGTCTTGTTCGGTTGCCCAAGCTGTAGTGCAGTGGTGCGATCTCAGCTCACTGCAACCTCCACCTCCCGGGTTCTAGCAATTCTCCTGCCTCAGCCTCCTGAGTAGCTGGGATTACAGGCGCCTGCCACCATGCCTGGCTAATTTTTTTTGTATTTTAGTAGAGACGGGATTTCACTGTGTTGCCCAGGCTGGTCTCGAATTTCTGAGCTCAAGCAATCCACCTGCCTTGGCCTCTCAAAGCACTCCACAGTCTTCTATAGTATGATGTTTCTAGTCCCTCCCCACACTGGCCTCCTGGGGACATGGCCCATCAGCCTGGCTCCCAGCCCACGGGGCAGAGCAGGGCATCACAGCTGCCAATCATATTCTGGAAAATACAGTCCAAGTCAGCCTTGCTTCTCCTCAGCAATAGCTGGTACTTGTGTTATGAGCTGGCTCTGCAGGGCTTGCAGCTACAGCCACCAGTATCAACACATACTCTCACTTGCACCTTCGAGTCCACAAGTACACTTCACCTGGTTTAAAGCAGAAGCAGGCTGGGCGCCACGGCTCACGCCTGTAATCCTATAATCCTTGGGAGGCCGAGGAGGCCGGATCACAAGGTCAGGAGTTCAAGACCAGCCTGACCAACATGGTGAAATCCCATCTCTACTGAAAATAGAAAAATTAGCCAGGCATGGTGGCATGTGCCTATAATCCCAGCTATGCAGGAGGCTGAGGCAGGAGAATCACTTGAACCTGGGAGAAGGAGGTTGCAGTGAGCCAAGATCGTGCCATTGTACTCCAAACTGTGCAACAGAGTGAGACTCCATCTCAAAAAAAAAAAAAAAAAAAAAAAAAAAAGGCAGAAGCAGATGACTCCAGTGGCAACACAATGAGAACTCTGGAAGATGGTGACATGAACGCCTGGCCCTACCTCCCACTTGCCCACTGCCTCTCAACACCCTCTTCAGAGCAAGCGGGGAAGGGGCTTTGGCGAGCACCCTGGCAAACTGGGTTGCCAGTGCTTTTGTGAGGAAGCAAACAAATTTACCAAAAACTATGTCTACCTCAGTCAATTCATCATACAATCAATTTGGCCAATGACCAATTTGCAAATTATTTTTAAAATTTACATTTTGCTGTAGCCATTTTGCCATTTTTTTTTCTTTTCCACTTGAGGCTGAATTGCTCACAGGTGCTGAGTTTGGGGGAGCGCTACCATGGACAGGGGTCTCCGGGAGCAGAGAGGCATCCTCCAGGGTCTCAGCAGAGGCCGGCCAGGTCAGTCACTGCCAGTCCAGAGGAGTAGAAGCCCATGTGCCTCTCACTCTGGTTGGGCTGTGACGGCTGGAGTCAGCTGCTGAGGGTACAGGGAACCATGAGCAGGCAAAGAAAAAACCCACAGATGTAGGGGACAGGAACCAGAGGGAAGCTGACCCAGTGGAAGAATTGGGACAGGTGTCTCTGTCTGAAATAGATCTGGGCAAGATCCAGGAGACAACTTGGACAAAAAAGAAATACGCACTCTTAAAGAGATCCAGTGGGAGTGAAGTAAAGATTTTTTGAAACTTAAAAGAAGTGGTTCTTAAAGCTTGAAGTAGGGACATAATAAATGAACACATTAATTAGAGAATTGTCTCTATTGAGAATTAAAATAATGACAGGAGATCAGGAGTAGAAATATCTCAAAACCTAGGGCCCAAATGCAAAGAGAGAAAAATCAGGGAGAGAGAGACAGAGAGTGAGGAAGAGAAATTCCGTAGACCTCAGTGAAGGGCTGGGAGAGGACTTCTGTGCTAGGACAGGGCCGTTTAACATAACGAGAAGAATACAGGGTGCTTCGTATATGTAAAGATGAGAATAGTCATCACTAATAGCTAGAAGCCAGAGGGAGTTTTCAAAATCATGGAGTGGAGAGGACAGGAATACAGGTTACTTGACAAAGCCAGGTAAAAGAAGGAAAAGGAAAAATAAAACAACAACGAAGTAAGATAAACAGTAACCATAACTTAAGAGGGCAGAAATGAAACAAGGGTGCCCATTATTCCCATGAGAGGGAATTGACTGAATCCCCTGATTAAAAGACAGAGACCCCAGACTGAGTCAAGAAAAAAAGCTTGGCTCTATCCTGTTTACCAGAATCTCATCTAGAATGAAATGATTAAGAAAGGTAAAAAATAAAGGTCTGGGCAAAAGGATGTCAGGAAAAGTGTCTCAGCCCTAACCACAACCATAGAAGAGGGAGTGGAAATAGTAGTATCAAAGTGGGACTGAGGCCCAAAGACATTGAATGGGGTCAAGACAATGACACAACGAAAGCAAAATGAAGCATAGAAATAAGCATCATTTACTGAACTCTTGCTGTGTACATAGTACTGGGGAGTTCAAGGAATGATGCCATGTCGTCCCTACTATAGCCCCGTAAGGTAGATAATATCATTATCCCCATTTTACAGGTGCAAAAATCAAGGCCTAGAGACTTTAAGCAGCTGGTTCAAGGCTTCCACTCTGAAGCCCGCACTCTTGACCAGCGCACTCTTCCTTGCCCCTTACTTCATGAGAGCAAGAACAGCATTCTACCCAGGGCTGGCACTGCTGTGGAGCCTATTGCACCTTTATGATGTAGACTTTTGGGGATATAACCCACGTGAACACCTCTAACAATTTTTTAAATATACCAGATTGACTTGTTTTCGACGGAATGATTCCGTCTATTGATCAAAGCCACTCTACCGCCTGCATCTTTTACTCCCGTAAAGTCTCTTCTCAACACGCTCATGCCTTGCCTCCTCTGCCTTCCTCAGGACTCATTAAGATGATTTGGGTCCATGTCCGTAAACCTTGATGGTCGGAAGCAATAGTTTTTTTTTCCTTCATGCCGGAGTCACGAGTGCTTCTGGCCCCATCATGATTTCCATACATCAAAAACACCTACAAGGAAGTAGAGGTTCGATATGATTAAAGTAATCTGGTTTATAGGTGTTGGCATCAAGGTAATGATAAAGTAATTCGATTAATTAACAGTAAAATGTAATTAAGGGGAAGGGATTTTGCAATAGTTCTTCAACAGCTCAGTTTAGCCGAGATGACATATTAGACTGGACTTCTGTTTCTGGTACCAGCGTGTGAAGCTGAAATAAACTCAGCATTCTCTACTTTCCATAGTAGTTCATACCTCAGAGGTTATCTTACCTAATACTTGTAAATATATTAGATGTGTCATCCCAAATAAGCAAGAGCCATTGGCTGGGGACCCCATAGCCGTCTTACCGTAGATTTAAAGAACAACGGCCAATGTAAACAATATTTAATGTGCCTGACTGATACCTAATTATCTTGATATTGAATTACCAGTAAAACCTGAAAGTTTTTAAATATCTGATATTGATAAGAAAGTCATTATCACTGAGCATTTACTTACTACTTGCCCCAATTTCAGTTCATTACATGACAGTGAGATTGATTGCTTATGAAATCTTTAGTCCTCGTCTCACAATTAATTGATATCTAATCAATATAGGTCATCTTGTTAAATTCCCATTAGGGTATTTGCAGGGAGGTGGGATTGGAGGTCTTCCCTCTAGCAGTGTTGCTTTCTTGTATCCTGCGGTGCTTTCGGGAGGTACCTATCCTAAGACTGGAGGCCAATGAAGAATTACAGAGGTTCTCAAACTGTGCTGCATATTAGATAATCACCTGGGGAGCTTTTAAAAATGCATATGCTGAGGTCACACACCCCTCCCTCAAACAATTACATCAGATTATCTGGGAGTGGAACCCAGGGCTCAGTATGATTTTAAACTCCTAGAATGATTCCACTGTGTATCCAGATTGACAGCTAGGGGTGAGTTAGACTTCAGGTATGAGCTGGACATCAGCCCCCTGTAGTAATTGGCTTTGACGCAGGGCGTGCAAGTCCCCTCTCCTGTCCCGTAAAGCCTGGTGGTCAGCCACAAGCCATGGCCCATGTTCCTAGCAATGGAGCTCTGCTCAGCCCTGCCCTGTCCCACTGTCTCCATACAGTGTCTTGTGGCTGTCTTTCAGCGTCCACCCTTGAAGGAAGACTCCTCCTCTCCTGGCCAGCCACACTGGTCTGAGCTTGGTTTGGGGTCTGGGGAGGTGATTTAGCTCCATAGCCAGAGGGGACTGTGACTTCTTGGTCGTTGCTGAATACACAGTGCCTAGGAGAATGGGCTTTTTGTTGAATGAGCAAAGCTTTTGAGAATTGAACCAGAGTCTACAAAGGGCTCACGTGCTGAGGACAGTGGGTCTGCAGTCACCTGTCACATGGACTTAGGAGAAAGGAGCTGCACTGCTTTGCTGGGAAACTGTCAGAAGTTTATTTCGCTGATGAATGGAGCAAAATTATTCCCGAGGAGCAGCAAGGATTGAGAGATACAGTGAGGGGTGGGGGCGGGGGGCACAGGAGCGCCTTGTACCTGGGGGGTGTGGGAATGGGTGTAAGGGGGGATGAGGGGGGAATGTGGTCCTGGGGGTGCGTGCTGGTGAGGACTTGTGGACATTGCACATGCATGTGTGAGGATGCCCACAGTGCAGTCATAGTGAGCATCGCTTCCGTAGGCATTACAGAGGACACACTGCATGACCCATTTCTAGAAAATTCTAGATAATGAAAATCAATCTACAGTGACAGACAGCAGAAGAGTGGCTGCTCAGGGATGGTGACATAAGCAAGAGATTATCAAGGGCCCAAGAAAACTTTTGTGGCTGATAGATGTGTTCATTATCTTGATTATAGTGATGATTCTATGAGTATGCACACACATCGCAACTCATCAAACTATACACCTCTGAAGTTGAGGATCCATCAGTTATATTTCAATGAAACTAAAAAGGGAACAAGGCTTCTGAAATCTATCTGGGTTCTCACCTTGGCTTCCCTACTTCCTAGTTGGGATCTCTTTGAGGAAGTTACTTAAGATCTCGGTGCCTCAGTTTCTTCATCTGTAAAACGGGAATAATAACTTGCTTATCTCTGACAGTTGCACAACCGAGTAAGACAGTAACTGAGACAAAAGGATGCAAAGTCCTCATCGCAGTACCTGGCACATTTTCACTGCCCAATGATTGGCACCGGCTATGATGACTGTTTGTGGACCTGCCTGGCGCGTGCACCTATGTTTATGTGAACATGGCTGTGCATTTCTGCGTCTGTATCCATGCCTGTTTATGTATGCGGGAGTGTGGGGCGTGAATCCGTGTGTCTGTCTGTGTTTGTGAGGGAGTGTGGGGCGTGAATCCGTGTGTCTGTCTGTGTTTGTGAGGGAGTGAGCGGGGCTGGGGATTCGTTCTGGGTGTAGGCAGTGAGTTCAGGCATGAATCTTTCCTTCTCCACTTACCATAACCTCCTCCTCTTCCTCCTCCACCACCACCAGACCACAAGGGTTTGCTTTTTTTGTTTCTTGAGACAGAGTCTTACTCTCTCACCCAGGCTGGAGTGTAGTGGTACGATCTCGGCTCACTGCAACCTCTGCCTCCCGGGTTCAAGCAATTCTCCTGCCTCAGCGTCCCAGGTAGCTGGGATTACAGGCGCCCACCACCACACCTGGCTAATTTTTGTATTTTTAGTAGAGACGGGGTTTCACCACACTGGTCAGGCTGGTCTTGAACTCCTGACCTCATGATCTGCCCACCTCGGCCTCCCAAAGTGCTGGGACTACAGACATGAGTCACAGCACCCGGCCTTTTTTTTTTTTTTTTTTTTTTAAAACAGTTATGAAACTGCTACATTTACTGACTCATTCAGTCTTTTATCATATCCAATAACACAGTGCGTTTTGGAAATCACATCGCCTTGGTTCCTTCATGGCTTCTGCAAATCAAATTTATTTTACCATTGAAAATGTCAAAAGGATTCAGCCAAAGGAAACCTGGAGCTTTCTGGGGTGCAGGACCCTGAAGCTGGCTCTCAGGCTGCCATGAAGGAGGCGAAAGTGCCTCTTTTCCACGTGGATTCCATTTATGTGAATTTCTTTAAAGCTGGGAGGGAGTTGGAGCTCCTCCTGGGAGAATAGAACCTTCAGACCTGTCTGAAGCAGGCTTACGTGGGAGGAGAGAATTAGTGGCAGCTTAGGGGGTAAACATGGTATCACCAGTTTGCACTGCCCTGAGCTGGGAGCAGGGTAAGAGGAGCCCTGGAGTCCTGGCCCTCGGGGAGGTCACTGGTGAGCAGGACAGTGACCCAGGGCGGCCCCGGAGCTCAAGGGACAGCTCCCCAGGCCAGGTCTGCACACCCTGAGCAATGATTCGAGGACAGTGTTCACAGGGTGGACTTCTGGACCTGCCTGCTCTGGAGCTGAGTCCCAGCTCTGCCACTCACCAGCTGGGCAACCTTGGTTAGGTCGCTTTACTTCTCTGAGAGTGTCGTGTAACATGGAGATCAGGGAATCTCAGTGCGTGGCCCCCACTTCCAGGTTCTCCATCGTATATGCTGACTCTGAATTGGAATCTAGACCTAGTCGGGGGATTTGGGTATCTTTTTTGTTGTTTATTATTGACGCAGAATAGTTGTACATGTTTGTGGGGTACCGTGTGATGTTTCAATGCATGCATTGTATAATGACTAAAGCGTGGTAGTTTAAAAAAACGTGGAATGCTTCACAAACTTTTGTGTCAATCTTGAGCAGGGGCCAGGCTAATCTTCTCAGTATTATTCCAATTTCAGTCTATGAGCTGCCGAAGGGAGCACTCAAGTATCTCTATAAAAAGGATCATAGGTGTACAAGGCCACATGTCTCAGGTCTCGGGGGTGTTGATTTCCTGATTTCAGAGGAGAGAGGCATCTGTACAGGGAGGCTAAAGCTTGCAATACCTCTATTGAGCACCTGCTGTGTGCTGGAGCCTGTGGTGTCCCTGGAGATGCAAGCCATAGATGGGCTGCACCCCTGATTTCCAGGAATCACCCCTGATTGGGGACATGGGTGTGGTGAAACTTCTAGGACTCCAGGCTCTGTGTTAGGAAGTGGGATAGAGCATGAGGCAGGACCAGCTGGGTTCTGATAGAAGGGATCCTCCAGGAGGGCTTCCTGAGATGGGCCCTGGTGAATGGAACACAGGTGCCTACAGTGGTGAGTAATAGAGGCAGGGGTGTAATTGGAACGTAAGGTGGTAGGTTGGGAACAGCAGAGATGAGGCTGAGATGTCAATTAGAGCCGGCTCACAATGGTCCTGGTGTCAAACGAAGAGGTGGGCTTTATCCTGGAAAGATACTTGTGTTTCGAGCAGGGTGTGTCTGGAGTCCCCAGGACCACCTCCTTGTGCAGTGATTGGCCAGGAGTGCTCGTGGGACTCAGCATGCAGTCACACTCATGGCTATGATTCATCAGAGCAAAACTATACACAGTAAGGCCAGCAAAGGGAAAAGGCTCCTGGGTGAAGTCTGGGGAAGACCAGGCACAAGCTTCCAAGGGTCCTCTCCCAAAGAAGCCACACAAATCGTGTACAGTTGCCTCAGCCACAGGTCGGGACAACAGTGTGAAATACTGTCTCTCAGAGGAGTTCATTGGAGACTCAGTGCCCAGAGATTTTATTGTGGGGATGGTCACCTAGACACCCTTGGTCTAATGCTTACTAAATTTCCAGACTCCCAGAGGGAAAGCAGGTGTTTAGCTTAAACCACGCTGTTTGCACAAACATTTTGGGCGGAGTAAGCCGCTCACATCGGTTAGGATGGGGACCCTTCTTTCATCTATGTTCCCAGACACCAGCCAAGGACTAGCTTGCAACAGGCCTTTTTTTTAGAATGCCAGTGCCTCACGTCTGCAATCCTAGCACTTTGGGAGACTGAGGTGAGCGAATTGCCTGAGCTCAGGAGTTCGAGACCAGCCTGGGCAACACGGTGAAACAACATCTCTACTAAAATACAAAAAATTAGCCAGGTGTGGCGGCGTGTGCCTGTAATCCCAGCTACTCGGGAGGCTGAGGCAGGAGAATCGCTTGAACCCAGGAGGCAGAAGTTTCAGTGAGCCGAGATGGTGCCACTGCACTCCAGCCTGGGCAACAAGAGCGAGACTGTGCCTCAAAAAAAAGAAAAAAAAAAAAAAAAAAGAATGGAACGCCAACTCTTTTCTGCACACAGGGGCACTAACATGGTGAGGTCTGCCTGGAAACCCACGTGAAAGGTGGATTGGTGGTGGCGCCAGGACAAACTGGAGGCAGGGAGGTCAGTGAGGAAGCCTAACAAGCGTCTTCTAGAGAGAAGATGAGGCCTGACCTAGGGCAGCTGTCTTTGTTAGGTTTTCGGTTGTACGACCCCATGTCAGAGCGGCTCAGGATAATCAAGGAGTATTTAGTGCATGGATTCAGGTGTGTTGCAGAACTAACTCAAAGGCAAAAATCCCACTGCACTCCTCAGGAGATCAGATTTGGCATTTGTACCACCGCTGTCAGAAAGGATGGGCTTCTCTTGTTTTTCTCTCCCTGGGACCACGGGGTTTCTCTTTTTTTTTTTTTTTTTTTTTTTTTTTGAGACGGAGTCTCGCTCTGTCGCCCAGGCTGGAGTGCAGTGGCCGGATCTCAGCTCACTGCAAGCTCCGCCTCCCGGGTTCACGCCATTCTCCTGCCTCAGCCTCCCGAGTAGCTGGGACTACAGGCGCCCGCCACCTCGCCCGGCTAGTTTTTTGTATTTTTTAGTAGAGACGGGGTTTCACCGTGTTAGCCAGGATGGTCTCGATCTCCTGACCTCGTGATCCGCCCGTCTCGGCCTCCCAAAGTGCTGGGATTACAGGCTTGAGCCACCGCGCCCGGCCACGGGGTTTCTCTTTCAGCTTCCCTCCGTGCATCCGCTGCAGTCCCGTTTCTCTGCAGATTGACTTTCTTTATGTTTTTGACACAGTGGCTGCCAGACAGAAAAGCTTGATCCCTCTCATATTTACACATTCTCTCTTCCTGAGAGCATCTGGGATTCACACCAGCATCCCTCAAGGGCTATTACAATTTCTTGCGAGAGAGAATCTGATTGATGTGCAATGGATTAGGCATCCTCTTGCTCCAAATTAGCTAACACCAGGGACTGAGAATCACGTAGTGTTAGCATGGTTGTCCCATGAGTTGGGACAGGAGCTGAGAGAGAAAGTGGTCTCATGGTTCCCGGCTACCAGGCGGTGATCAGTCATTTGAGATAAATCTGACGCATCAGTCATTTGAGATAAATCTGACGCATCTGAGTTCAGTGAGGGAGATAAAGAAACTGAAAAATTGGGAGGGTGTGAATCTGACGTCGTTATCAGTAGGTAAATTTTAGAAAATCTTTCTTCGGCAATGATCATAAAATCAACGGTAGTTACAACTTTTTTTTTTTGAAACGGAGTTTTGCTCTTGTCACCCAGGCTGGAATGCAGTGATGTGATCTCGGCTCACTGCAACCTCCGCCTCCTGGGTTCAAGCGATTCTCCTGCCTCAGCTGTAAGAGTAGCTGGGACTATAGGCGCGTACCACTACGCCAGACTAATTTTTGTATTTTTAGTACAGACGGGGTTTCACTATGTTGGCCAGGATGGTCTCGACCTCCTGACCTCGTGATCCGCCCACCTGAGCCTCCCAAAGTGCTGGGATTACAGGCGTGAACCACCACATCCGGCAGCTAGTTATAACTTTGACAGCAGGTTCTGCTCTCGAGTGGAACTCATTCTGCTCCTTCTGTTCTGGGAGTTCCGAGAATGAAGTGAGAGGTCAGGAATACACGAGCCATTCCCCTCACCCTCACTATATAACACTTACTAATGGGTATTTTACTAGGGACAGCGAGGCAAAGAAGTTGGATGGCTTCTGCAAGTTCACACAGCGTGTCCTTAGAATCACACAGAATCTCTCATTCATTTTATCTACAAACATTTACAGAGTTCCTAATGGGAGAGTTGATCTTTGGGGCAGGTGCACAGAGATGAGCAAATGTGCTCTCTACTTTGGAGAGTTTAATCTCGTTAAAGACACACGTGTGAACATTCGAGGTGATGAATATCCCATTATCCTGCTTTGATCATTATACATTGTATGCAGGTATCAGAACATCACATATACCCCCAAAATACATACCACAATTCTATGCAAATAAAAAATTATATGAAAAAGACACAGGTGTGTAAATGGTACCTGATTAGTGACATAACAGAGGAGAATTGTGAGTTGCAAGCAACATAAATGAACTTTGGAGAATCAGTTAGGGATTGTGAGTTGCAAGCAACATAAATGAACTTTGGGTAACTTAAGCAAGAAAAGGAGGAATTCACTGGAAGTACGTGGAGTGACTCATAGAATTAACGATACACTGCAGCGCCAGGCTTTGGAAAGCTCAGGAAAGTGAGTTGTTCAAGGATCCAGTGAGCAGGAAAGGATGGGTGGCTTCTTCAGGACTCCAGTTTCAGGAGCAACGTCACCCCGGTCATTTTCCATCTTGGATCACTTGCTGGCAATTTAAGGCCCTGCGAGATAATCTGATTGGTCTAATGTGGACCATCCCCTAGCTTTTTCAGGGTCTCTTGGCTGATGGCACCACCAAGGCTCTATCCATAGGAAAAGGAGTAGCCCCCTATAGAGATCTGCATCCTGTAACTAGGACAACACAAGGAGAGATGCTGGGAAGGACTGGTCAAGGCTCATCGTTGGCTCCAGTATCAGCACTCTTCCATATTAATTGAGTTTGTTTTTGTTTGTTTGTTTGTTTGTTTTTGTTTTTTGAGACTGAGTTTTGCTCTCATCACCCAAGCTGGAGTGCAATGGCGCAATCTCAGCTCCCTGCAACTCCCGCCTCCCAGGTTCAAGTGATTCTCCTGCCTCAGCCTCCCACGTAGGTGGGATTACAGGTGCGCACCACCACGCCCGGCTAAGTTTTATATTTTTAGTAGAGATGGGGTTTCACCATGTTGGCCAGGCTGGTCTCAAACTCCTGACCTCAGGTGATCCACCCGCCTCAGCCTCCCAGAATGCTGGAATTACAGGCGTGAGCCACCACTGCTCCTGGCCACTAGTTGAATTTTCTAGATGGGCCTATGACCAAACATTACATTGCCCTGCATTCCTTGCAGGTAGGCATGCCTGTGTCACTAAGTCCTGGCCAGTGTAAATGAAGTAGAGTGCCATGTGGCAGTTTCTGAAAATTTTTCTTAAAAGGGAGCAGAATCCTTTGTCACCTCCTCTTTGATTCCTACCCACTCCATCCTGTGGCATTGGATATGCTCTGATGGCTGAAGTTCCAGCCACCATCTTGTGCTAAGAGCCCGAGAACCACGCCCCAGGGAGAACTGAAGAAAAAGGCCAGAGTAGCCTGGATTCCAGAAGATTGTGTAGTTGCCTCCCAACCCTGGGCTTTTATGTGGAGGGATAACTACACTTCTATTCTGTTTAAGCCATGGTTGTTTGAGGGACTCTGTAACTTGCAGCTGAACCAAATCCTAAGAGATCCAGCAGGCAAAACTCTAGATGCCTGCAACAAGAGGTCGTTAAAGTTTGCTGCTGGAACTCAGAAGAGCATGTGATAAAATCTACTTGGAAAAGGTCAGGGAAGGCTTCATAGAGGAGGTGACATTTGAGCAAGGTCTATGAAGGAACTGGGTGTTCCAGGCTGGGAGGGAAGGATGGCAGGTCCTACTCATCTTCCTTCACTCCCTCGAGACCTGGTGCGTGAATTTGAGAGTCACTCCCTTCTGGCTCTGTGTCATGTTCTCACAGTCTCCATGACTAAAGACCACATTGTGAGGTCCTGGAGAAATCAAGCAATTTACCAAAAATGGAGGGAAATTTGGGCTCAGTGACATCTCAGTTCTTCTGGGAAGAAGCCAGTTTCCGATTGCATCTCCACAAGTCTGTCAGAGTAGATGTCTCCGTGAGATTGAGTGTGTACATGTGTTTGTGTACACCCCTGGGTGTGTGTGTGTGTGCGTGTGTGTAATCAGAGAGCACTCTGGAAGTGTACCTTCAGCCTGATCTTTATTTGCCAAAACCCAGATCAATATTTTTTTGCCAGTTAAGTTAATTTCTCTTAGGTGAGAAGACATTACGCTCAATACCTCTTTGGCAGTTTCTGACAGTAAGAAGCTGTGCCAGGGCTAGTCTCCATGGCTAGCAGCTTCATTCCCATTGCCTTGGGACCCATGTCGCTGCTCAGAGAAGAGTCACAATGTATGTGAAGAAGTTAGGTGAGGCTGTGGGCACAGGGCTGGCTGGAAACCAGTCCATCTGCACTGGGAGGGAGTCATCTGGTTCCAAACCAGTTCCGTCCTTGTCTACTCCTCATGAATCCTTGGCTTGGTCTCCATCAGCCTCCTCCAGGGCTGTGAGTAGCCAAGACCCAGTCTGAGAACCTTATAGTAACCACACTCCATGCCTTGGGCATACAAGCCAAGCCACTAGCAGATTCCTCTGAACATATTTCTAGCTCTAGGTTCAACCTTTCATCTCTTAGGATGAAGGAATGGCTGAGACTAGACCTGCTTGGGCGAAGGCTTCTTTTATTAGGCTGAAATGGGAAGTATATGCGGCTTCCTTGCAATAAAAGGAGCCCTTCCTGTAACTGCTCGGAGTATCTGGCAGGCAGACCTGGCTGGGTCTGGGCTTGAAAGGAGACGCAGTCAGAAATGAAGCTCATGACACTATTTTCCGGGCACTCTAAGGACCCATTTCATGAATTCAACTCAATTCAACCAGCATTTGAAAACTTCCACTCTCAGACTGCAGTCAGACTACTATCACATGCCACCTGACCCATAGCTCATGACTGCCAGCCAGAGACCACCAGAAACACACAGGTAGCTTAACAATGTTGAGTTTAATATACACAAGCTGAAACAAGGGAGAAGATCCACTACAGGAAACTATGAAGCATCCCAGTAAGGGAGGGTTGAAGAGGACTTACAGGAACCGGGCTTGTGTTAGGTGACAGCGGACAGAGTTGAAGGGAGTGGAGCTTTGCTCTGGATTGGATGCTGGTGAAGGTAATTCTGTATTTGGTATCTAATAATTATTTTCTGTATGGTGAGGAGAATAGAGAGAGACAAAGGCTGTGATTGCTAAAGACGTAGCGGTCCCTCATGGCAGCCCAGATTAGGAGATATTTGGTGATTTTCAGGCACCCCTGGGTAAGTTTCATGTTGTCTGTGTTCAAACACGATTATGAGGGGTCTGGATTGGGTCTTAAGGCATTGCAGTCCCAGAGTCTCCATGTCCAATGTTGATGTCCTGCAAAATTGCCCAGGTTCAACAGTAGAGCACCAAGGCCTAGCTGAGCATGCCAGCCCAGCTCTCGGCTGCTGGGGCACTTTCCTCTTTCCTACCCAGAAAGCATTCCCAGATGTTTCCTTTTGTCCACTCTGTGCCATGGCCTGTGCACTGGGAGTCCAGAGAGGAAACAGCCACAGTTCCACCCCAGGGGAGCTCTCATCTTAGAATGGGGACAGGCTTGTCACTAATGGTGGTAATATTCTCTATTCATAAACTCAGCTGAGCAAAACAAATTAGACTTTATTTTTCTATAATTCAACCTAATTTCTGTCTCAAGCGTCCCATTCAGCTGGGATAGAAACTTATTTTCAGTTGCTATGGTCTGAATATTTGTGTTCATATGTTGAAATCCTCACCCCCAAGATGATAGTATGAGAAGGTGGGGCCTTTGGGAGGTGATTAGGTCAGGAGGGTGGAGCCCTCATGAATGGAATTAGTGCCCTGATAAAGAAGGCTGCAGGGAGATCCCTTGCACCTCCTACCATGTGAGGACATAGTGAGAAGGCATCATCTATTGACCAGGAAGGAGGCCCTCACCATCCAGTGAGGACACAGTGAAAAGGCATCATCTATTGAAAAGGCCCCATCTATTGTCCCAGAAGCAGGCCCTCACCACACACTGAATCTGCTGTTGCCTTGATCTTGAACTTCCCAGGCTTCAGAATCATGAGAAATAAAATTCAGTTTATGGTATTTGGTTATAGCTGCCTGAATGAGTTAAGAAATCTGTCATTGTCTCCCTGTCTGTCTTCATGGTTGTATATCCATGTTCCAGAGGGCTGATACAGTGGAAGGGATGTGGTCAACAATTTAAAATAAAAATTCTAGGTGATGTTACCAAGGTGGGGTGGGGGAAAAATGGGTGGGTGGTTAGAGGAAGTAAAACTATGCTAAGGTTTCATCTCAGTCAACCAGAGGGGTGTATTTACAGATTTATGCTTGGAGTTGCTTAAAAAATGTGTGTTTGCTAATGAAGTTACAGAAAATGTAATTTTAAGTCCAGCACAGGAAAAATATCATATCTGCAATAACAACAACAAAAAACTTGATCAACCCCGTGAAAAACAAGGAAAGGAAAATAAAGAAAAAATAGAAAGTTAGGAAAACAAAATAAAACAGCAGAAATAAATATAAATACATTGTCTATTACAATAATGCAAACTTATTAAACTTACCAATTAAAAGGGATTCTTAAGTTTGATTTTTTTGAAAAATGGTTGCTATTTAAGGGCATCTGTGTAACTATTTACATAAGAGCAGCTCATGAGCTATTTTAAAGCAAAAGAGCTAAAACTAAATGACACGAAAATATTACAAATAAAGAGATGAATAGCAATAACAGACCTGCAAAAGAAATGTAGTCAGGCATCACTTAAAACCTGGGATACACTCTGAGAAATGTGCCATTAAGCAGTTTCGTTGTGTGAACGTCATAGCGTGAACTTTACAGAAACCTGGATAGTATAGCCTATTACATACCAAGGCTATAGCATAGAGCCTATTAACCCTAGGCTGCAAACGTGGACAGCGTGGTAGCGTGCTGAATACCGTCAGCAATTGTAACACAATAGTAAGTATTGTGTATCTAAACATAGAAAAGAGACAGTAAAAGTATGACATAAAAGATTATTTAAAAATGACACTTCTGGCAGGGCGCGGTGGCTCATGCCTGTAATCCCAGCACTTTGGGAGGCCGAGGTGGGCGGATCATGAGGTCAGGAGATCGAGACCATCCTGGCTAGCACGGTGAAACCCCGTCTCTACTAAAAATACAAAAAATTAGCTGGACGTGGTGGCGGGCGCCTGTAGTTGCAGCTACTCAGGAGGCTGAGGCAGGAGAATGGCGTGAACCCAGGAGGTGGAGTTGGCAGTGAGCCGAGATCGTGCCACTGCATTGTAGCCTGGGCAACAGAGCGAGATTCCATCCCCCAAAAAAAAAGAATGACACTTCTATACAGGAAATAAATTTCTATACCAACTGAATGGGAAGCTTGAAACAGAAATTAGGTTGAATTATAGAAAAATTAAGTTTTATATTTTTGCACAGCTGAATTTGTGAACTGAGAATATTACCACGACTAGTGATGAGAATGTCCTCATTCTGAGAGAACAGCACTTACTATCAATGCAGGAGGTTTCAGGACTGGAACTTGCTCTGGGGGAGTCAGTGTGTGAGTGGTGGGCATGAATGGGAAAGTCCAGGACATTACTGTACACTACATAAATACTGTGCACTTAAGCTACACTCATATTTATTTTAAAATATTTTTCTTCAATAATGAATTAACCATAGCTCATTGCAACATTTTTACTTTATAAGCTTTAATTTTTAAGAGTGGGCGTGGTGGCTCACGCATGTACTCCCAGGACTTTGGGAGGCTGAGGCGGGCGGATCACCTGAGGTCAGGACTTTGATACCAGCCTGGCCAACATGGTGAAACCCCATCTCTACTAAAAATACAAAAATTAGCCAGGTGTGGTGGTGCACACCTGTAATCCCAGCTACGCGGGAGGCTGAGGCAGGAGAATCACTTGAACCTGGAGGTGGAGGTTGCAGTGAGCTGAGATCACACCACTCAACTCCATCCTGGGCAACAAGAGTGAAACTCTGTCTCTAAAATAAAATAAAATAAAAATATCGAAAAACTTTAATTTTTAGTTTCTGGCTCTTTTGTAATAACACTTAGCATTAAATATATATATCATTGTACAACTTTAAAAATATTTTCTTGGTATTCTTATGCTGTAAGATCTTTTCTATTTAAATTTTCTTTCTTTTTCTTTTTCCTTTTTTCCTTTTTAAACTTTTTTTTTTGTTGTTAAAAACAAAGACGCAAACACGCACACTAGCCTGGGCCTACACAAGGTCAGGGTCATCAATATCACTGTCTTCCACCTCCACATCTTGTCCCACTGGAAGGTCTTCGGGGGTAATAACACGGATAGAGCTGTCATCTCCTACGATAACAACGTCTTCTTCTGGAAAACCTCCTGAGGGACCTGGCTAAGGCTGTTTTACAGTGAACTATTTTTTATAAGCAGCAAAAGTACATTCTAAAATAACGATGAAAAATACAATATAGCAAGTATATAAACCAGTAATGCAGTCTTTTATTATCGTTATCAAGTATTATGTGCTGTACATAATTGTGTGTGTGCTATACTTTTATATAACTGGCAGCACAGCAGATTGGTTTACACCAGCATCACCAAAAACACATGAGTAATGCATTGTCTATGCGGATGTTATGATGGCTGTGACTTCACTAGGCAACAGGAATGTTTCAGCTTCCTTATAATCTTATGGGAACACCATCATATACTTGGTCCACCATTGACCAAAATGTCATTATGTGGTGCATGACTGTATTAACATCAGACAAAACTGAACTTAAGATGGAAAGTAGTAAAAGCATTAGGGACAGGCATTGCATTGTATGAATCCATCAATACTAACCTTGAAATATACAAAGCAAAAACTGAAATAATTAGAGAGAAGAGTTGACAAATAAACAAATGTAGTGGGCAATTTTTAGCAAATCTTTTCCAGAAGCTGATGGATTAAAAATAATGTATAATTATGTCTGCACAAATGTAAATTTAAACTTGACAAAGAGAGGATACACATTGAAAAATGGGCTATGCACAGACCACAAGAGAAGTATCAATAAATTCCAAAGAATCTTCATTACTTATAGTTTCTCTCTCCAGTATGCAATAAAATTAGTAATTAACAACAAAGAGATGTTCTAAGTGTATGTTTGGAAATTAAAAACACACATCTAAATTATCCAGGGGTTAAAAAAGAAAATCATAACAGAAATTAACAAGTATTTCAAATTAAAAGTAATAAAGACATTACATATCTCAGCTTGTCTGAGGCAGTTTCACTGGTTCTTAGAGGAGTAATTTATAGTGTTGAATGCATTTATTAGGAAATTAGAACAGCTGTATGTAACCCACAATCCAAGCAATCAACTCAAGAATCTAGAAAAAGAATCAGAGAAACTAGAAAGAAGGGAATAATGAAGGTAATGATAGAAATGGATAAACAATAAAACAAATAATAGAACAGCCACCTAAAATAAAGACATCAGCAAAACTAAATGTGGTTGCTTGGAAAGGCCAATGTTTTACCAGTTTTGGTAACAGTAGTTCAGAAAAAGAAAGAGAAGGCATACATGAACAATATTCAAAAGAAAAAGAAAATGTCCACAGATAGACTAGAGATGTTTTACCATAAATGAGTGCGCTGAACACCATGTGCCAATCTGTCTGAAACCCTGGAGGGTGCTTCTTTGATTCCATTTAGACTCCCACAGGTCACAGCACAGAGCCTGGGACAGCGCAGGCCCCCAACAGAGATGTGTTGACTGGCAGAGCAGAATTACAACTCTGGAGAACAGCAGCCTTTCATTCTGTCAAGACTCCTTTTACAATTGCTCCATTCAGAATCATATCAGAACAAATGCCACGTGGTCAAATCCCATTTACTCAATTGAGAAAAGGGATTCGACCACGTGGCATTTGTTTGGAAATGACTCATGGTGCTAGGGGAGTTTGATCGGAGAAGGTGAGGTCAGAAATCAGAAAGAAATGGTTACCAGGGCTCCAACGCAGGAGACTGTCAGTTGAAGAAGGTGGAGAGAGGAAGCCACTAAGCGGGAGAAACAGCATTTGCCAAGGCAAAGAGGTCAGGATGGGGACCGTTGGCCACTTATTACTTGTGTAGCTTTGGGCAAGTCCCTTAACTGATCTGAGCCCAAATGTCCTCATCATCAAGCTGAGGGGCATCCCAGTGCCAGCTTCATGAAATTACTAAGACAAAATAAGCTAAGGAACATAAGGCTCCTGTTCTGGGGCCACTGGAGAGTCAGCACTCAATAAATGCAAGGGATGGGGGTGACAATGATGACAATTATTGGTTTCAGCAGTAGACTGGCGCAGGATGTGTGCGGTCGAAGAGGAACGTGAGAAGACAAAAGGAAAGACAGGTTCAAGTGAGACTGTGAAGGGTCATAAACGCCACCCCCAAAGGCACACGTTACTCCAGGTATCCCAAGGAGTCATCAAAGGCTCGTTTGAGTTGGGACTTGCTATATGAAATGGGGCACAGCCCACTGAAAGGAAAATGTACCTGAGAGTCCACTATGGAGAGGGGAAGATACCCATGGAAGGAAACTCCTTGGGGGTCCTGGCCACACAGTATGTGATGGATCTTACCACCACCTAAGTCTCCACTTTTAAAATTATTTTCATTCCCACTATTTCAATTTCCCCAGCTGTGTGGCATCAGAGCCGTGTGTGGGGGGTGTGTGTGTGTGTGTGTGTGTGTGTGTGTGTGTGTGTGTGTGTGTGTTTAAATATTGGAAACCACTAAAAGCAGAATAGTAACTCTACACAAAGTCACTCTACAGCCATGTTTCTTAGCATCCACCTATTCTCCAAACAAGAGCATGGTAGAAGAGTATTTATCTAACTTGGCTAATTAGAAAATATCTTTCTCTGCTTGGGTAGAAGGCTAGGAAGGGAGCATATCTGGTATTCTCCAGCCTGTATGCTGTGGAGTTGGCTGGCCTTGCCTGCTTAAAAAAGCTCCAAAGGATGCAGCTGCTGCATTTAATTTCCCTATCACTCTGCCTCCCGAACACACAGGCACCCTCAGAGGATGCAGAGACCTGCAGTCCTGATGAGTCTTAATAAAATGTGCTGCAGAAAGTCAATACCCTGTCGAGTGAGACCTGCCTGCTTCCTTCTGTTAAAATAACATTTTTAAAAAGCTAATTCGTAGAAAAATATAGAAGCTGGTTGATGAGTCAGTGTTGCTGTAGCCACTGATCCAGTCCTTTAGTACATATTCCAGACTCTGCTGGCCTCCACATTTATACCTGGAACCTCTCTGGTACTTACCCCTTTCCTTTACCTCTGTCTCCCTCTATGCTTGATCAGAGAGGGGCTGATGTATATATTTAACAAACATGTATGAGGCACTAACTATGATCCAGGTTCATTGCTGGGCACAAATTATCTATTGATGGGTAAGATACATTCTTAGCCCTCAAGAGTCCTGTGGGGAAGCAGGTAAACCAGAATGCAGGCAGTGTAATGTGTTTTCCAACTGGGGGATGCAGGAAGGGGAGCAGGAGCATTGGAGATACAGAACCTGAGTCTGTCAAGTAGAACCTAGGATGACTCCACCAAAAAAGTGGCATTTGAACCGAGGCTTGATGGATGAGTGGCAGTTTTCTAGATGGGCAAGATGGGGGAAAATATCCCAGGCATGATCCAAGGCAGAGGTGCATGGGATGCTAGTGTGATTGGGCAACTCCAAGAAGATTGTAATAGGAAAAAAGCCCCACTGCTCAGCCAAGCATCTGCATGGGACTGGCCAGCCTGTAAAGACACCAGAGGATGTAGCCTGTGGATAGGAAGCATCCTTGCCACCATCACCATCACCAACATCTCCATCACCACCACCTCCATCATGATCACCACCACTTCCCTCACCACCACCTCCATTACCACCACCTCCCTCACCACCACCTCCATCAGCACCACCTCCCTCACCACCACCTCCATCACCATCACCTCCCTCACCACCACCTCCATCACCACCACCTCCCTCACCACCACCTCCATCACCACCACCTCCCTTACCACCACCACCTCCATCACCACCACCTCCCTTACCACCACCACCTCCATCACCATCACCACCACCTCCATCACCATCACCACCACCTCCATCACCATCACCACCACCTCCCTCACCACCACCTCCCTCACCACCACCTCCATCACCACCACTCCCCTCACCACCACATCCATCACCATCACCTCCCTCACCACCACCTCCATCACCACCACCTCCCTCACCACCACCTCCATCACCACCACCTCCCTTACCACCACCACCTCCATCACCATCACCATCACCACCACCTCCATCACCATCACCACCACCTCCCTCACCACCACCTCCCTCACCACCACCTCCATCACCACCACTCCCCTCACCACCACCTCCCTCACCACCACCTCCATCAGCACCACCTCCATCACCACCACCTCCCTTACCACCACCACCTCCATCACCATCACCATCACCACCACCTCCATCACCATCACCACCACCTCCCTCACCACCACCTCCATCACCATCACCATCACCACCACCTCCATCACCATCACCACCACCTCCCTCACCACCACCTCCCTCACCACCACCTCCATCACCACCACTCCCCTCACCACCACCTCCCTCACCACCACCTCCATCAGCACCACCTCCATCACCACCACCTCCCTTACCACCACCACCTCCATCACCATCACCATCACCATCACCACCACCTCCATCACCACCACCTCCCTTACCACCACCACCTCCATCACCATCACCACCACCTCCATCACCATCACCATCACCACCACCTCCATCACCATCACCACCACCTCCCTCACCACCACCTCCCTCACCACCACCTCCATCACCACCACTCCCCTCACCACCACCTCCCTCACCACCACCTCCATCAGCACCACCTCCATCACCACCACCTCCCTTACCACCACCACCTCCATCACCATCACCATCACCACCACCTCCATCACCATCACCACCACCTCCCTCACCACCACCTCCATCACCATCACCATCACCACCACCTCCATCACCATCACCACCACCTCCCTCACCACCACCTCCCTCACCACCACCTCCATCACCACCACTCCCCTCACCACCACCTCCCTCACCACCACCTCCATCAGCACCACCTCCATCACCACCACCTCCCTTACCACCACCACCTCCATCACCATCACCATCACCACCACCTCCATCACCACCACCTCCCTTACCACCACCACCTCCATCACCATCACCATCACCACCACCTCCATCACCATCACCACCACCTCCCTCACCACCACCTCCCTCACCACCACCTCCCTCACCACCACCTCCATTACCACCACCTCCCTCACCACCACCTCCCTCACCACCACCTCCATCACTATCACCTCCATCACCATCACCTCCATCAGCACCACGTCCATCACCATCACCTCCGTCACCACCACATCCATCACCATCACCTCCATCACCACCACCTCCATCAGCACCACCTCCATCACCACCACCTCCCTCACCACCACCTCCATCACCACCACCTCCATCACCATCACCTCCATCACCACCACATCCATCAGCACCACCTCCATTACCACCACCTCCATCAGCACCACCTCCATCAGCACTTGTCTAGCAGGAGCCATTTTCTTTCTTGCCCTAAATTTCTGCCATGGCCCATTAAACATGAAAATAGGAATTTCAGCCCTCCTGGAAGTGTGGACACATCGTTTTTGCCCTTGTCTCCACCCCCCTGCTCACTCCTCCCTAGGGGAGAAGTGTCTTGACTGGCGTGAGGTTCTGTTAAAGGATTGAGCATGAGTGGCTGGGTTTCTCTGGATCATTCTCTCTTTTTGACCAGCCTGACTATGGCTGCAGGTGTTTTTCTTCTCCCCTGTGTATGATAATCTCACCTGGGCAGTCACGGGTGGCCATACTCAATTTGGGTAGAAATCCAGGTTTTGTTCAGAAGTTTCAAGTAGCATTTTCCAACCAAGTCTTACTAGGAAAATCAAAACAAAACAAAAACTGTTTTGTTACCTGTTTCTTGTCTCTATTACTCAATTGCTTCACAACCTGGAGGAGTAGATCTATTATTTATTACCATATAATGCTGCATAAAATTACTACATATCCTCTGTAACCTACAAGCATTGCATTTGTTGCACGTGTGTCTGGGGTCAGCTGCAGGAGGCCCGGCCACTCTGCTGATCTAGGCTGGGCTCATTCATGTGTCTGGCAGCTGGTGGGCTGCTGGCCCATCTAGAATGGCATTGGCTCTCCTTCATGTGAATCTCATTCTCTGCAGGCAAGCCCGGGCAAGTTCCCAGGGTTGTGGTGGAGGAGCAGAGAGGAAGCAGAAGCAAGCAAGATCTGCCAAGACCTAGGTCTGGAACAGGCTTATCACCATTTCTCCTGCGTTCTTTTAAATGCAGCAAGTTGCAAGACCTGTCCAAGTTCAGTAAGAGAAAAGACTCATGCTCTTTAGGGAGAGGAACTTCAAAGGTCATGGATACAGAAAGGGTAAAGAGCTGAGATAATGGGCATGATTGCTATCTCAGAAACATAATCACTCTCACCACCATTATGAACTTGGCCTCACTACCACCAAGTGAGGTTGGTATCCTCA